>NC_051185.1:146441092-146751092 GCF_013339695.2 Rhipicephalus sanguineus
CTCCTCTTTTCACACCTCCTCACTCTCACTTTCTTTTCCCACCCCGAGCTACACCATACTATACAAGAACATGCTATGCTTTACCATCTAAACTACACCACCGTGGCGGAGCAATTAAGTATTACACGTAGCGAGTATACTCCTTCCTAGCCTGACTTTTCGGTAATACGTACCCACCAAACGCCGATTTCCTGTGTTCACTTACGGCGGAGCCATAGACACCTTTCTGTGCTTTCAGGGTGTAAGTGGCCTTTTTAACATGAAAGTGTTTTATGCCGGGGTCAACCACGGCTCCACTGACGTATTTCCGTCACGGATATGACGTTGTAAAATATAAAGACTACAGTGGGCAAAGAAAAAAAAACAGAAGAAAAAGTTCCGTCACCGGGAATCCAAAGTACGACCCCTCGCTCCGCAGCGCGCAGCGCGAAACGATTCGGGCACGGACGGCACGTTCTTCGCAGTGCTAACGGCGAGCTATTTATATACACCATTTGTCGGTGGCGGTACTCAGAGATCGGTGTTACAGCGTGTTTCGTTATCACTAGCGAGATCCGTGAATCCGTGAACGAGCGACCGACGACCGCTTTAAAGGTCGTCGCAGTTGCGACGACCACTCGCGTCTACAGGGCGTGGTCGCTCACGCGTTCGCTTATCTCGTGATCGCGATGGTTTGTACGGCTCGCGTTGAGAGCACGAAGGTCACTTGGCTCACTGCAGCGGCCGCTTTTGCGAAAGGAGCGCGGTGCTCACGCAGAAATAAGTTACAAATGTGACAGTTTGTTCGCTCTCATCCTGTGTATGTTGGTTCCGTGCATCCTTTCTGCTTGAGCAGTGCGTTGCAAGTTTCGAGCTGCTTGCCGTTCTTCGCGTGACATTACAATTTGTTGCTGTAGCATTCACTCCTTCGCCCTTGGGGCGATAGAATGTGCAACAAACGCTCAACTACGTCTGTGAAGACATGTTTCACTTTCGTGTTATACCGATTCCAATGATAGAGGGATCAGCCATATTTTTTTACAATTATCGTTTTGACCACCCACAGAACTAACTAACCTTTTGCTTCGCTCAATTTAATGCTAATTAACCTACCTATCTTATACAACCGCCAACTTTAGCCATTAATTCACCTTTAAATGTTTTTTTTATTAATCAGACTTTCACTTTTGGGGTCACACAGGTCGACCTCTCCGCTAAAGCCTTATGCCACTAGTAGCCAGCATCATTAAACTTTTCGGTGTGAGCTAGGTTTGACGTCAATAAACCGGTCGTTACGCTTCCAACACAGGGACGCCAGTATCAGCCACGCTAGCGATGGGTCTCGATCGCGAGAACGAGCATTTATGTACTCTTTGGAAGTGAATTAAAATATGTTGTGCATACCTAGGTGTTCAGTGCCCTTGCATACAGAAGAAGCCCGCAGCAGGCTTTATAAAGCCTGAAAATTGGACGCCTCGTTTGGCGTCTCAACTGCTTAATTATTGGCAATGCAAGGCGGTAACGCTGTCCTTCTTTGATCGTTACGAGTAACGTATTTAGATACCCAATGATAAAAGAATGCACATAAACACAAGAGAACAGGGCAATACGAGCGCCTACTTGTTCTCCTATCTTTTGGTCCTGTTCGCTCATCTTACCTTCTTTCATAATGAATCCTTACCAATTAAATTTATCTTTCAGTGGTTTTCGACAATTGTTTGATTTAACACCTACAATATTATACTGGCATAATCTGTGCACCCGCGCTTCTGTGCTGTTATTCACTGACTGCGCAGCTGCGCCGACGCGTGTTTCCGTACCATTAAAGACGCAGCAGCGGAACTTCCGCTCACCGTAACAACCGGTAGAGTCACAATACCCCAGCAGAAACCTCATGTAGGAGGTCATACCACCGCCAAAATTTGAATCAAAAGCAGGGTGTCGCAACAAAATATTTTCGTTTCGGTTTTAGTTTCGTTCCACCGCAAAAAGTTCCTTTCCGTTGCTGTTCCGGAACGAAAAAAAAAAATGTTCCATAACCTTCAGTAACGGTCTCTATTTGTATGCGAGAATTGGAAGGTATTGTAATCATAAAAACATTCGGCAGATTCCACGCCTTGTGGCAATCGGTTTCATGCGAAGCAGTCAGCGAGTAGTTGTGTATACTGCATTTTTAACACGAAAGTGTTTTATGCCGGGATCCACCAAGACTTCAGTGACGTATTTCCGTCACGGAAATGACGTCGAAAAAATCTACACGATCAGATGGCAAAGAAAAAAGTTATGTCAACTGGCATCGAACCGACGACCGCTCGGTCCGTAGCAACAGATGGCGGGCACGCTATCCACTGCGCCCCGCTCACATACTCTAGAGGCGTTACAAACGCGCCTTTTATATCTATAGTCGGGTACAATTTTAGAAAAAAGCGGCATTTGCACCTCAAAGGCGGATGCACACGCGCTTCCACCAATGGGCGCGCGCTCTAGACTGACGTCACGAGCCGGACGGCCGGTGACTCCGCTCAAGGAGAAGATGGCCGCCCGCGCTTCGAACTCGGCCGAGTCGCGTCAGCTGTGAGCATGCCTCGTCAGAGTGAATTCCTAAGCTGTTTTTGGTGGCCTGTCATGCCGGAAATATTATTGCGAGCTTACGATGCACCATTTGTACTGCGTGTGTTTGTTCTGAGCCATTATCCGGCGAAGGAAGACTGTACCGAGCATCGGTGACGCTGCGCTTCGCTTCGTCTGAAAAACGGGACGCGGCGGCGACACACCGCTGCAAGCAAACATAGTGTGTTCGTTCCATGGTGTTTTGTTTTGCTCCGAAGTGAAGTTATAACGAGGGAAGTTTGCCAAAGTGCGCTGTGTGGTGCCTACTGTGAGCGGTGGGTGTGCTCGTGTACCGTGTCGCTGTGTTTTCCGTCGGACGTGGTGAGGTGATCGAGCAGAAGCATTCTCAGGAGAAATGAGAAAAGTGTACGCGGATGGAACAAACCTACGAGTTCATCAACGGAATACATTTGTGGAAGCGACCTCCCACGCAAAAATTCGTTTCTGCCAGCTCAGCGCGAACGATTGTTAGCAGCAGTGTTACAAGATAGCCGAGGGTATGGCTGCGTTATTCCTGTGTTGTGTAGCAACGTCGATTGATTGCTCTCCTAACACGCGCTGCTTGAGGGAATGTGGTTGAATTAGCAACGGTCAGATGTTTGTTCGCCCCAGAACCAAGTCGAACCAATTATGACCGTTAAACCGCTGCCTTCAAAAGGGAACTTGGCGTAAATTCGTGTCGTTCTGTGGTTCTCATTGCTCACAGCGCGCCAGCTGTAGAATGCCAGCTGTGACACAATCACGTATAAGGTGTGCTGCCAGAGCTCGCTATGCTTTCCCATGACAAAGCTCTGAGCTGCTTTTCCATTCTCGTGATATGTTGCCACTAAAAATTCCTATGACCGCTCAGGCAACGGTGCAAAAAACGAAAAAAAAAACATTTGACAACGTGGACATATATCAGCTTGTGAACCGACTCATGATACCTCTACGCGCACCTGTCTGTAAATGTGTGTGCGTTTTTTCTGGCGTTTGTTTATATTTTTTATCTCCCCCATTCCTTTATATTTGAGATTTTCTTAGTTCTCGCGCTTACGTTTGTGCGCATGTGTAAATATGTGCGTGCTTCTGTGAGTGCTCGTGTTCATTCCTTTTTCTGTCTTTTTATTTTATGTTAGCGTTTGTTTTGTGCGTCTTTTTTTTTCAGAATTTCCTAAACTCATAATCATCTCATTCAAAGCACCAAGTCCTCTGAATAGCGCGACTGACCTCTTCGACTTCACTAAAGCCTTTCTCTCTCGTCCACCTTGTCTTCTCAGTCTGCCTATGTGCTTTGTTTTCTCCTATTTTTCTGTCCTTGCTTCTTGTGTTGTTGCCACAATGTGACTAACCAACTTGCAAAAAAAGATAGGTCTATCAGCTGTGACAACAAAGAAGCTTACAGAGCTACATTATCTTAAAAGAATCCCGTGGATTGCCCACTAATTTCACTTCTTACCCTTGTTCAGGTGTTTATGCATCAGTGCATGCGGCAGCTCTTCAGAAGTGCACATGAAAGGGTGCCATATTGTGAAACGGCACCTTGCTATGTTGTTGCATTTTTCATGCTTCCAGTCTTCGTAAACAGGTTTCACTGCCCATCACATATGGTGGTACACATTTTCAATACGAATAACATTGTGCAGTGGGCTGTCATTTCCTGTCTGACGCTATCATCGTTATAAAGGCATTTTTCAGTGAATGGAGCACAGTAAAGTAGTGTACCGAGAGCTTTTGCAACTTTCACCATTTATTACTTCACCAATTTCATTGTCTGAATCTGACTGTCACTTTGCCTAGGGCTTGTTCGATGGCCAAAGTACCTCAGTAAAACATCTAACTTTACTCGGCATTTTTCAGTACCAAAAAAAAAAGCAGAAAATGCTAGCAGAGTTATTCAGGGTTAATAATTGTGCTTGTGTTTGCATTACTTGTCCAGTCAGATAAACAAATTAAACAATGGCTACTACATTTATATGATTTGAAGTGCAGAATGCTAACAGTGCCTTTCAAGCGTACGCCCAATTACTGCAATTAAGTACCATGGGGCCCGTAAAGATCAACGGTGCCTGCCGAAACGAGTATTATGGACGTCACTAAGCAAATTATGTTTTATAATTGTTCTTATTTTCATTACTTGCCTCAGCCAGATTACCAAAATAAACAGTGCAACCACATGACTGTGCTTTGGCATGCGAGCTGCTAACAGTTGCTCTCAATTTGGAGTTGACTACTGCTATTTTACCAACAATGGCTATGACGTGACTGTGGTTTGTAGTGCAAGACTGCTAACGGTGTCTTTCAAGCGTGCCCTGACTATTGTTATTTGACCACTCGGCCCCTCAAGCTCGACGGGTGGCTGCTGCCTCAATGATTACCTTGGGCCTTCTCACATTGGCATTATTCATCTCAACAGGCTGTCAACAACAATAGGAGCGGTACAACTACCTGGAAACGGGCAACAGGAGCACTCCACTGGGCTTGCATTGCTATTATGTGTTAAAGTGGCTTAATGAAATTAACAGTGACTGTGCTGTAGAGTAAACTGAGCGGACGGTGTGTTCCTGTTATTGCTTGGCTGCATTTATTGGCCTTTAGGGGCATGTAAAGCTTGTCGATGGCTCCAACATGACTGCGTCGGCAGACTTGAAGCTTACAATTGCTTCTCGCAGTGCTTGCATTGGCATTATTCATCTGAACAGGCTATAAAGAACACTAAGGGTGGCACAACTACCTGGAAATGGGCAACAGGGGCACGGCACTGGGCTTGCTTTGATATTATTTTTTGAAGCGGCTTAGTGAAATTAACAGTGACTATGCTATGGAGTAAACTGGGCCGACGGTGTGTCCCTGTTATTGCTTGGCTGCATTGATTGGCCTTTAGGGGCATGTAAAGCTTCTCGGTGGTTCCAACGTAGCCACTTTTGTTTTCGTTTCAACATACGCCCTGCCAACATTGGCAGTCAACTTCGCCTCGGCTGCTGCTACTTCACCATAGGGCGCCACAACATGGCAATGGCTGCACGAATGAGCAGTTTGGGCCTCACTAAAGTAATGATGTTTTATAATTGTTCCTTACTTGCATGGGCTAGATACCCAAACAATGAAACCACATTAATGTGCTGTGGCGTGCAAGCTGTTAACAGTGGTTGTCAATTTCGCGTTGACTGCAGCTATCTCATCAACGGGCCTGTCAAGCTGGACAGTGGCTGCCTGGATGAGGATCTTGGGCGCCACATGGTTTTTCAGGGTTAATAATTATGTTTGCATTTCGATTTGCCAGCATTTCAGCATGTTTCCATGCCAGTAGTTAAATTGAGCAAAATGTGTGCAGGACGTTGCTCTTTCAGAATTGAACTTCCATTAAATGGAATACGCCATCAAATGAACTGCCTACTTATTTGAGGGGTCACGGGGTGGATGACTGAACACAACATCCCCACCGGCAACATTTAGGTAGCCCTGATAAGGGCTGTTATTTAATTAATAGGTAGCCGTTAAGCTTCCTCGAGGGGCTCAATGCCGGACAGCTCGCAGTCAGAGTCGCTTTCTTCAGTGTCATCTTCCCCCACTTGGATGACGATGGGCTGGACATGGTCACTTCCAGACGTGTCAACTCGGAACTTAGCCTCCAGTTCCATCACATGCCGGATGTTCTTCCTCCAGTCTTCCGCCGTTACGTTCTTGATTTTTTCCCTCAAGATGTCTTCAACAGTGCACAGCTTAAAGTCTCGGTTGTCCGCAGCGATACCATTTTTCACCTTTGCCCACACGAGCTCAATGGGACTGAATTCGCAGTGGTACGGCGGGAGCCTGAGCACAACGCAACCGGCCCTTGCAGCTGCGTTGTCTATGATGTAGCTGAGAAAGCGTGGCTTCACAGATGCCACCAACTCAAGCAGCTGCCTCTTCACTAACGTCGCGCTGTAGGCGATGTCCTTGCTATTCAGCCACTCTTGTATGTTTTCCTTCTTCCAGGACGTCGTCGGCAATTTCTCTTCTCGGCGGGAGTGGTAAGGTGCATTGTCCAAAACAATGACACTACCAGCTGGCAACTTCTGCAGCACGTCGCCGAACCATCCCTCGAAGCGATTGCCGTCCATTTCTTCGTGGTAATCGCCTGTTTTTCGCCCTCGGAATACATCCAAGCAGCCGTCTACGAACCCATCTTCACTGCCGATGTGCGTGACGATCAGGCGCTGGCCTTTCCCAGAGGGTTGTTTCAGACCCGTTGAAAGGCCATTTGCGCGAGCGTACAGGCGTCCGCGCTTCTGCACCACGGTGTCTGTCCATACGATCAATTGAGTGTGTCCCGCCGTCACCCATTTCTCGTCCAGGAAAAAGATCTTTCGGCCTTCCGCCCGGTAGCGCTCCACGTCACGAAGGTAGCGATTCCGCCACTCGACGATGTCGTCGCGGTCGATAAGCAGCGAGTTGCGGCACCTCTTTTCGTACTTGAAGCCGATCTCGGCAAGCAGGCGCCGCACAGTACAGCGCTTCAGTGACGGGAGATCCATACGGTTCGAGAACTCGTTGGTTATCTTCTCGACCGTCGGTATCTCGTTGCGGCGAAAGAAATCGTGCACACATGACCTCAGCGCGCACAACGTGAAGCTGTCATATTTCGTGCTGCGTCTTCTCTTCTCCGCATTTCGTGGGCGCTTTCGCGAGGGCGTCGAGAGATTGCCGCCCGAAGAAGACGAAGCCTTGGCCTCTCTCCTCACCTTGAAGCCTGTGCTTTCGCTGACACCGAGCATCTCGGCGACAAACTTGCTCGTGTCCTCCACGCTGCGTTCGGGCTCCCTGTTGCGCCAGTACGTGTAGCAGTGGAAGATCAAGTTCCGTGAATCGCCGTTGAGGATGTGGTCGTTCTTGTTCTTGCCGACGCTCCTTGGTGGTGTGGACATCGAGGCAACACAAGGCTCGTTCAGCAACAAAGAATCGCTTTCCGATGTCACCTCGTTGGGCTCCATGGCGGAAAACTCGCGCTGAACGCCGTGCGAAATCTCGTGAGATCGCAGGTTTGCAAAAAGAAAAAAAAACGTGAAAGAAAAAGAAAATAAGATGCATCACATTCTTTAAAATAAGTTTGTGAAAGCATAAAACTAAAAAAAGCAGAAATATTTTGCTATTTAAAACCAGGAGACAAGCATGCATGTATTTATTTAAAACGATGAACGAAGCTTTCTTTTACCTTTCCTGCCTCGGTCGTCTTCTCGCCCCAGGTTTGTAATGGTTTCGATAAGTGCATTGTGCCTTTAAGTATTTGTTAAACAGCAACTGATTAATTTTAGGCTCGGGAAACGAGTAGTAAATTATCCGTGTACGTGTAAACGAGCGCAAAAACCATGCAGCGCTGCCCTTTCTACTTTTGTCCCTTGCAACGAATTTAGAGAGCAGACGACGCGCAGCGTTGTAGAAGGCACGGGGTTATTTTTCTCTCGCGATCCGGCATGTGCTGTTGCATTCCCATCACGACAGCTCTATCAAAACAGTCATCAAGGTACGAAAGTATTATACGTACCAGGAATTACGCGATTTAGAACCACAATTTTTTTAAAGCGGGACTATTTCTTTGCCGCGGAGGCAATCGGCTGCCACGCTTCGGTCATATGGGCGGGGCCTCTCCTTTTTTCTAAAGTTGTACCCGACTATACCACTCTCCCGGTCGACGGGGTGTGTTGCCCTCTGGGAGCGGTAAAGTAATGCTTCATCACTGTGGCCTCCGCGATTAACACATGCAACGCATTACACGTCCGTCCTATTCGGCGCGTTTTCAATAGAAGTTCAATTTTGTCAATGCCTCAACACACCGCGAGGTGGCGATCTCAGCCCAAGCGTCGTAAAAGCGTCGGCCTCGCTCACAGCATCACGATAATCCAAACCAAAAAATTGGCCGCGTATCTGCGTGCTTCGCTGCAAATGTCGTCTAAAGACGATAGAAGAGGCGCTGCGTGAGATATGGACGCCATCTGGCAATGCGTCGGGAAACATGTGTGCTGTGTTGCGGGCTGGTAGTCCCGGCGCAGCAGCAGGCGAAGACCCGCGGTGACCAACGCGACCGGCGGGGACGCCAGCCAGCCCGAACACGCGGTTTGGCGCGAAGCGCCGAAGCAGAAGAAACGTCCGCACTCAACGAGTACTCTCCACAGACTCTTTTATTTACACGTCGCCTGGGTAAAACAGGAATGCCAGAGCGGCGCCCCATGGCATTCGTACAGTGCAATGCTGAACCGAAACCGAAACACAACAATGAGCTCGTGCAGAGGGCACGGCGCAAGGCAAGTGTCAGCGCAGTCGCATTTTCAGCGCAGCTTAAGAAACTAGGGCCTCTAGAATTACGTATCTATGTATTTTCTATTAAAGGAACACACCACCTTATACTTACCTAGTGATGTTGCGCCTCGGATATGCGTAATGTTTGCTTTTTGATCAACAATGTACACAAGTATGAACCTAGTCAGCCGTTCAATATGGTTGGCCCTTGGGCAAGTGGTTCAACTTTGGCCGGGTGGCTGAATCGAGTGACGTGCCGACAAACAGAAAGACAGACAGACCAAAATTTCTGCGTTTAAGTTCCCAAAGAAAGACTACCGTTTTTAAAATAGCTCTGCGACGCGCGCCTGCCTCACCTGGCTGCTGGTTCCCCGCTCACGCGCTCGCGCCGAGAAAAATTGCGGCTGGGCTACCGGGGCGGCACGACGGGCTTTGCGTTTCCCTCTAGTCTGGCAGTGGTGGTCAATCACATTTTAACATGCCACGGTATGGTGACCAAGTTCTGCGTCCAATATGCGACGCTCTTCTGGCTCTCGCGCCTCATTCTCTGATTACGCTTTCACGGTTAACTACTACAGCTACCACAAGGGTTTGTTTAATCATTTAACATGGACGTTAGTCGTCGGGATGGAGATGTACCACCGATCATCAAAGTGGGTGCATCCACGTTAAACGGTGCTATAGCTGCCAAACATCAATATACATTGTACAAACTATCTGAAATCAATGTACAATGAACATTCAGTTACTTTTGTAAGGGCACGCTTTACTTTGGTGTTATTCCGATTCCTATGGCGGAGGGATCAACCAGCTTTTTGGTTTTGAGCCAAGCGTTGCGAGGTGGATTTACGTGTTTTTTAAGTGTATTAGTTGTGTGCACATCGCGGCTTTACCAGGCACGTCGACGACACTAGCGTTTAAGTGGTAACTTATGGTCTGACGTAACTTCAGCACTAACATTAGAACACAGACGTCAGTATTATCCAAACGAAGTGCACACTATGCTGCGATGGTGTGAATATCATACGTAACTTTCGTTAGCGTATTGCTCCGGGGTCGAGCAACATTTAAATATACCTCGCTTAACCAAGGAATACAAATGTAATGTTTATTCGACTGCTATAAAAGCGGAGCCAACATTGGAACAGCAATTGGCGTCAACATGACATGACGCCTGTGCCTTAGAAGTAAATACGTAATGTCATTCTTTCGCCGTCCTGTGTCAAGCGCTGTTTGTTCCCGTCTTAAGCATAGAGTATTACTTAGTAGGATAAATGTGTTGTGGATGTACTGGATTGTCATACCAGACTTCCCAGTAGAAAATGAAGTTGGTTTAGGGTTTCCGCAGAAACTGATTAATCATATTCGTTAGCAGCACGTTTGCAATTGGGATTAATATGCCACCGCGCTGTGCTCTGCTGGTCTATTGGTCGGCGGAGATTACAGAGCGACCGGCCCTGAATGTCGCTGGCCTTGACAGCAATATCCGGAACCAGGGCGAATTCTTGATCTGGGAAGTTTTCTTTCTGAGAAATCCGCGTGGAAATTTCGGTAGTTTCATGCTAATAGTTCTTTGAGGCTATGAATGACGCGCATTTGTGCAAATCATATGGAAGCATGGTGGAGCGTTGCCGTGGGTGAGGGATGGAAAGCAAAAGATGAAAGAGGGCGGAAAAGGAAGGTCTGCCTTGTATAAATCAGTGTCCACACCACGCCAAGTCGGGGTACCTCACACTCCAGCAGGTAAACCGGTGGGTGCACAGTGGCATTGAGAATCGGGCCTAGTGCATGATGCATTGGAGACAGGTGTTCTATCTACCGCTTGGCCACTGTTGCGGTAGCGCCATGCTGAAAACAGGTGGATGAGAATTTAGTTTTACACGGGTGGATGACAGAATTTTCTCATTTGAACCTTCCTTCGACTCGTGGTCTTCCGCAGAGTGGGTTTGCGAGGTTTCTTTGCGGCAATCCTCTCGCACAGGACGACTGTAACACGTGGTTGTGCCGCAGGAACTGACGCGGGCGGACCTGGGTCCCGAGCTGATAGGCATCGAGGCCGAGCTCCAACGATACGGTTCGCTGTTGGCCTCCAGGGCCAGTGGGCTGGGGATACTGCGCTTGAGCGAAGTCCGGCTCCTGACCACGCTCAGCCTGGGGGCCACAGCTGCCAGTCACGCGGCGTCCGCCCTCGAAGCGGCCAGGTCGCGAGGATCGTGGCTGGGAGTGAGAGAAGACGGAGGCAACGTCACGTTCGGAGGCATCCCTCGCGACAAGCTCTTCTTCCTCGCGAACTGCTTCCCGTCGTGCGGTCTGTCTGGCAGGGCGCTCATTACGCAGGTACGTCGCCTTCGATCGTGAAGTCAGCGCGAGGCAGTATAGCTATGAAAATGTGCTAAAAAATTTAGGCGACCTTAATGTTCCTAATAAGTGTCTATAAGGGCGCTAGCCCATAGCGTTTTGTGAAGTTTTCGTTGACTTGGGTAGATTTTACGTTAACGTTTGGTAGCTGACTTCGATAGCTTCAGTGTGCACCTTACTGTTAATTGGGTCGTTGGAGCTGCACTTAATTGGATCGTTGCAGCTCTGCGTGGCCTCCTCAATCAACTCCGGCAGCGCACTGTTACGGTGTCGGAGTCGATTCAGAGAGAAAGAAACGCGGAGGGCATGCAGAGGCCACGAATCGCAGAGTCCACGTAGAAAGAAACACGTGGGTTTGGCCGCAATGATCGCAAGTGCTCACAAGAAAAGAGTCGGCTGTTTGAATTAATTCATTCAATTGTTATTCACCCGGACAATTCATTGGCCCTTATCCTCAGTAAACTCATGCTCCGATGTCATATGTAACCAGTACAACTCTTAACTAGAACCATTACCTCCCTTTATTATGAGTTTCGGCGTTTTCGGACACAGCCGGAGATCTCGAGTTCTGGTTGCCAAGAAGCGCACCGAATGTCGCCGAGCAAGGGACGTAATGCCGCTAGAAGCTAGCGCCGTCAAATCCTACTCCCTACGCAGTGGCTTATTTCACGTCCGCGATAAACGGAAAGGGCAGTGGATGCATAACTAAAATTCGGCACGAACTAAAGAGGCAAAGTGGCACGCATTCGCTTCATTTGCTAACGAAGCTTAGGTGAAGTGCGGCTGTGGCAGAATGAGTGCGAACGTCTTGAGCAAGTGTGGGAAACATCTCCCGCCCGCCATGGCGGTTTCGTTCTCCGCCTACTTCCCTAGTCTGAGCTCGGCCTAAACAACTACACTGGCATCAATAAACATAGCTATATTGTACGCTTGTTTGGTTTGGTTTGGTTTGGTTTGCTTTATTCAAGGCAAAATTGAACAAGATTGCCTTGGGGGACACGACTAAAGGCTAAGTAAATGCCTGACTTGGTCGTGCCACCCTGGCAGCAAAGCAGAAACGTACAGTATGTACAGTACGCAGAAAATGACAACATCACGTGTTATCTTACACGGGTACCATAGTGGAACAGAACTACCAGAAGTATGACTAAAAGCATAGAAATATAAACAGAGTCCTTATTCGAGTGGTGGCAAATACAAACAAATGCATGTTTTTATCAAATAAATTAACAAGAAACTTCTTGACTAGGGTTTCCAGTTGCTCTACAAGACAAATTAGAATATAACAAACGAACAACAGGGAAAGGGACAATAATGAACAAGGTGTATCGAATACAAAACATCAATGAATAACAAATTTTAAAAATCAAGAAAAGCATCACTGTGTTCAACTAGAAACTTTTTTCTTATTTTTGTAAATGCTCTAGCTGAAGTTCTATCTTCCAGTAAATGTAGTATAGTTGGGTGTTTGTTTAATATGTCTGGAATTTGTAAAGCTCATTGTTGGTCACCATAGTTCGTTCGTGATCTATATTTGTATATTAAGCTCTTTCTCAGCTCGTATGGTGTTTGTTTCACAGAATATGTATCTAAGAATAGTGATGTATTTAGTCTATACTGGTGTAATATCTCTAGACAAAGCTTATGCCTGTATAACAGTTTTATAGGCAATACTTTGTACATTTTAAAATATGGTCGAGCGCTTTCGCAAAGGGGAGTGTTAGATATTGCACGTATAGCACGCTTTTGTAATATCAACAGAGAATTAAGGTTTGTGGCGGCCGTTGTGAGCCACACCAAGGAGCAGTATGTTAGTCGTGAATGTACGAGCACAAGTGAAATTTCGTCACTTCAAGGTCAGGCTTCAATGAACCATTGCTGATGATTAACGAATTGAGCAAGTAAAAAACTCGCGTGCTATATTATTTAATCAACACTGATCACTGCTTTGCTCAGCTAGCGAACACAGCGAAAACGAAAACCGGTCGAAATGTGTTTCACGTGAGACATGCACGCGAAGACGCGACTGCCCTTTCAAACGCGGTAGATCGTTAATATTCTGGCGGCAGCTTTTTTGTTTTGCAATAGCAATTATATGGACACTCTCGGCGGGTTTTTGCCGTCGCTGTCACGCTTCGTATAAAGTCCAAATCGATAACATCGCCCTGCGCATCGTATGTTCTACCTGCTAGTAAAAACGCAGGAGCGCTGTAGACGAGCGCGGTTGAATCAGAGATGAAAAGAACCGGCCGTCTCCGTCGCACAAAAGGCACATGCGATAATATCGCCCTGCGTGAGAGACCTAGCGTCGATGGCGCGTCAAGCGGAGAGGAAACGTCATGCGAGTCTTTCGTCGGGCGAAGGAGCATGGAGAGCCGACACTGGGGGCGCCGCAGACCCCCGAACCGAACTTTGAATATCAGGGCGCATTTGCCAGCGCTGGAGCGCGCACTATCTCGACAGGCATCACTATACGGCTCGTATATGTGGAGTGCTCTCACCGCTTGTGTTGAGACGACAGACAGCACGAAAACCGCTTCGCTTCCTGGAGCGGCCGCATTCGCATCAAAGGGACGCTAAAGACAAGAATTTTTCTCATATTAGTCAATTACTCTTTCACAATTTCAGTATCATCACGGTTGCTGCGAGATGTCGCTTGGTAAGCCAGAAAACGCTCAAAATGATGAATGCGGGTGGCGACGCCACCTTGAAATTCGGGCGTGACACGTCGTGACGTCATAGATTTTGACGGCGTCTTCTTGCCCTGCGTAGTTCGTAATCGATAAGAATGAATTACATTGGCCTCTGAGAGGGGCACAGACTTTGCATATCAAGTTACATATCCAAGTTACCAAATTATACAAATACAGTTTTAAATCCATGACGTCACGCGCAGAGATTTCGGCGCCAAATTGAAAAACAATACTTTGACCGTGCTTTTCTCCTTGCTTAACAAACTTATGATAATGAAAATAACAACATTACAGATTTGAGAGTACACTTTATCAATCTAAACCGATTCATTGTTTCACTGTAGTGTCCCTTTAACAGCGTTTTGTAGAGTTACGGGAGATGTGCTGCAAAAAAGTTTGCTGCTGGCCTTACTTCGTATAATGTTCCAATTTGTCGCTATCGCAATCATTGCTTCGCCTTTGCGAAACTGTAGTTTTAGTGCCTGTATAAAACTTGGGCAGAAGTTTCATGACCAGAAGAACAGTTTTAAACGACCCTGGCAGTGCACGATAAACGAAGATAGGCTTGGAAACAAGGGCACAAGAGAAAAAAGAGGCAACATAAACACGGTCTTGATGTCTTCTATTGTTTCCGTGTTTAAACGCATGCCTGCCTTGCTTTGTCATGAACCCGCGCCAACTAGCTCGACTTTTCGCTCTTTCTAACCTTGTAGTACATTGCCGATCTCTTGTTTTCTTTACAGATAGCATTCTGCAACGTCGCTCTGCCGTCATCGGTGGCGTTCAGGCGTGCGTTTCAATGTACCCCTACTCACCGCCTATGGACCAATTTCACGTGGAGGGAATTTTGATGAGAACGAATTCTGCCCATCACCTATTACACCCAACTGGTGTCCCATTATCAGGAAACGTCTTCATTGAGTTGTACTTCACGTCGTTTTATTTTATTGCTTATGGCTTCAAAATGAATTTCGCAAAAATTCATTCATTGCATGCATGTTGTGTACTGAACTTAATTTATCGACGCTCTCGAGAGGATATATATATATATATATATATGTGTGTGTGTGTGTGTGTGTGTGTGTGTGCTGTGTGTGTGTGTGTGCGTGCGTGTGTGTGCCTGTATGTGTGCGCGTGCGCGCGTGCGTGCGTGTGTAACCCACAAAGAAAAATAGCCCAGCAGAAAATTTTTAGAAACGCGTGACTGGGAATTGAACCTCCGACCCTTCGCTCCGCGGCACGTCGCGTTAGGCCTCTCAGCCCAACGCATGCATTATCGAGTATTTTAACGGCGAGCTGCTCAGATCCACCATTTGCCGTCAGTGGTACGCAAATCTCTGTGGCGCTTCAGCGTGGCAGAGGTTCCTTCATTATCACCCGAGAGATGGCGCGAAGGGCCAAGGGATGAGCTTGAATGTGTGTGTACTTTCCCTTTTGTCCATTGTCATCGTCGCGCCTTAAGTTCAAACCCCATATACGCGAAAATGCACGCGACAGCGACGAGCGACGCGACGTAGATCGCCTTCGTGCAAGCGGTCGCTTGGACGGGCAAACCATAGAGTTTCCTCCAATACTCACTAGAGTGAACTCTGGCGCTAGTGTCTATGGGAGCTGCAACGCATGGCGCTTCAGCCAGCACGGGAATGATGGGTAGTACACGGATTTGTCTAAACTTCGTTCTTTCGGCTCCGTTTGGCGCCACGTCGCCTGCATCCGCTTTGTCGCAAAACGAAGTTCAGCAAAAGCAGTTTCACTTCCCACTTTAACCTTTTTAGGCTCACCAATTCAAATGTGGTCACGAAGTTCACAACGATCCATTCTTCTATTCGAAAGAAAACCAAAATATATCAACGAACAAAGCCACAAGTGCGTTTGACGCCCGCAAGTACGAAGACTAGGCAAATCCGCGTACTACCCACCATTCCCATGGTGGCTGAACGATCGCAGCGCCAGAGTCCCTTCTAGTTAATTGTAGGAAACTTTATGGGGTAAACCCCATTCACGCGACGGCTTCGGCGAGCGACCTCCACTGTTGCTCGCATGAGGGCGTTTACTCGTACCAAAAGTGGCCCGTTGTTAGCGGTATGCAATGTAAAATACGATGTTTTGTTGCACAATGGTACATAAAATGGTTATCATTGTCTTGCAGCATTCTTTTCGATCCCATCACTGCTGTTACGTGCCGCCAAGCCGCGTCACAGACGGCGCGGTACTTGTAGTTCCCGTCACTGAGGCCCCGTAACGCACGTTCGCGTTCAACAACGTCAACGTTGTGCTCGTCTCCGTTGGCCATGTTGATGAACGTTGTTGTTGATGCGCGTCCATAAGTGGCGGCAATCAGCAGTACGTAACTGATACATCTTGTTCCGGTGTTTTGCTTTTGGCTGCTTGACCACAACACTTCCGGGCGACGAGCGACGGATTCCAAATCTGAAAAACCGAGCGATCGCGCGAACGGCTCGTTTCGTCGCTCATAGCATCGCTCGTTGCTGTCGCGTGCATTTTCGCGTCTATTGAATTTGGCCTTTACACTTCAAGGACGCTGAACCAACACGCGCATTCTGCCATTTTTATATGCGCTTTAAAGGCGTCGCCCCGCTAGTCATTCGCCAGAGTGAGGCTGCGCGCCTCCGGCCGTTTACATTGTCCTACAGGGCGTGCCGCCCGTGCTCGCGCGCTTATCTCTTGAGGGAGTTCAACAAATGGCTCACAGCATCGTACGTGTTGTGCCCATGGCAAACTTGCGCTGAAGCCATAGACCACATGAAGGTCACTTCGCTCGCTGCAGCAGTGGTGTTTGATAAGCGAGTGAGCTGCTAGACGTTTTTCTTATGGCATCCCAATTCGTTGCTATCAAACACATTGCTTGGCCCTTGCGGCGACACAACAAGTTTTATATATATGCATCGCTAGTGTTGTGCTGTTCACAGATGATTCCAGTATACCCATATCGACTATAACTAGCACTGATTTATTTTATTTTTACAGTGAAAGCTGTTATGAGATCATTTCACTGGCCGTTTTTGGCGCCGTAGTTGTCCGCCGCCGCCGGTGTCCGTAACCAGTATCGCTCGAAATAACATTCCAGGATGGAACGAGGTTCGAACCTGGGCCCTCTCCGTGGGAGCACAGTATTCAACCGCTGAGCCATGCCGGTGCTTGAAACTGCTTTGCAAAAATGTCCTATACAGGCTTCATGTGGGGAAGGAACCACATTATCATATGCAATATAGCGTGGTAGAAGAGTAAAATAAGCACCAAGCGTCGCACAACGCGAATTCGATAACCAGGCGTCACACATTGCGAATTGCGCAACGAGTAGGTTGTTGAATGCTTCCAACCCATTACAAAGGGATCTGCCATAATTCTTCGTCGTCATCAGGCACAGCATCAAAAAAGTGCGCATAATGCCTTACATGCGTTTAGCAGGTACCACGGCTCTCCGTAGAATGACGAAAAATGGCACAGTGCCTGCTGCCCTACTTCTCAAAAATTTCAATGATTTATAGCGTAGCGCGTTCATCGGAAGTGCACTTGTATTGGTTGCCAATGAAGCCCATAAGCGCATGATCTATTTCCTCGGTGTCTAAGTAAAATTACAATGATTTATATCATAGTGGGTTCCTCGCAAGTGCACTTGTATTGGTTGCCAAGGAAGCCCATAAGCGCATGATCCATTTCCTCGGGGTCTCAGTAAAATTACAATGATTTATATCATAGTGGGTTCCTTGCAAGTGCGCTTGTATTGGTTGCCAAGGAAGCCCATAAGCGCGTGATCCATTTCCTCGGGGCCTCGGTAAAGTTCTTCGCCCCCCCCCCGTCTCTCTCCCACGTCAACGTATGTTATACAGCATGACGGGATAGGGAAATAGCGTCCGAGCGTCACCCAATGCAAATTACATAACTGGTGGGCCGTTTAAAGCTTCCAACCCATTACAAAGGGCTGAGCCATAATTCTTCATCGTCATTAGTCGTCGCGTCAACAAAGTGCACATAATGCCTTACAGACGTGTAGCTGGTGCCTCGCTTCTCCGCAGAATGACGAATAATGGCTTAGTAGGTGCTTCCCAACTTCACAAAAATTGGGGTTTATGGCGTAGTGGGTACCTTTCTAATGTACTTGTATTGTAGCCCCAAGAGAGCTTTCAACGGGCTCTAGAAACGTCGCTCTTCCAGCTTTTGCTGTGACTGTGCTGCGGTTTCAGCGCAGGCCTGGCGTTTTTTTTTTTGCTAGGAGCCTAGCGCTTGAAACTTGCTCCAACTGAACCGTGGGTCGGCCCGGTGTCTCGCCTTCTCCGGAATATGCCCACGCAAATACGTGGAACCCTAGGCATATAGAGCTTTGCTGTAAGAATTGCCCATCCGTACGAGCGTTTTTCCATTCAGTGCAAATGGAATTCCTCTGCGTTCCACATTGTACAATATGTCATACTGGTAAACACCATATCAACTGTTATTAGTGGATCTAGGCTGGCATGTCAACTTACCCCTCTTGTATATTGACAGATGCGCGCTTGCGTTGGCCAAACTTGTTCGCCACTTGAGCGGAATGACACTTTGAAATCGAATATTCAATATTTACTCCTATGCGAGGGCAATGCAGCAACTCAATACCATGCGGAATTAGCCATCGTGAACGAAGACGTTGACGTTCGTGCTTGCCGGGTTTCTGCCTGAACCAGCTTGGTTGCCTCACGCCTTGTCAAGAATAACAAGTGTTTGTAGGAGAACACGCCTGTTACATTAACTATATATATATATATATATATATATATATATATATATATATATATATATATATATATATATATATCACAACAACAAATGTTGTCTAGGTCCGGTGACATATTCACCGAAACATCAAACAGACGTGCGTGTGAAGCAATTTTTATTTACGTTTCGCTCGGGGTCCGAGCTTCATCTGAATGAAATGAGTAGCAACAGTGCAGTCAACATACATGCCCATACCAAGCGGAGTGAAGATATGTTAACACAAAATGATGTACAAACGTGTAGTGATAGAAGAAAATGCTGCATGAGCAGCTCAAGACAACAGCTGTTACATCTGATAGGCTGGCGACGTTGAAAAATATACACATACGGAAATGCACAAGTAATAAAAAAAACATAACTGATGAGGAAATAAGGTAAAAGCAATAAGAAACTAAAAAAAACACGGAATATCCACAGCTCAGTCTGTTGTGCAAGTACACTCCACTTTTATGCCTACGTAGGTTAGATGGTTTAATGAGACAACTCAATTTGCCAGCGCTTTCGTTTAAACCAGACGCGATGGTGTCAAATTTGTGAATCTCGAACGATTCCCGGGCTTCCCGGTCATAACTGGAGCAAAATCGAGACTCAAGTAACGTCACCTTGAGGTTATTAAAAGAGTGACCGGAGAGATGCACGTGTTTTGAGATGGGCAGGTTCGACAACGTGTTAGCGTGGGATTAGCCACGCTATAAGCTAGATGCAGGAGTGATCCTGTCAAAGCCTTCACTACTATTATACTTCTTTGGCCCCTCTATACTCTATCGATAATAACTGACTTTCTAAAACATCTGTTTCAAAACAAATTAATTCCTACGTCTAATTACTTTGTAATTACTTTGGCTCAGGCGGGCCTTCGGCCGGGCTCGGGCTCGGAAATACGGCCCGTGCACAGCTCTAAATCACGCTATCGGATTCCTCCGATTTTTTTTTTACTTGCCCAAGTAGGGTATTGGGCATTCTCCTTCTTCTATTTGCTGGAGGAGGAACAAACAATTTATCGATAATTTTTCTCTGTCCCCACTTCTGATTCATGATAAAACCAACGACCTAAATTTTTTTTTTTTGAAATCAGCCTGCATCTTAAGTTTCCCGTTATTCTTTTCATCGGTGCTTCGACTTTCGGGTAGAGCCATAGAAATGCAAGAATTTTCGTCTGGGATTTCCTCAATTTTAAACAATGACCAAGCTATATTTGCGTTGTATATTAACGCGATAGCATTAAAGAGCCCATTAAAGAGCCCGTTTCGCAGAAATTCCGGTGTCGGCGTCGGCGTCGCGGCATGGTTGGCTGTGAGCGAAAAATCATCTTGTCCGTGACTGAAAAATTTAGAAAGATACAAACAAAAAAATTGGCCGCGTATCTCCGTGCTTCGCTGCAAATGTCGTCGAAAGACGACAGCCTTCTGCCGGCCGTTCTACATGAGTTCTGGTCTCATCCGCGGCCACCCGTGATGCTGCTCGCAGGGCCACTGCCAGATATCGTCGGCAGAGGGCTTTTTCGTGCATAGCGTCGCATTTTCAGCGCAGCCCCAGAAACACTAGACTCTTTAGAACTATGTATCTATGTATTGTATAGTAAAGGAACACACTACCTAATACTTACGTATTGATGTCGCGCCTCAGATATGCGTAATATTTGCTTTTTGATCGACAACGTTCACAAGCATGAACGCAGCTATCAGTTCAAGATGGCTGGGCATTCAGCAAGTGCTTAAACTTTGGCCGCGTGGCTGAATCGTGTGACAGACAGACAGACAGACAGACAGACAGACAGACAGACAGACCAAAATATGTGCGTTCAAGTATCCCAAGAAAGACTATCGTTTTTAATAAATAATAAAAATTATGGCAAAATGGGCACTTAACAACTGTACTTGCAAAAGGCATTTTAGAGTAGTTTGAAATGGCCAATGCTTCGCGCACAGTCGTTCGTTTACTTAGAGCATGGGTGAGGCATGCAGCGCAAACTTAAGCAAAACTAGCATTTGAGAAGGCAGTGGGCACGGGGCCCGACAACGCTTTCACGTTCTACTCTTGAAGGGGAAGCTTTAGCGTCTTCCAAGTTTTCATTGCGATAGCAATTATATGGACACTCTCGGCGGGCTGTTTTTTGCCGTCGCTGTTGTCATCGCCGTCATGTCCCGGATATGTATATATCCGGGACAGCTCGAGCTAGACTCGAATAAAACGGTTCCTCATAATATACCGGGTGTCCCAGCTATTTTAGCCAAGGGTTAAAAAATACAATATTAGAGGCAGGCGAGTGAAATCAGTTGCAAATTGCTGACAGCCACCTTGCGCGCTACAGACAATTTTTTGTTTTGTGATTAACTAATTTGTTAATTAGGACGATTTAACTAATTTGCTAAATATTGACTTTAGGCAAGAAATGCTGCTTGCAAAGTTCGAGAGCGTCCTCAGAAACCCCAATCGCGTCATTTGCGATAAAGAAAGTCTCACGTATACCATTTTTTCCAAGCTTCAAAGAAAGCCCGCGAAATACAAAAAGAACCACGTGACTAGCGCGCTCGCGCGCCGTGAGAATGCTGCCCTCAGCTGAGGTTTAAACGAACGAACATCACCTGCGGCCGGGACTCACCGGCTCCGTTGCAGCGGTAGGCCTATAAGTGGGCGGTGGTTTCTTGGCCCGCTGCCAGCCAGCTGCGCGCGTGACGGTGCAAGTTGTAGCGAGCGCGAGCCAAGAAACCACCTTTAACTTATCGGCCTACCGCTGCAACGGAGACGCCGAGTCGCGGCAGCAGCTGATTTCGTTCGCTCAAACCACGACTGAGGGCAGCATTCTCGCGGCGCGCGAGCGCGCTAGTCACGTGGTTCTTTTTGTATTTCGCGGGCTTTCTTTGAAGCTTGGAAAAATGGTATACGTGAGACTTTCTTTATCGCAAATGATGCGATTGGGGTTTCTGATGACGCTCTCGAACTTTGCAAGCAGCATTTCTTGCCTAAAGTCAATATTTAGCAATTTAGTTAAATCGACCTAATTAACAAATTAGTTAATTACAAAACAAAAAATTGTCTGTAGTGCGCAAGATGGCTGTCAGCAATTTGCAAGTCATTTCACTCGCTTGCCTCTAATATTGTATTTTTTAACCCTTGGCTAAAGATAGCTGGGACACCCTGTATAAGTATGAGCCACAAAGAAAATAAATAAGAAGAAAAAAATTCCGAAGCGCACCAACGGGATTCGAACCTGGGACTCTTCGCTCCGCAGGATACCTCTTAGACAACTCGACCGCGCACCATTTTTTTTCTTATTACCTGGCTTTGGTACAGACAGAACACAGAAGCACTGGTTGTAGAAACACTCAATGTGCACTATACATGTGTTAATGGTTTATCAACCAGCATGTTGCTGGTATCATCAGGTTAAAATTCTCGCAAGGTCACCAGCGGCTCTACTCTCGAGAGCCAGTCGGGTGGATCGGGTACAGCTTTTTGTATCTCGAGAAACCAATGAATGTTTTCTCTGAAGTAGGCTCGTGCAGACCGCACATCCTTATCGAAATCCTGCCATTCTCGATCGCCACAAAGACCATAAGCATGATTGTGTCAAATGGTAGCCCATCTTCGGAAATTACATTCAAGTACCGAATGCCGTACGGATTCAGTGGCAATTCTTTCTTGATATTTCTTTGCAAAACATCCCAAAAATAAACCCCTTCCCAACAATGTAAAAAAACATGATCTATAGTTTCTGGCTGCTTACAAATTAAACAGTGTGTGCCCCATGGCATAAAGCATCCCTTTTTCTCTAAAAAGGCTTTAACTGGCAATGTACCAGTATGTAGTTTGAAGGAAAAGGTTTTAGTTCCCGGCTGCACATGCATTCTTTTAACCCTCTTTAAGACATTGCTACCAGGGCCTCCACTGTAGAGTGACCTGTACAACGGCACTGGGAAAACAACATCACATAGTGCAAAGTAAAGTTCCTTCCGTCTCACAGTGGCCAGGTACTCTCTCGAAAATCGTACAGTAAGGAATCTTACACTAGACACTATTTCTCTATAAAAGCCACCGATCCCTCCTACGCAATCTTCGGTTGATACAACATACTCAGGCAGAAGTCTACCCAATCTCAATTGACATAGCGTGCGTAGGAAAGGATCGGTGACCTCTCTAAAAAACAAAAACCGGTTGACAAGCTGCCGTAAAAACAAGTGGCCGAGTCCCAATCCGCCGTCTTTTACCCGACGAAACAAGTTGGTACGGCTGCACCGTTCCCACTCAGAAGCCCAGACAAATATGGCAAATATCCTGTGGAACTTCTGTACATTAGTCCAGGAACAATGCAGCACCTGCATTACGTACCAGAGCTTGCTGATAAAAAACAGGTTGCAAACGGTGGCTCGAGCAAAGATCGACAAGGCGGCTCCCTTCCATTTCTCCGCTTTCTCCCGTGTGTCTTTGGCCTGCTGCTTCCAATACTGATTGCTGTCGCGATAACCGTCGAGCGGGACGCCCGGGATCATCGCCCAAGGCACATCAGCAAAAAGTCTGGCTTCGTTGGCCACAGCCCATGCCAGAGCCCTAGGCACTTCGACCAGTTAACACCACTCCCTGTAATTTTGCTGAAGTCACGCACCGTTTCAACAGCCTGTTTGATACTATGTTGATCCTTTGCAAAAATAGCTACATCATCTGCATATGCAAGCAGCTTCACTTCCACTGCCTGTAACTGAAAACCACTGATTCTATTGTCATTGATTATTTTCAGGCATAAAGTTTCAATATACAAACAAAATAACAGGGGGCTGAGGGGGCAACCCTGACGTACCGAACGTTGCACGGTAATGGGGGCCCCCAGACTCTTATTGACAATCAACCTTGTCGTGCAGTTTCGATACGCCAGGGCCACTCCCTCGCTGATAACAGAACCCAAATTTGCGTGATCTAAAACAGCAAACAAAATCCTATGATCAACACAATCAAAAGCCTTTTCTAGATCAATCTGTAGGATGGCAACCCGCCCATTTGAGTAATCGCAGCATTCGAGTATGCTGCGCGCCTTGTGGATATTGACAACAATAGAGCGCCCTTTGATCCTACAAGTTTGATGGGGCCCGACGATGTCCTTCATCACGGTCTGTATTCTTTGAGCTAATACTTTCATGAAAATTTTGTACTCTACGTTGGTCAGTGCTATCGGTCGGTACGCTGCAACTGAGCTAAGCTTATGTACATCCTCGGTTTTAGGAATGAGTACTGTGTGAGACGACCGGTATGAAGGAGGCAATGAAAACTGAAGGCTTCGTTGAATATAACAGATAAGATAGGGCTAATTTCAGACTTAAACGTTTTGTAAAAAGCAGCGGTAAATTCGTCCGGACCAGGTGATTTTCCAGGGTTTAGTTTATCTATTGCTTTTTCAACTTCGGTTACAGTTATTGGCCGTTCCAAAATATCTTTTCTTTCGTCGTCCAGACGGGGTAAACCAGGAAGAAATTCATTTTTAAAGTTCTGAATGTCTACATTACGCAATGCAAACAGCGCCCGATAATGCTCAGTAAAAGCAGACTTGATGCCGTCTGTATCGGTTGATAGGGAGCCAGCCCATTCTATTTCGTGTATTTGGTTTCTTTCGGCTCGTGCTTTTTCCATGGCGAGCGCGCGTTTCGATGGCGCTTCGCCAGCAGCGGTGTCCTCTGCCCTTGCCCTCACAAGCGCTCCCCGATAACGTTGTTCATCTAGCTGCTCAATCTTTTGTTTTATTTTTCTAATGTCCTCGATCCATTTACCGGGGGCTCGGCATTCCTGTTTGAGTAGCTTGTCAAGAAGCAATTTCAACTCAGCCTCTTTTCTCGTCATACCGAATGCGCGTAGCCCTATCTATTGCTTTTAGTTTTAAAGTTTCCTTACATAGTTCCCACCGTTGCCATAAGTGTAGGTTTTCGCTGGGGTCTAGTTTGCCAATTTCCTCCTTAACTACCAAATCAAAAACTTCGTCTTGCAGAAGCTTGTTATTGAGTTTCCATAAATCCCACGAGAAGTCATTGCTTCGCTTTGAACATCCTATAGAGCATTGGACTAAACAGTGGTCAGAGAACGAAACCGGGACTACTTCGTAACTGGTATATTTCTGAAGGATGTCGACAGATACGTAGATACGGTCGAGCCTTGCGTGGCTAGTACCTTCGAATCGCGTGTACTTTACAGCACTCGTACTTTGGAATGTTTCTGCGACATCCTCCAGGTCACAGTTTTCAACAAGCCGTGTCAGGATTTCAGTGCTCTTATCTCTGAATGCATTCCTGCTCGTCTTGTCGTGTGCGCTCAGGACACAGTTAAAGTCACCCAGCAATATTAGCTGCCTTCCCGAACAGAGCCGTTCTTCGACGCCATGAAAAAACAGGGCCCTCTGTTCAACCTTATTGGGCGTGTATACGCACACAATACGCCACTCGGTGTTGTACATCGAGAAGTCAAGAAAGGCACACCAGCCCGACGCACAGGAAAAGTGAGCATTCACCTGAAGCCCCGGTAATTTTTTCACAAAAAGTAAGCATCCAGCCGATGTGCCCACTGCATGACTGACTACAACAAAAAATCTAGACGCGAAACGTTGCACCATGCTGCCGGTCTCTTCTTCTCCATCGACTTTCGTTTCCTGAACTGCCAGCACGTCTATCTCTCGTTCGGTCACAAGTCGGTAAAGCTGGCTTTGTTTTCTTTTCCCTGCCAGTCCCCTAACGTTTATCGTCGCGACTTTTAACGGGCGGACAGGCGCCATTTTAACGACAGGAAAAGGGACCAACAGCATGGTGCCTACCTCTCGCGTCTAGCACGTGGCTAGACGATGCCATCGCCGGCGCTGCCATCCGGCGCCGGTACTTGGAGTTGCCCTACGGGCTCCGCGTTGCCGCAGCGCTTGTCGGAAGACACGTTCGGGCGCGGTCGCAGAGACGACCGCCGTACTTGGGATGTCTTTGCCGGGGGTTCCTCGATGCCAGGCGCCGTCGGTTGGGTGCCGTGGTTGCTGGTCTCGGGGTGGGGGCGCTTCGGCGCGACGGCGGCATTGGTAGGCGTGTGGACGCCACTCTTTTCCGGCTGTATCTCTATCGAGGTCTTAATGTCGCCG
The DNA here is from genome assembly GCF_013339695.2 of Rhipicephalus sanguineus. NCBI lineage: Eukaryota > Metazoa > Arthropoda > Arachnida > Ixodida > Ixodidae > Rhipicephalus > Rhipicephalus sanguineus. The sequence continues at coordinate 146,466,857 of NC_051185.1, forward strand.
ACCTTGGCCGCTGGTTGACTGTCGGCCGCTTTTCCAACCGTCTCGGTTGGCGCAGCCGAGTCTACCGCCGCCCCTTGCTGTGCTGGAACGACGCCTTTGCCGGTGTCGCCTCCTGACGTCGCTGCATGCAGGACCTGTGATGACGGTGCGCTGTCCGTTGACCCAGACGCGTCACCTGCACTTTGATGGACCCCAGGACAATCCGCTTTCGGGGCGTCACTGCCGGAAGGCGCCATCGTGTCCTGCGACCCCGCCCGCTTTCCTGCCTCCTCGGTTCTCCTCGCTGCCTCCTCCTCCTCGGCGACGTCCATGAGCTCTTCGTTGTCGTCGACCTTTGGCCGCCCCGTCGCCGACGCGTAGGTACGGACGCAGTCCGAGTCCGCGTATCCGTAACGCCGGCACTTCGAACACCGGGGCACCCTGCAGTCCCGGCGAACATGTCCCGTGCCGTGGCAGCGCAGGCACTGCATTGCCCGGCCGGGCACCACCACGAGGGCCAACTCGCCGGCGACACGAACCTGGTGGGGCAAGTCATCGACCTTTACTCCCGGCTTCAGCTTCAACAATACGGTCCTTGTGGTGGAGCCCTTCTCTCGCATGCCTTGTACGCGCCAACGCTCTCGGGTAACCTCGGTAACGTTCCCGAAGGCAGCGAAAGCGGTCCGGATGTCGTCGTCTTGGACGCCGTGCGGCATCCGATGCAGGCGCAGCTTGACCTGCTGGTCCTCAGGATCAAAAACCACGCACCGGCGGCCTTTGACATTCAGCTCCTTAACCGCTGCTAATTTCTTCGTGGCGTCACCGGATTTCAGGGTCACCGCCCAGACGTGGTTGATCTGGTACGCCCCTAACGCCACGACGTCAGGGAGCACTCCAGCAGTGGCGAGGGCGTCTCGGAAGTCTTCGACCTTGTAGGGCCGCTCACGCACGTCTCCGTGCAAAAACAACGTGTTGAGAACAACACGGCCAGTGGGCAGAGTAGGCAGCACAATCTCGTAAGCGTTATCTTCGTCGACAGCCATCCTGTTACCGCGGCCGGCACGGGCCGCTATCGCCGCTCCATCGGAGCCGTTCATCCTTCGACCGTTCGCTGGCGCGTCCGGAAGTAGAAATGCGACCGCGCGCCATTCATCCTTCGCAATATTAACGGAGACCTATTTATATACACAATTTACTGATGGTGGTACGCAGAGCTCGGAGGTGCTTCAACATGTGCAGTATCACCCACGAGACTGCCCGAAGGGCGCGTTTTAAAGCAACGCTCCTAGATATTGCTTCAATTTGAAAAATGCCCTTGAGACGCACGCTGAAATGTGGCCCATTTCCGTACCTACTCGCGATGTAGAACGCTAGGTAAAGAATGCCTTGAGCGCCACCCCGCGGCAGGAGACGCGGAGGGGTCACTCCACGTGCCGCAGTTCTCAAGAAAAAAAATTCGACAGATCCCACGCGTTCTGGGAATCGGTTTCATGCGAAGCAGTCAGCGAGTACTTCTATGCTGTATTTTATGGCCTTGAGCCTAGAGCTGTGCACGGGCCATATTTCCGAGCCCGAGCCCGGCCCGGGCCCGCTGACTTTGTCGAAGGCCCGCCCGAGCCCGACAGCAACGGGCTGCGAGCCCGCCCGGCCCGGCCCGACGTACGAAAACACAATCCCGGGCCCGGCCCGGCCCGGCCCGCCTTTTTGAAGGTTCGCTGCGAAAACAAAACACTGTTTTCCGGTAATTTGGCATTTTATTGAGCATATCAAATATGATCACACTACACACGACGAACAGTCTCTATTACACAGATTACAAATTGTCGTGCAAAAACAGCGAGCAGTCCTACGATTCCGGCTTCGACGAAGAGCGGCGCTTTTGTATAATGCAGGCCGCCGAACTGAAGTTACGTTCGCTGCTTGCAATCGTCGCCGGAATTGCTAATATCTTTATTGCCAGCCTGGCAAGCTTGGGAATTTTATTTGCATCGCATACCTGCGACAGCGCGGCACTTTTGCTATACAAGTAGACGGCCTCATGCCAGCAACAATGGAGTTCGCTCGCCAAAGCCGTCACGTGTATGGGGTATGCCCATGCAAGCGTCAGCTAGCACGAAGGCGATCTACGTCGAGTCGCTCGTCGCTGTCGCGTGTATTTTCACTCATATGGGATTTGGCCTTAAATCTAACGCGAACAGTCGCGTGGCGCCGTCACTAGCTCAGGTGGTGTTACTTCTCTGTTTGTCGGAGTGCAACATAGGCAGTGCTTTACCTATTCCCCTTTTGTTTAAAGTAGCGAATGGAAAAGAAAAGCGGTAAAGCTCGGTCGCGGAAAAGGCGCTGTATACGTGGTGGAAAACAATTCCCGCTCATTATATATATTTCGGGCTTGAGTCGGGCTTTGCGCCGGGCCCCAGCCCGGCTCGATAAAACTCCAAGTAGCCCGTGCCCGGCCCGGGCCCGAGCTGAAAGTACATCGGCCCGCCCGAGCCCGGTCCGCGGGCCGGGTCGGGCTCGGGCTTTCTGGTAACCCGGAGCCCGTGCACAACTCTACTTGAGCCAAGCGTTACGAGGTGGATCGACGTGTATTTGTAAGTGTAGTAACTGTGTGCACATCGTGGTCTTACCAGGCACGTCGACAACGCTGGCGTTTAAAGGGCAACTTATGGTGCGACGTATTGTCAGCCCTCACGTTAGATTACATAAGTCGGTATTATCGAAACGAAGTGCGCTTTATGGTGCAATCATGTGAATATCATACGTAACTTTCATTAATGTATTACTCCGGGGTCGAGCAATGCTTCAATATAGCTCGCTGAATCATAGGAATAAAAATGTAATATTTATTTGGCTACTATAAAAGCGGATCCAACACTGGAACCACAGACGTTAATCTAATATGAGGCCGGTATCGTAGGAGTGCATATGTAGTGTTTATTGTTTTCTTGTAAAATTAGATAGACAGCACCACAACCACAATGGACGTTGCACCGCCATTACGCCTGCATAGGCTGTTTTACCAAACCATTTTATAGACCTAGCGTGGCTCTGTGGTAGAATACCTGATTGCAACTCAGAAGGCCTGGGTTCAATTTCTGCTGGGATCCTAATTTTTCTTCTTTCCATTCGTCGGGTCAACGCTGCCGAGGTCGGTTTTTCTTAACTCTTGCATTTAAATTACCAATGTCTGTTCTCGCCGTTGCTGGGTAGATATAAACTGTCAATCACCTGTGGCGCATACCCGTACACCACGGCTTGTGGTAAACGGGTATGTGCCACGCGTGTCTGGAGGAAAGTGTTTGACGACGTACGCGACAGGATTTTCATTTTATTCATGTCGTGACCCGACTGTCATAATCATAAAATCCTCTTGCCCCCCATACCAATTTTGGTCTACACCAAGTTAAGGAGGTGATCATGAGAGCGCCCAGACGTAGGCGGCTAAATAGATCCGTAGACAGAAACGCTCAAAGTGCCAAAGGTTCGCTAAGAACTGCTTCTCACTAAAAGGAAGGAAGAAAACGAGAGAGAGGAAAGACAGGGATGGTAACCAGTTTGGCATAACCGATATGCTACCCTTCACAGGGGGAAGGGACGGGGGAGATTGAAAGAAGAGTAAAGAAAGAGAGAAAGAGAGGAGAACACACACGCAGACACATAACTTCACAGCGCAGAGCGGCAGTCTTGTGCGGTATGCGGCATCATTGAGTCTACAGCCGCTCGTTCGCATTTAGAGATATCTACGAATGTTGGGTTGTAGCGCGCTGCTCAAACATAACGCAGTAACAACTGTAACAGTTGTTAGTTCGTGCTCGTCCTGTGCGTTCTTTTCGTACGTCTTTTGCGCTTGAGCGGTGCACTGCAAGTACCGAGCTGCTTGCCGTTCTTCGTGTGACATTCTAATTGGTTGCTACCGCATTCATTGCTTTGCCCTTGCGGCGAAACTGTGACCTTTTTTAGGAATATTGAATTCGCGCTTTGTTTCCCATTTTTGAACCTATATTGCTCTGAATTCAGTGGTATTATAACATCTAAAGCAGAAATTTAATTTTTATAATAACTTGTATGAATCTAGAGGGGCGTTTGCATGAAGCGGGCATGAGCCGCCTGCTCAGACGACATCGTTTCAAGTGGAAAAGGGAGAAGAAGAAGCGTTGCGAACTAGCAGTTACGCTTTTAGCTTACGGGGAGAGTTACCGTGATTTGTTAGGCGTGGCCTCAATAATTGTCCGCAGATTATCGGCAGGAAGAATTTGCAGTGCTGCCTGGAAGTACCCCTAACAGTCTGGCTTTGGTGCAGTCAACAAGTCAGCGTCGACAGATCGCCCGCAAGGTGAGAACAACGCCGACACGTTCCGTATGTCAATTCGTCCTCATAATATTTGCTGTTATTTTATTTTGATGTAATATAAAGGGCCCGATGGGGCATTGAATAAGGGGGGCTTAGTAGAAGTGACGTATGCGAAAGGTAGCAAAATTGCATACAATGCAGATAAAAAGGTAAAAGAAGCAAATCACGTTACAAGAAAGCAGTACGAATACTTTTGAACATACAATACATGAGAGGGGTGAGTTGTGTAAGTATGTGGGTAAGATGTAACACAAAATAGACAACGTCAAATGTGAATATGTAAATGAAAACTCAAGTTGTCGAAAGAAGCTGGTAAGCCAACAGAGATCAAAAATTAAAAATGGGAATCCATGCACAAATGTAGCTTCGAAGACAACCGAAGAAGCCCAGAGAACAATTTACTACACGTGATGAGTAGGGTGATTAAGGGGTACAAAAACTTGGAGGACGCTTGAACTTCGCTTGCAAGAGTAGAACGCGATAGCACAATCGGGCCAGGTGGGCATCGGATTCAACCGCGCCGCAAGCAAAAGAACGTTCGTGCGCGTAACATTGGCCGTTTCAAACTATTCTAGAATCCCTACTGGATGTACAGTTACTAAGTGCCCAGTACGCCATAATTCTCCCTATTCTAGAATCTCTTCTGGATGTACAGTTACTAAGTGCTCAGTAGGCCATAATTCTCCCTTTTGAGAATTGGTGAAGTACGCTCTACGCGTCCGTAAGGTGCCACTCTCACCTGCGCAGCTGCACACTTGGTAATGGGTGGGCAGATTTAAAGAACCCAGTGGTTGCGTAATTCATTTGTTTGAACATCTGGTGCGATTCTACGATTCTGCCACGCAATATTACATGCGTTAAGGGGACTACACTCTCTACATGTTATTCTTATAGCGTGTTTTTTCAACAAATCAGTCTCAAGCACTGGAATGGCTCAGTTGTAGAACACCTGCTTGCAACGCGGAAGGCCCGGACTTTATCATCTACTTTTTTGCATCCATCTCGAATGTTCGCTTACGGATAACGCCGATTTCTCGATCACAGTTAACGAAGCCGACACCGACACCGGAATTTCTGCGAGACGAGCTCTATAGTGCTATCGCGTTATAGCAATAAGTTCACCCCTTGTAGTTCCGCATACAGCCATGTACTACAAGAGTGTATAACGTGTAATAATATCTTAATATAGACTGAATATTTTATTTACTCGTTATTTCATGCATCTCACCCGATATTTATGAAACAGGAAAGGAAAAATTAAATCAAACGATAAACTGCTACAGCCTTGGTTTACAATATTCAAATGCGGAAACATTACTGACCATATTGTCCGCCTAAATGTAGACGTAATGATAAGTGGCATGGGAGTATGTAGAATAATTTTTTCGCATCGGCTTTTCTTTCGATGCAGTGCGGTGATGTTGGCTTCGAAATGCGAGGCTTCATGGCACACTGCGCTTACCATATGTGACAGATAAGGAACGGCCAGAGCACTGCACGAATAAAGACAGCCGGAGTGGTCCAGCAGACTTGGGTGCTGTCCACAAGTGTTAGTTTGGACGCTGTAAAATTCCACTGTACTCTAAATTTATTCGCTATCATTGGCTCTAACTAACCACGCTGCGGAACGTTGTGACAGAATCTGGCAGTGTGTAAAAGACAGTTCAGGGATCATGACGAAGAAGTGGCAGAGAGAGCGGCTGCTCGGCTATGCACAGAAACATAAGGTGGGCCTTGCACAAGGCAAATGTTTTCTAAACGAGTTAAAATAAACAGAAAGTTACATAGAATTTAGGCATACAATTCAATCGTTATATAGGCAAGTAGGGCAATGTTCATGCAAAACGACTTGTACTTCACACCTCATCATATAGATTCGTGAAGATTACTTGTAACGCCATTTTATCAACGCCGCTTTCTCGCCTGATGACTTTGCTTTTCAATCCACACAAGCGAGAGCGTGATTGAAAGAGGAATCCTGCCCACGGAACTACGTCGCAGTAAAAGATGACTGATGTGTTCACCAGGACGTGAAATAGTCACACATGCTTGTGGTTTGAAAATATGCGGGCGGCTCTTTCTTGGTCTGACAAGGACTTCACCTAGCTGGTGCGTACGCACACAAGAAAATTAAGCGATAGTAATTTTTTGTTGCGCCCTCTTGAAATGCAGACCCGTTTCTAGACAAACATTCTTCCGAACGCTTAGATGTGTAGCCAGTTTTCTAACCCTTACATTTAACCAGCCCATTGCATTAAAGGGCCCCTCACCAGGATTGACAATTTTGAGCTGACGAGCGCAATGCATGCAGTGGGCGTTCACGATTACGCCTGCCAAAATTTGCAACGCTACGCGCCGCGTAAATGGGTCAAATTTCAAGCTGAACGCTGCTTTCCCTTCTTCTCGCGGCCGCGCGCCCAGAGAATGAGGGGATGACGTACATGGTTGAATGGCCCTACGTAGATGGTAGTGCTGTGACGTCGCTCCTCTACGTAGACGACTGTGCTCTGACGTAGCCAACAGTAGCACGTGACACTGCGATAATTATTTGACACGACGTGTAGTTTGTGTAATTTGTTGCTTGAATGGATGAATAAAACTTGAGAGCAATAATAAAAGACACAAACGGAATGTGTGCGTTTTCTTTTTTAATTTTCACTGCGAATCGCAGCGAGATTCGAGACTAATCTACCTCCGTTTCGCACGCGTTCGTGTTCTCGCGCTTAGCGCATCGTGCAGACGCCACCCTTTACAACGAAACTAATTTTCTACCGCGATCCAGCGCTCATTAGGCTCATTTATCCTCCCGCGTCTACCTAGATGTTCATGCGACACTGCTAGTCTCGCGTCCGTACAAATGTCGCAGCTTACGTGCTCAGTAATAGGTTGAAAGCCAAGTGATCGGCGAGGGCGCATTGGCATAACTTGCAGAGATGAAGCGCAAAGAACGCCGCCACAACACCGCTCGCGTCTCGGGGGCTCGGGCTGGTTCGTGCACGTCATGCGCTCGTGACATTGTGTGCGCATGACGTGTTCATGCGTATGCGTTATGTGATCCTCCCGCTCGCGTGCCGAAGAGGGCAGGGAAGGTATTTAGCTTGCGAAGGCTACACGGGGCGAGCGGCGAGGGTTTGCAGCTCGCCTCCTCGCATCACGGTTTCGCGCCGCTACAAATTATTGTTTTTCTCAGCTTCTAACGGACCGATTAGAAAAATTCTTGTGGCATAATGCTCTTTATTGGGCTCGCAACAACTTGCAATGTCTAACTAAAATTCGTTATGTCACCTGGTGAGGGGCCCTTTAACATGTTACCAACGTATTCCGTAACTCACACCTTGTCGATATCTCCAAGGACAGTGCATAGCACCTGTATAACGCTTCCGGTTCCTCGATGATACAAAAAACTCGTAATTAGCCTACGCCTTTTCATGTTTTCCCGTACATTCCAGAGTGCATAGCCCCCATTGTTGCTCAAATGAAAACTCGCTGACACATTTACTTTTTTACGCGACAAGGGCGAACACCCATATTCATTATGTAATACCACTAATTGCGGGTAACAAAATTATTTTATGGCTCTAGCAGGAACACCTACACACCCTGATAACTTTGAACATGGATGATCATCTCATGTAACGTGCATTCCTTTCTTAGCACTTGCAAGCTCAGGGCAACATTTACGGACACCGAGTGTTCAGCATCTGCCTCCACGCCTCGCATACACACACTTTGAACTTTGTCCGCCCACCAAGCATTGCGTAACCTCTGTTTTACGAAACTATATTATCTAGAACATAGATTTCGCTTCAGCACTGCGGCTCATAAAGAGGTTAAGTAGAATTGTTTGCTAGAGAAAATTCTAGGGAATGATGATGCTGGGCCCATTGTTAGTGGAAAATGGTGGCCGAAAAAAAATCGCTTACGAATGAAAATATCTGCGCATTCGAACCCGGGCAACCACAACTATGTTCGCTATGATCATTGTCCTATTGGCTACGTCTACGATCTTACAATATAAACTCACTCATTTTCCTAAATACGTAATCAGATAGCCGCGGACGTCGGAAGAGAAATATGATTTTAGTTAAATGTGGTGCGTGCACTCTGAGCAGACCTTCGCAACAGAACTGCAAGTGCGATGTCCAGGTGCCGAGTAAATGAAAACTATCGCATACGAGAATATCTGTGGAGCTCCACCTCTTCCCTTTTTCAGCCACAAGTAATGAAGTGTTCCAGGCTTTAAATAAACACAGTTAGCTATGCATTGGTACATATAGATAGATAAACAAATAGCTCCTTTTCTTGCCAAAGTTTGCAGGTGACATCACGCCCTCAGATGTCAAGGTCACCCAAGGACCGCGACACTCACTACAACCAGCCAATTTCTAGTACTGTCCGTGGTCAGAGCTCGACAGGCAAGTCTGTCCATGGACACACAAATTACGGAAGGTCGAGCCCACAGCACGCTATCAGCGAACATGCAGCTCCCGGCCCCGGTGCGCCCAGTCAAAATCGTAGCGAACAAAGACCATACAGTTCCGCCGTATCTCAGGGCAGACAAGGCCCACCTAGACCCGCTAGCGGTCAGACAACGCCAATGAACTTCTGCGATGGTCAAGTAGAATCAAAACCAGGTACATCCATTCCTCAACAAGGTACGCAGCATTCATTTGCTGCTGCGCATCATCTACAGAGAGAGCAAGGATCGCCGAGTCCTGGTCGAAGACACACCAAGCAACAAGCGCCTGGCTATCCTGATTACGACCATGCAACGATGAGGGCTCAGGAGCCTTACAAATACCCACCGAAAATCAGCGCCTCTGGACGTGTGAGCCCACCGTCTCCGAAAAGTGGACGGCGCAGTCCACGCAGTCCAGCCGTAAGCCGCCGTTTTCCTTGGAGGTCTCTGGGTTACCGCACGAAGAGCCCCAAAACGTGAGTGAGATCTGCGAGTAGGCCCTGTGACTGTGGGAGCTGCTATTGGCAAGCTCCTGACGTGTGGTGCGTTTCCAAACTTTGTGTGCTTGGGAAGGAAAGCAGTATTGGTTCCTTTATGGAGGTATTCGTCCAATATTTCATATTGTCACAGAGTAGTGACGTTCACAAATGCAGCAGTCGGCGTGTCCACGATGAAACTCTTTATTTGGCTGAACTTGTGGCTGGAAAACGGCAAGTGAAATTACAGCCCTGCACGCCGTACACTGACAGCGGCGAACACAGCGTCGGCCGTCGATAATTTGATTTGCAGTAAAGCGCGTCGCCATTTATACATGCGGCATCGAACATTCGAGCCTTATCGCTGCTGGTTGCGTTAGTTCCACAATAATCTCAACTGTTCTCGTTTTAGCGCTCAATCCTATAAGAAGATTCTAAAATAACTTGGAAGGTTCCCAGACGTTAGGACGCGGCTTGCGCAAGGCAGCGGCTACGCGTGCAACGCACTAGTTACAGAAGAATGGCGTGTGGCATTGTACCCCTGTGAAAAGCAAAGTCCCGATGCTTGTAACAGAACGTGGAAAGGGGAAAAAGGTGCACACGCAAATAAAGTACCATGATAAAGGAAGAAGCACAGCCCTAAGGCTCGCCACCGCGTATAAAACGGCTTAAGGCGCACGAAATGGACGACTTCAGGTCGTACGCGGCGCCGCTGAGAGTTCATGGTGCCGTCCAGGATGACCTCATAGTCTAGAGCGCCGAGACTACGAAGCACCTTTTACGGCCCGAAGTATCGTCGAAGAAGTTTTTCACTAATTCCACGTCGGCGTATCAGCGTCCAGACCCAAACACAGTCGCCGGGCTTGTTTTCCACGAGGCGTCGTCGAAGATTGTAACGGCGGCTGTCGGTTGTCTGCCCATTCTTGATGCATAGGCGGGCGAGTTGTCTGGCTTCTTTGGGGCGCTGAAAGTAGATAGTCACGTCGAGGTTTTCTTCGTCGGTGACGTTCGGTAGCATGGCATCTAGCGTCGTTGCCGGGTTCCTTCTGTATACCGGGTTGCCGGGTCCCTTCCGCATGGCGTCATCTGCGTCGTTTCTTGTAGAGCAGTGTATGCGAAGGTCACGTACGGAAGGATCGCATCCCACATCTTGTGTTGGACGTCGACGCACATGGCCAGCGTGTCGGCGGTGGTCTTGTTTAGACGCTCGGTGAGACCATTTGTCGGTGGGTGGTAGGCGGTGGTCTGGCGCTGACTTGTCTGGCTGTATTTCAGAATCGCCTGAGTCAGGTCCGCAGTAAAAACGATACCTCTGTCCGTGATGAAGACCTCTAGGGCGCCATGACGCAGGGCAATGTTCTCAAAGAACTTCGCTACCGCGGCCACTGCCTTTGGGCAGGGCCCGTGTTTTGGCGTAGCGGTTGAGGTAGTCGGTAGCTACGACGATCCACTTAATTCTGCAAGCCACCGTTGGGAACGGCCCTAGTAGGTCCATCCCGATCTGCTGGAATGGTCGCCGAGATGGCTTGATCGGCTGAAGAAAGCCTGTTGGTCTTGTTGGTGGTGTCTTGCGTCGCTGACAGTCTCTACATGTTCTTACGTAGCGAGTGCCATCGGCGGCAAGTCGCGGCCAGTAGTACTTTTCCTGTATTCTTGCCAGTAATCGGAAAACACCGAGGTGTCCCCCCGTCGGTCCTCGTGCAGGACCTGAAGGACTTATCGTCGCAATGCTGAAGGCACTACGAGACGGTACTTTGCTCGAAGTGGTGAGAAATTCTTCTTTTGCAGAACGCCGTTGCGTAAGAAAAACGACACCAGTGTTCGCTTGAATATTTTCGGAACGGCGGCGGTCTTGGCCTCGAGGTGTATTCCATAAGGTCTCCGAGTTCCGGGACAGCTCGCTAACGTTCAGCGAAGTCGTCAGCGCTTATGGCTCCCAAGAAGCAGTCATCATCGTGGTCGTCTTGCGGCGGCAGGTCGACGGGTCACGAGACAGGCAGTCGGCGTCAGAGTGCTTTTTTCCGGACTTGTAAACGACAGTAATGTCAAATTCTTGAAGTCTCAAGCTCCATCGTGCGAAACGACCTGAAGGGTCCATCAGGTTAGCTAGCCAACACTAGGCGTGGTGGTCGCTCACAACATAGAAGGGCCTGCCATAGAGGTTGGGCGAAACATTGACGTAGCCCAGATGATGGCAAGGCACTCCTTCTCTGTTGTGGAATATATTGATTCCGCTTTAGATAGCGAGCGGCTAGCATAACTGATAACCCTTTCTAGGCCGTTAGTCCTCTGCACTAGGACAGCTCCGAGCACTACGCTGCTTGCGTCGCTGTGGATTTCCCTATCGGCATATCTGTCGAAATGCGCAAGTATCGAAGGCGTCTGCAGGCGTCGTTTCAATTCTCTAAATGCTTGATTTTGCGCAGTTTCCCACCTGAATTCGACGTCTGTCTTCGTCAGTTGCGTCAGTGGCTCGGCGTTACGTGAAAATTTCTTGACGAAGCGTCTGTAATAGGCGCACAAGCCAAGAAATCGGCGTACGGCCTTCTTGTCGGTGGGCGGCGGCAGGCAGCGATGGCAGCTATTTTCCGCGGGTCGGGGCGAACTCCAGACTTCCTAATGACGTGAACCAGGAACAAGAGTTCTTTGTACGTGAAGCGGCACTTTTCTGGCTTAGGGGTGAGTCCAGAGGTCTTGATTGCTTAAAGTACAGCTTCAAGGCGCCGGAGGTGTTCATCGAAGTTTGATGCAAGCACAACAACGCCATCGAAGTGCACAAGGCACGTCTGCAACTTCAATACAGCCAGCACGGTGTCCATAACGCGCTGGAACGTCGCAGGCGCCGATCAAAGACAAAAGGCATCACCTTGAACCCGAAGAGGCCGTCTGGTGTTATAAAGGCAGTCCTCTCGGTCTCTCTTGTCGACTTCGATTTGCCAATAGCCGGTCTTGAGGTCCATCGACGAAAAGTACCTCGCGATGTAGAGTCGATCCAGGGTGTCGTCTATCCCTTGTAGTGGGTAGACGTCCTTCTTCGTGATTTTGTTCAGACGGCGATAATCGACGCAGGAGCGTAGGGTTTCGTCCTTCTTCGTTACTAACACCCTCGGTGACGCTCATGGACTATTGGAGGTCTGGATGATGTCGTCGCGTAGCATTTCGTCGACTTGTTTCTTTATGGACTCGCGTTCTCGCGTCGAAACTCTGTATGGGCTCTGGTGGATTAGTCTAGCACTTTCCTCTGTTATGATGCCATGTTTCGCGACTAGGGTCTGCCGAATTCTTGACGACGACGAAAAGTAGTCCTTGTACTGCAGGAGCAGGGTCTTGAGCTGTATTTGCTTGTGCTTCGGAAGGGTCAGACTGGCGTCGAAAGCTGGATGAGAGGCTTGGTTCGTCAGAGTAGGTTCGGCAGAATGAGTGAGGGCGAAAGCATTGATGGCTTCCACAATTTCTTCGATGTAGGCGACCATCATGCCTTTGTTCACGTGCTTGTATTCGTTGCTGAAATTTGTGAGCATCACCGTTGCTTTGCCTCCACGCAGCTCGGTGATTCCTCTTGCGATTCTTATCTCGCGGTTGATCGACAGGTGCTGGTCGCCTTCAATGACTCCTTCCAGGTCTGCGGATTTCTGAGTGCCGACGGAAACGACGACGCTTGATTGAGGCGCAATCGTGACTTGGTCTTCCAGCAAACTTCAGGCGTGTTTTCCTGGCGGCGTGTCCGGCGGTAGTGCTTTTTCTGTGGTTAGTGTTATCGACTCGGATCTCAGGTACATGATAGTACCATGAAGGCCTAAGAAACCCATACCAAGGATACGTATCTTGAGCAACGCTGTATAACTACGAAAGTCGCTGGATAAATCCGGGTGTTACTGGTGACTCTCGCTGTGCAGAATCGCGCCGGCGTTACTACATGTCTTTCAGGAGTCAGGATTTTGGGGACTTGGATTGCAGCCCCTGAACCTCCCCGTAGGTTGTCGTAAGAATGCGGTGGTTATGCTGACTCGTACGTCTTCTCTATCGCTGTTGCTTCTGTCAGGAATTCCTGGACGGTCTTGGGTGGGTTGCGCGTCAGCCCAGCGAAGAGTTCTTGTTTGACTCCTCGCATGAGGAAGCGGACTTTCTTCTCCTCGAGCATGTCGGGGTCAGCGTGGCGGAACAGTCGGTTCAATTCTTCCGTGAAGATAGCCACGTTTTCGTTCGGGTCTTGCACCCGTATCTCCAACAAGGCTGCGGCCCTTTCCTTGCGGCCGACGCTCGTGAAAGTCGCCAAGAAAGTGCTGCGAAAGAAGTCTTAGGTTCGAAGTGCGGACTTGTCACTAATTCCATTATTGGGGATGGCAATCGCCGGGCGCATTCCAAGGGTGAACGTATCGGCCCCCCGAAACGCACCACGAAAGCGCAGATAACTTAGAGTTGGTCCTTCTGTGTGCCAGTGAACGCCGGTTGTGGTCCAAAGACAGAGTCAGAGCCGAGAGTCGATAACACAAACGAAATATATTCTCAGTTAAGGCAGTACAAACACCACAAAGACAAGCACACTCGGCTGGTACCAGTTACAACTTCACAATATAACTCAGATGGGGTTAACACAACGGGACTAAACAAAGAGATCACGCGCTACAAATGCAATCTCATGCATTACAGCTATTCAAGAACAGTTAAAGTCCTGAATATTCTGAAGGAAAAAATTGTAGCGCAAAGCAACACACGGACAGACAGAGAGGACGGGACTGGCGCTAACTTCCAACTGTGTTTATTCAAGAAACGTACGTACATATATAAGGAACATAGGAACAGCAGGGGCATGACACTCGCGATAATCAGGCACAAAGCTAAGGGGGGATCATATATATAAGCATTGTCAGCAGGAAATCACTTTTTTGGCGAACATTGCATAACAAGAAAGCTCCATGACTTTGGCGGTTGCACGCATGTTCAACAGATTGCAATTCTGAAACCGCTAGATAAAGGAAAAAGGACAAAAGAATAAGCAAGAAAATTGGAGATTGTTCATAAGATTGGCTTTTTTTACATGGCGATAACAACGGTTCTACATGAACAGTAACTAGGAAGCAATGCGTCATACGTAAAAGCGATGCTTCAGTATACATCACAAACGACGAATTGCGGTCGTAACAATTCAGAAAAAAACCAATGAACAAAAAACAAACAAGCAAAACATTTTTTTTTTCTCTAACGGAAGCGCGTGTGCTTCTGCAAGCAGAATTGTAATGAAAACGACAACAAAACTTAAAGGTCCAATAGGGTGCGTCAAAAAATCAACAAGAAATAATGGCAACAAGACTTAAACGTGCAAAGGGGCGTCAATAAAACAGCAAAAATGAAAGTGAGATAACCCAAATGAGGTGAAAGTTAAACATGCCCTTCCAAGAAGGTCACTTCATTACTCATGAGTGTTATTGAAGGCGTGCTAATGCAGTTGTCACCGGTCTTTAAAATATAGTAGGCTTCAACTATCTCCCTTTCTGTCCTATCTAGTCTATGACCACCTATCTATCTATTCTATGACCACCTTCGCGTCATTCTGGCAGAAGAAACGCATCAATCTACGACCGACAGGCGCTTCAGTGAGTTCAAGAAGCTTGCAGCGCAGACAACGGAATTCCTTTGGCATCGTGTGCTAGTTAGCCTTCCGCCAAGGCCGAAGCAAGAAAGGACGGCTGCTAATAGCGTAACCGTCATTGGTGACTGCAACATGCCAGACAGTGCCCGGCGTATTTTGGACAACGGACCAAAGTAAAGCTTCGAGCCGGCAGCCCAGCGTCATCAACTCCTGGCCATGGCAAGGCATGCAGCCTTTCGCACAGACGTTCGAGAACGGGACCGAGCTACTAGCGATGCTGTAAGTTGTGTTATCTCAAGAGCAGGCTCTCAGCCACCGAAGAAACCTCCCTACAAGTATGTGGTTGACACACTGAGACAGCGCAACCTAGCCATACTCCAAGCCGACAAAGAGGGAGGTTTTGTCGTTATGGACAAAGGAAAGTTCAATGAAAAAGCCTTAGCTGCCGTGGAAAAAAACTTCAAACCTTGCAGTTTTAAACCAAAGCTTCAAAAAAGGAAGGTTGTCAGAATTCTCAAGGACTTCAACCTGGAATACCTTCGGAAGAAAGTCGAAAGAGCAGCTACCAACACCTTAGAAGCATTCTTCGCCGGAAAAACCCACAAGGTTGATCGCCCATTCAGAACCATTGTTACAGAGAAAGGATCCTGGCAAGGCCTCATCGTACGCTATCTAGAGAAGCACCTAAGTTCTCTCAAGAGCACAGACCCTTTCCTAGTGCGAAGCTCTCAAGAAATAGCCAACGACCTACTTGATGGAACAGTGACTAGCACGCATGCGTTTTCAATGGACGTCGAAGAACTTTTTTATTCCATTCCTCACGGAGGCTTGTGTCGTGCTGTGCGGGATTTAATCAACGAAAATGGCGAAGTCATGTTCCGGAATGCCACGGGGGTAAGCTGTGATAACTTTATCACCTTACTTGAGTTCTACCTAGACTCAACGGCCATTAGCTTTAATGAGAGGTACTACGTACAAAAATCGGGCATTTGCATAGGCTCGTCCGTGGCTCCTGTGTTATGTGACATCTTCTTATCAGCTGTTGACACGCGCTTGGCTCCAGAACTAGAAAAATTTAACGTCACTAAGGCCTACAGATATGTGGATGACTACCTGGTCATCTTAAATTGCGAAGGTAGCGCTGT
Organism: Rhipicephalus sanguineus; assembly: GCF_013339695.2. Classification (NCBI taxonomy): domain Eukaryota; kingdom Metazoa; phylum Arthropoda; class Arachnida; order Ixodida; family Ixodidae; genus Rhipicephalus; species Rhipicephalus sanguineus. The sequence continues at coordinate 146,482,857 of NC_051185.1, forward strand.
TCCGGATCTAGTTGTTTCAGACATACAGCAGGCATTTGACAACGCAGGTGAAGGGCTTCGGTTCACTAGGGAAATGGAAGAGGACAACAGCATTCAGTTCCTTGATTTAAAGCTGTCCTTCACGGACAAGCACATTTGCTGGATGTATAATCCCAGAACTAAGAAAAGTCTGTTGCCCTTTGACAGTGCCCACTCAAAACTTGTTAAGAGAGGTATCGCCATGACTTGCCTGAAGGCTTCTCTAGAAAAATCCTGCCAACATCAAATGTATGCTAGTTTTCAACTGCAAATTGTCCGCCTTAACGCTTCAAAGTTCCCTGCTTTGCTAGTCTCAAGTGTTTACGAGTCCCTTCTGAAGAAGCTTAAAGGTCCTGGAAACAATGACTCTAATGAGCGTGAGCGACAACCCACGATAGCTATACCGTACGTACACCGTATCTCGCACAACTTGAAAAAAGCACTCTCAAAGTCCAGTGTCAATGTCGTGTTCACGGCTCCATGCAAGCTCTCGAAGGTATGCTCCATGATGTCAAAAAGAAAAAGCAAAAAAATGTGAAAAGAACCATGACACTATTTTCACCGAATGTGATACCAATGTCGTATATAAGACCCCCCTCAGCTGCGATAAAGTTTACATAGGACAAACAGGTCGATGTTTCAATGAGAGGGCCAGAGAGCACGCGCTGTCTGTTAAGAACAACTCGGGAGGGCATTTGGCCGAGCATTGCAAAAGATGCGGGTGCACACCTGAGTTTGCGCGCACAAGTTTCCTAAAGAGGGCACTAGATAGGACAGAAAGGGAGATAGTTGAAGCCTACTATATTTTAAAGACCGGTGACAACTGCATTAGCACGCCTTCAATAACACTCATGAGTAATGAAGTGACCTTCTTGGAAGGGCATGTTTAACTTTCACCTCATTTGGGTTATCTCACTTTCATTTTTGCTGTTTTATTGACGCCCCTTTGCACGTTTAAGTCTTGTTGCCGTTATTTCTTGTTGATTTTTTGACGCACCCTATTGGACCTTTAAGTTTTGTTGTCGTTTTCATTACAATTCTGCTGGCAGAAGCACACGCGCTTCCGTTAGAGAAAAAAAATGTTTTGCTTGTTTGTTTTTTGTTCATTGGCTTTTTTCTGAATTGTTACGCCCGCAATTCGTCGTTTGTGATGTATACTGAAGCATCGCTTTTACGTATGACGCATTGCTTCCTAGTTACTGTTCATGTAGAACCGTTGTTATCGCCATGTAAAAAAACCAATCTTATGAACAATCTCCAATTTTCTTGCTTATTCTTTGGTCCTTTTTCCTTTATCTAGCGGTTTCAGAATTGCAATCTGTTGAACAAGCGTGCAACCGCCAAAGTCATGGAGCTTTCTTGTTATGCAATGTTCGCCAAAAAAGTGATTTCCTACTGACAATGCTTATAGATATGATCCCCCCTTAGCTTTGTGCCTGATTATCGCGAGTGTCATGCCCTTGCTGTTCCTATGTTCCTTATATATGTACGTACGTTTCTTGAATAAACACAGTTGGAAGTTAGCGCCAGTCCCGTCCTCTCTGTCTGTCCGTGTGTTGCTTTGCGCTACAATTTTTTCCTTCAGAAGTCGTGAACCAACTAGCCCAACAAAACGTATTGCCAATTCCTGAATATTCAACAGAGTATCCAGTCCACACTTCTTGAATGGTACTTCAATGCTTCTCTTCCAGGAAACACTCGCGCTACTTCCAGTGTTGATCGCGTAGTTCCCTCCGTCGACGTAACTTGTCATGGCTCACACGGCGTCGTCATCTGATTCTTCCAGATCGACGATCTACTGACCGCACAACGTTCTAAACACGTCTTCTTTGGCTGGCGGAGCCACACTCAACATAACTTCAGCATCTCCGGAGCGACTGACTCCTCCGTCGTCGGTGCACGCTTTTATCTCCTCTCTCCCGGGTTACAGAAGCGTCGAGACGGTGCTTCGTCGCGCAGCACAGCCAAGGCTAGAGAAAGTTCGAGATTTCTCTCGCCGCTTCTACTCGCGGCGGCGTCGCTCGGCGTTGCATATTGCTTTCCCTTTAGATCATTCCAGGCTTTACTGGGCCTTTGATCTGGTTGTCTACGGCTGCATCGAGTGGCGAGGAGGAGCGCCGCGCCGGCGTTTTTTGATACTTGTTTTTTCGTAGTTCACGCTTCTTGGGCGAGAGGATGGCGCCGTGCTATCCCGCTGCCGTTTGAAGGTGGCCGCGCGCGCGCTTTATTGACGAGCTCGTTTGTGACAGGACTCCCGACTCTCGTACCAGGTCCTTGCTGCGTCTTCCAGGTAAAAGTACACGTGGTACAGCTTGTCGTCGAAGTTACAGTTGTTAAAGGTAGAGACGCTTTCAAATGTCTCTAGCCAGGTTTCGGGGTCTTCACATGGTGAACCACGGAATGTCGGCGGCTCCCTGGGCGGCTCCATCACTATCGCTGCAGGGGACACTGCGGAAGTCATCGTGCTTCTTGTCTTCGTAGCTGTGGATTTTTGCTTGTCTGCTAGGGGTCCGTATTGTGGAGATAGTTCTTTCAGCCTGCGGTTGGCTCGACTGTCTCTGGTGTTGTCGGTGTCTTCTTCGCGACGTGGGCTGGGTTCACGTCTTGACGGAGGTGTCCGGAGCATGGCCGAACAGCACCTCCACCAGATGTCACAGGGTCGGAACGTCGACGAAGGCAGCAGTCGGTGTGTCCAAGATGAAACTCTATTTCGCCGAACTGGTGGCAGGGAAGCGGAAAGGCAAGCTACATCAATACACACTGTACACTGATAGCGGCGAAAAGAGCGTCGGCCGTCGATAGTCTGATTTGCAGTAAAGCGCGTCGGTATTTGTACATGCGGCATCGAACATTTGAGCCTTATCGCTTCCAGCAGCGATAGTTCCAGTATAATATCAACTGTACGCGTTTTCGTGCTCAAGCCTATATGAAGATTCTAAGATAATCTGGAAAGTTCCCAGACATTAGGACGCGGCTTGCGCAAGGCAGCGGCTACGCGTGCAACGCACTAGTTGCAAAAGAAGCGGGCATGGCAATATGAACGACATGGCTTGTCGGTGCCCGAGACGATTTCGCGACCTATTTAGTAGGGTCCTCGCTCTCTTATAATATATTATCCTTGTAACACTCAGATTGAATGAAATCTATCATGGAAACAAAGCAGGGAAGAAGGAGAGAAAGACCCCAATCTAAAAAGACAACGAAAAACAAAGAACACGAGTGTACACCTTCGACTTGCATCCAACTGGCGACAGTACTGCGGTCGAGATAATTAGTCTATGAGCCCTAATAGCTGTTAATTGCCCCGTAGATCTAGACTGAAATGTAGTATGACGTAGTGTAATGGGCGTGATTTGGTATAAAAACAGGGCAAAGTATTGGCATTTGCCTAAGGGGGCGAAAACCACAGAGCGTTACGTATATATGCTAGAGAAAATATGTATGTTGAATTTCTGATACTTTGTCTCGCATCGCTTTTGATATCCTCAACGGGACACGAGCGCTGCTTCACGCTGTCTACGTCGTTAATTTATTTTGTAGTGGCCCCCAACAGCGAGTACTAACGGCGGCACGTAACGGCACCCCGAGGCAAGAAGCGTATCTGCTCCAAACGCCGCACTTGTTTTACGTCGGCGATTGGTCAATAGCATGCTACCCGCTGTTCGGCGTCAAGCAGCGGGCGCCGGCAGATCCCAACCGAGTTAGGCCGGGCCTCAGTACGAAAAGAGGGCGCCTGAAAAATGACAAATTTGTGCTCCGCTTCTAAGCTCTTCTTGCCGCGCAGGACTGCAAGATTTAGCTGACATGTTCATGCAGTAGTGTCTGCTCTCCGCAGGATGTGTTTTCCCACCAAGTGTGTGTGGTTCATGACTCCTTGAAGGGCTTAACAACAATGCGTCCGATAGAAAGCTGCCTAGTTTTTTCTTGCTTACTGAAGCTTAATTACGTATTTTTACTTGTTCCATTCAACGAAAAGAAGCGACAAATGTTTGACACCCGTTAAAATCAGGAACTTGCACAGTCTTCTATTAAGAGAAACGTTCAACCACGGCGGATACAGGAGCCACATAAAGAGGTATATTGAATTCCAGCCAGATTTCGCACAATATAGATCTTGGTGGTTAGAAACTACACACAGTTTGCCATATTTTCTTGCAAGTGGCATGGTCATGCCACACAAGTCAAGGCAATGTGTAACCGACCGAAGCTGACTCTATCAACAGGGTCAACGCGTATCCTCGTGATACTAGACATCAGCCTCAGGCGACAGTTCAAGTAGGTGTTCTGTCGTCAAGGTGGGTTTGACATGCAGGAAAAATTGTCGAGCACAAATTGCCCATTTACTATATCGCATTCTACGATAAGGAGCGCAACCAATTTGGCAAACTGCTGAAGAATAATTTACAGCGGTATTTTTGCGTCATGCAATTGCGGGCAACAACGTTTCGCTGCATTACTAGAAGAAATCTAGAAGAGTGTACGATTGGGCATGTTGGTAGAACATGCACAAAGTTCAGTAACCAGGCAAGGACATCCGAAAGAAAAAAAAAACCTTTTTCTTTGTTCTCCTGTAGCCGAGTGCCTAATAGAAAAGCTCAAAGTAGTCGAGAGTATGTTTTCAAATGTGACATCGTAAAGCTTTACATTAATTTCAACGCCGGAAAAGGTGCCACAACGTCAAAACAGAGAGAAGGATCTCCACTTGAGATGCGATGTTATTGTGGGGTAGAGGGTGCGCTCGAAAGAGCTTAGTGGAAAACTACTTACATATCCTTCAGCAAAGACGGATGAAAAAAAACCGAATGACGTTATTTGGCTTGAGGGAGATAAGAATTTCGCATGATTTAAAATATAATGCACTTTATTGGCATAGGATACCTTGCCAATGTGGTGTTGGGGCAAGTCTTGAGGGCAGTAAGCCGCAAAGCGATCTTTTCAGATATTTCTACATCCTTTTCGATGATTCTGCCGGCATCGAGCAACGTCACTGAAACAACGGCGGTTGAGTATATAGTAGGGACGACAGCAGTAGGGACGACAGTAAAAAAGCATTCCGGAAAAAACAGCTTTCGTAAGCCATGAGCACAGACCAAGGCCTAACTCTTCTTGGACACCTCTCAGGTCGGTGCCCTTGCCTTCTAGGCCGGCAGCACAAGCAGGGACGTTCGCTAAAGGCCGTATTTCGCCCACCTCAAGACCGCCTGCTACTAAGTTAGATCAGGTAAGCAAAAGAGTGTTTCCTCTAAAGCATGTATTCCTTATTGTGCGTTAATTTCTTGTGTAGTCTACTGATCAGGTTTGTGACCACGATGTGCTACATTCATCGATTACTCTATCGCTCTCGCCATCGCGTAACCATTTAGAAACTTTAGAATTCATAGGAAAGGGAGCTTCGATGCTATTAATATTGAGCTTACAACATTCTTAGCTCTGCTTTTATGTAACCTTACAATCCTTCACTAGAAGTGAACTGGAGAATGTTTAAGACTTATATAATTAAAGTATTTAATAAGATGTCTTGTAAACGGTTTCTTTTTTCATATAAAAAGGCCCCATTGTATAACGGACCACTAAATCATCTTTCCAACAAGAACAATATGTCTTTTTTTGCATTGTAAAGCATTCGCCATATCAATATAAAGGGAACAAATTGAATTGAATTGAACTTTATTAAACGAAATACCGTCAGTCACAAACATGTTTCAAGTATCCGGATCCTAGCCGATCCAGGTTAGAATGCTTATAAAGACACCGCTTCCGCTCATTTAACTACATTGAAAGTCACCGAGGTTTCTATTTTCAACACTACACTTCCAAACATGCCAAAAGGTAACCCAAACGGCATCTGGAAGGTACTCAGATGTAATGATGCACAAGCCATGTCCCTAACCACACCAAATGGTGACCCTGTACCCCGTCAACAACGCGCAACTGTTGTAAACAATACATCCATGCTGTCATTCTCCTCTGCCAAGCCCGGTAATGAGCTACCACATGTGAATACTACTAAGTTTCCTTTAATCAATTTAATAAATATTGCTCCACTGGCATAAAAATAATGAATAATTTAAAGCTGAGCTCGTCTTGTGGATCAGATGGCATCCCCTCAACATTTTTTTAAAACACCAGTCAGTATTGCTCCATAATTCGAGTATATTTTCGCACAATAACTTCAGTATGCTTCGTTACCTCGTGATTGGGAGATAGGAAAGTTAGTGCCGCTCTTCAAAATCCACCGAAACTCATACTGCGCTTGTAAAGGCATTTAATGAACCCTGGTGCAAGAGTCCACCAGTAGTTTGATCAACGGCTCGAACCAAAGACCCTCAGAGCGAGCGGCGTCCACGAGCAATGCGCAGTAGAGACAGACCCACTATAAAAAGATAAATCTTAAGAAGTTCGGAGAGGCCCCACCTAGACGACCGAAGCGCGACAGCCGATCGCCTCCGCGACCAAAAAAAAATGCACTCCCCAATGTTCTACGAAGGAGGGGTAGCCAGCCGTCCGGCTCATGACACCAGTCCGGAGTGCGCGCCATTGGTAGAGGCTTGTGTCCATCCGCCTTTGAGGAGGAAATGCCGCGGACTTTAAAGTTGCATCCGACTATACATGTCACTGGAGAGGGTGTCGCATAATGGCGTTAGCTCCTCTTCACTGCAATTACCCCCGGGGACGAAAAGGGAGCCGTCCGGCGAGATAGCAGCGCGTCGCTACGAGTGGATCACAGTACGGCATCACAGATGCTCGATATTGACGATGTCGCGTCCACGACGGGGCATGTCCGAAGATGGCTGAACATGTTCAATCACGTAGTTGACGGGTGATGCGCGCTCGACGATTCGACAGGTCCCTTCATACTTGGACAGTAAGTTTGAGGAGAGACCACGTGAAGTGGTACAACCAGAGAGTCACACAAGCGCTCCATGAAGGAAGGTAGGCGCAGAAGTATTGTCGCGGCGAACGCTTTTCTAGCGCTCTTGGTCGTTCGGGGCAAAGGACCGTGTGAGACCACGGCACTCTTCGGCATGCCTCACTATGTCAGATATGGGTGCATACTCAAAAGCATTCGGACGGTACGGTAGAATTACATCGATAGTGAGCTACTACTGCCTACCGTACTGTCGAAAATAGGGTGAAAAGCCAGTGGTGCTCTGAGTGCCGGTGTTTCACGCATGGGCTAAGAAAGGTAGAATGGCGCTTTAATTTGTGTGGTCGATGTGACGTACATTGAAAGCATGTCGCCGAGCGTGCAGTTAAAGTGCTTTGTAAGCCCATTGGTTTGAGGTTGGTACGCGGTAATCGTGCGATGAACCACATGGCATTCTTCAAGGATAGCTTGAACTACTTCGGAAAGGAAGACATGACCGCTGCCACTGAGCATCTCCTGGGGTGGCCCGTGACGTAGGATAAATCGACGAAGCAGGAAGGAGGCAACCTCGCGCATGTAGCTGCCGGAAGCTAGCAGTCTCGCCGTATCGCGTGAGGTGGTCAACTGCGACAATGACTCAGCGGTTTCCTGCAGCTGTCATCGGAAGGAGCCCGAACAAATTGATGTCGACGTGTCCGAATGGCCTGTAGGGCAAGGTAAAGGTTGCTGACCAGCTGGCGTGAGGCGGGGTAAAGCTTTGCGGAGCTGGCAATCAGGGCAAGAACGCACGAACTTCTGAACTTAGTGGCACATTCCCCGCCAGTAGTACCGCGGTTGAAGGCTCTGGAATGTCTCGAAAATTCCAGGGTGCCCATACTGTGAATCTGCGTGGAAAGTTGCACATATTTCGGAACGCGGGCATCAAGGTACTACTAACACTGGCGGCCGTCGCAGCTGCAACTGCGTCGGTGGAGGAGGTCGTCGTGAATGGTGCAGTCTTCAGCTTGATGGTGCTTCGCGCGAGTGGTTGGCAGTGTCGATGGGGAGCAAGCCTATCATCGAGGCAATCCAGGGGTCCTTGCACTGCTCGGACGCGACGGTATCCCGGTTGATGGAAGAAGCAGTAAGAAGAGATGCTGATCTGTGGGCATTGTCGTCAGCAAAGTGAGAGCGCGAGAGGGCGTCGGCGTCCGAAGGTTGTCGTCCACTAAGGTGCAGCACACGGAGATCGTAGCCCTGCAGGCGAAATGCCCAACTTGCAAGACGGCCGGGGGGATTCTTTACTGACGACAGCCAACAAAGTGCGTGGTGGTCCGTGACGACATCAAATGGGCGACCATACTAATAAGGTTGTAAATTCGTAAGGGCCCAAATGATCGCCAGGCATTCTTTTTCTGTGGCAATGTAACTGGTCTCGGCTTTTGTAAGTGTACGACTTGCATATGCCACGACATATTCAGTGAACCCCGATTCGCGCTGCTCAAGGAGACCGACGAGGCCAACGCTGCTAGCGTCCGTGTGTACCTCTGTAGGGGCCATAGGGCCGTAGTGGCGTAGTATGGGAGACGTCAAAAAGCGACGGAGCTTTGCGAACGCTTTCTCGCACTCTGACGACCACGAATGGAAGGGCCTGTTGCTTCCAAGGAGCTTATTCAGTGGCGATGTGACAGTGACAAAGTTACGAATGAAGCGTTGAAAGTAGGAACATAGTCCTACGTGACTACGCAGTTTTCTGACGGACGTAGGTTTGGGGAGCTCAACCACGGCCCGAAGCTTGGCTGGAACGGGAAGAATTTCTTGCTTGGACACTACGCGGCCTAGTATTTTCAGCTGCCGCGCTGCAAACTGGCACTTTTTAGAGTCATTTGTAGGCCGGCGTTACTGAAACACGACAAGACATGCCGCAGTCGTTGAAGATGCGTCGAGAAGTTCAGAGCGATAATAGGCAGTTTTAGAATAGCGCACACAAAGCTTTGCGTTGGCTTTTCGCGCAACTGCTCATGCGTCGTACGCTAACCGCTTCCGGGCTCCCGTTAAGTGACGGAAATAGCGGGCCGCTAACGCTAACGCTAACTTAGCGTACGCTATTCTAAAACTGCCTAATGACAACGTCGTCGACGTAGCAGAAGTATGTGTGGCATTTCAAGTTGCGCAGAACGGTATCCATCATTCGCTCAAAGGTCGTGGGTGTCCAAACGGCATGACATATTGAATTCGTACAAGCCGTCACGCGTGACAAAGGCTGTCTTCGGTGGAGCGTCATCAGCCATGGGTACTTGCCAGCATCCTGAGCGCGAATCGAGAGATGAAAAGAATTCTGCTCCTTGCAGGCCGTCAATTGCATCGTCTATTAGCGGTAGTGGATAGACGGTTTTACGAGTGATCTTGTTGACTGGTCGGTAATCGACATAGAACCGCGCAGAGCAGTCCTTCGCAACAAGAACGACAGGTGACGCCCAGGTGCTGTATGAAGGTCGAATAACATCGCGTCGAAACTTGTCGTCTACTTGCTCGTTAATTACACTATGTTCTGATAGCGATACGCGATATGCACTTTGCCGTAGTGGCGGCCGTCTATACGGCGACTATCGACCTATATTCTTAACTTCAATGCCATGGGAAATAATGGAGCATGTTATTTTCCCTCACCTAGTTAACTTTTTTGAAGATAAAAACTTCTCTAATTTACAACATGGGCTTCACGAATCCTTCTCTTGTGAAACACAGCTGCTTTCATTCACCCATGATTTGCACATTTACCTCAATTGTGGCTTTCCTACTGACTGTATATTTCTTGACTTCTTAAAACCTTTGACAAAGTTAACCATCTGCTACTCCTGCACAAACAAAACGTGCTAAGTATAGACCCTGCAGTTGCTAGCTAGAAGACTGTAGGATTGGGCGTGTTCGTACAACATGATTATGAGTGCAAAACAGCGCAGCCGACAGGAGGGGACAGAAGAGGACTCAGCGCTCTGTGTCCTCTTCGGTCCACTCCTGTCGGCTGCGCTGGTTTGCACTCATAATCATGCTAGCTAGATCCGTGCGTTTCTTCTTTCTCGGCTTCAATTTGTCGCGGCTAATCACAGTACGTATAACATGGCCCCTGTTGAATCCGCCGTTCCTGAGGACTCTGTCCTGGGTCCTCCTCTGCTACTGATAAATATATAAATGACTTATCTTATACCATTTCTTCACAAATTCGTTTATTTGCTGACGCATGTATCATATAGTGTAATGTAACACTACCTCTGACGTCGCTAATCTGCAGGCTGTTCTGAACTACGTCCACAACTGGTGGGTCACGTTGCGCATAGAAGTTAACACTAATAAATGCAAATACATGCGAGCTTCATGTTCGAGGCAGCATGCTCAACTCATGTAATAAAAAATTCCACTCGCGAATCTGTCTCATCACCTTGGCGTTCATGCTACTAACAAACTGTCTTGGAAAACTCACGTTGAACACAAATTGTAAAAAAGGAACCGTACTCTTGAACTACGTCAATTAATATAGATTGATCTGGATACCGAACCAATTATGCATACTGTGGCTGAGTACAAACGTTTGTGGCGTAGAGAACTAATTTTAACGAAGACGGAGCGAGAAAATAATATAAAAGAACTGATAGCTGGGCCAGTTGGTGACGATACTTGAACATGTTCAACTTAGCGCTAAGACGACGTGGACACAAGAGAAGAGGAGACAAACTACAGCGCTGACTCGCAACTGAATATTTATTAGAAAATATGAACGAAAAAAAATTCGGCAGATCCCACGCATTGTGGGAATCGATGTAATGCGAAGCAGCCAGCAAAGAGCTGCATACATCGCCTTGTTTGTCTTTGAGCCAAATGAAATCATTCATGCCATGGCATCTGGTCCACCATATATCGCATGTTTGCCATGCACGCATGCATGCACAATCTAGTGTACACCATGCCAATGAAACGCATATTCTGGTATATAAATGCATGACCTGTCGCTTATGTTCATCACGCATTCGTGTCATGCCATACCAATTTTGGTATATATCACGCTAACAAAACGGCCGGAAGCGCACCATGACAGTGGCATGTAAATGATACCGTACATGACATGCATAACATGATTCGCGTGTTAAGACCTCTAATTTACGTTCGTCATACAGTCACATCGCGCAATACAAATTTTGGTGTATATCAAAGGAGCGAAATGGCCGCGAGTGCACCATGAGTAGAGCATGTAAATCATGCCATACATGACATGCATATTATGGTTTTTCATGTTACCACCTCTCACTAATGTTCATCATACAGTCACATCGCGCAATACCAGTTTTGGTGTATATATCGAGCTATCGAAACGGCTGCGAATGCACCGTGATCACGGCATGTATGTCATGACATACATGGCATGCATGTCATAGTTTTCATGTTAACACCTGTTATTCATGTTCTTCATACAGTCACATCGCGCAATACCAATTTTGGTGCATATCAATCTAGCGAAACAGCCGGGAATGCACCATGAGCGCGGCATGTAAAGCATGAGATACATAACCTGCATGTCATGATTTCCATGTTACCACCTCTCATTTACGTTTGTCATGCAGTCGCGTCGCGCAATACCAATTTTGCTGTATGTCAAGCAAGCGAAACGGCACGAGTGCGTCATGAGCATGACATGTAAGTCATGTCGTGCATGTCATGCATGCCATGATTTTCATGTTACCACGTCTCACTTACCTTCGTCATACAGTCGCTTCGCGCAATACCAATTTTGGTGTATATCACGCAAGCGAAGCGTCCGCGAATGCACCACGAGCGTGGCATGTAAAGCATGACATACATCTCATGGATGTCATGATTTTCATGCTACCACCTGTTATTCATGTTCTTCATAAAGTCTCATCGCACAATACCAATTTTGGTGTATATCAATCTAGCGAAACGGCCGTGAGTGCGCCATGAGCGTGGCATGTAAATCATGTCATACATGACATGCATATCATGATTTTCATGTTACCACGTGTCAGTTATGTTCGTCATACAGAAATGTCTCGTCATACCAGTTTTGGTGTGTATCCCTTCATTTAAACAGCCGCGAGCGCCCCGAGACCATGTCATGTAAATCATGCTGCACATGACATGCGCGTCATGATTTGCATGTTAGGACCTGTCATTTTGTTCTTCATGAACTCTTGTCACGCCGTACTAATTTTGGTATATATGAAATTAACGGAACGGCCGCAAGAGCCCAAAGGCCGTGGAATGTAAATCATGCTGTTCGTGACATGCGTGTCATGATTTTCATGATATGACCTGTCATTTATGTTCGTGATAAGGCCATGTTATGACACACCAATGTTGGTATACATTCGATTAACGGAACGGCCACGGAGCCCAAAGGCCGTGGAATGTAAATCATGCTGTTCATGACATGCGTGTCATGATTTTCATGATATGACCTGTCATTTATGTTCGTAATAAGGCCATGTTTTGACACACCAATTTTGGTATACATCCGATTAACGAAACGGCCAGGAGAGCACAAAGTCGTAGGCGGCTAGATAGATAGATAGATAGATAGATAGATAGATAGATAGATAGATAGATAGATAGATAGATAGATAGATAGATAGATAGATAGATAGATAGATAGATACGCTCAAAGTCGCAGAAGTTCGCTAAGAAATGCTTCGCATTTAAAAGGACACATCAACACTCACACCCATGTGACACACAAAACCAATGAAACGGCAGGTCAGCTGACATCTTGAACAATAAAGAGCCTCACGCAGACCACGTGTACTCTCCAACACCCGAAAAGTTAAGCTAACGTGCTATTTAAAAACCTAACCTCGCTATCATGTAGGGCAAGAGAAGGCACGCTAATGCACTGTTCGCCCCCTTTTTCTGATATTATAAGCTTCAATTATTTCACGTGTGGTTTGATCTCGGTGTGTCGATAGCACTTCAGCCTCATGAAAGACGGGTGCGCAATGGCACTGCGCAACATGTTGGGACACATGTGAGTATACATTACCTTGCAATGAACGCCTGTGTTCCATCAACTTAACGTTAATGCATCTACTCGTTTGGCCAATGTATACACGACCACATGAAAACGGCAAAAGATACACGATACCCTTCCTACACTGTACAAAAGGAGTCACGTGTTTGACCCCGCAGCCATCTTTAGCGACTCCTGCCACGCGGTTCTTAAGTTTTCGTTCAACAATCCCACAAACCCTATTCAACTTATTAGGCGACGAAAAATCTACACTTACTCCAAAACGGCTGGCCAGATTCTTCAAGTTGTGGGATATTTTGTGTATGTACCGAAGTACTGCTGAAGAACACACGCCTCGCACACCCATTTACCGTCATATATATGACGGCAACGGCTGCGCCCCTTCAGAAAATCGCGTGAGCGTTGGCGCCTGATTTCTCTCTAGATCATGGTGTAACAAAAAACTTCATCAGCCTAGCCAATATTCTGGGTCTACTGTACCGAAGCGCTATGCTCTGAGTACTGTGCTACAAGAGCAGGCGTCCTCAGGCGGAATAGATGCTCTTTAAAGGCATGCCGCCGCCAAGCACGAACTTTCAGACTCTCGGCGCGTTTTCAACAACGCCGATTTTCGCCTCAAGAACTTCTTTTGTGCAATCCCTCCGAATAGCTCAAAGAGAGCTTCCTAGACCATCCGATATTTTTTCGAGAAAAAGAAAAAAACCGCGCTCTTGAGATAGGCACAAACACACTCTCTGCCAAACGACTTTAAACTGCACAACATACAAGTCCCAAGTAAACCTCATTGTCAAATGTGCGTTTCTATATCTATCACACACATACTGGCACTGCTCCAGAGCTAATACACCTAAACGCCTTTCACTTTGCTTTAACATACATGGAATCCCAAGGAAATCAACCTCATCGCGGGCAAGTTTCTTTCACCATGTACTCACAATAATAGGAAAGGTCAGTCAAACCTCACCCTAGAACTCGGACCCGGAAATGGGTTTTGAAAAATCAAAGCCTTTTTTCGTGCAAGAGAGCGCATTCAATTCCTTGGCGCGCTTTCATTGCGCTGAAGAAGAACCGTCGAGTCACCTTCCAGTCAAATGTCAGTTGAAATGAGTACATTAAGAACACTTCCTCATGGACTATGCAATACGCATTGACTAACAATCGTGGTGTATGACGTGGTCTCTGACTCACATGATGGTGTCTGCTGCAAGTTCTCAATACGGCGTATTTACGTGTGAGCTAGAGTCTGTTATGCTGAATGTTTGGAATGTTCGTGTACCGTAACCATAGGTCGGCGAAAAACGTGGAGCTTACTCAGACTCACTCATGAGATATGCTTTGCCTTTAGAGCTCACTCGGACTCAGACTCACGAAAATTTCCCTCAACCGGACTCAGTCGGACTCAAATTCACGAAATTATTACTCACTCGGACTCACTCAGACTCTCGGCTCTATCTGAGTGTCAGTGAGTCTGGAGTCTGTTAGCGTATAATTGGTTTTATCAACCATGGTGTTAATGCTTTTTCACACCAATATCTCACATAAGTGGTGCTCTACCTGGCCTTTTGATCTCATACCTTCAAATATGAGTTATCAGTAGTTGCAATCCAGTAGGGATATTTTCATTGAAATGGATGACTCAGACGAAATATTTGGATCAAGAACTTCCTGTGAAAGAGTTTTCGGGGGCAGGTCATGGCACGCCCCCCCCCCCCCCCCCACCACGCCCAAACCCTGTAACTCACGCCTCTGATCAATAAATATTGAGCTGGCGTATGAGCTCCAGGGCTTTGAAGTATGTGCCAGTCGAGGGGACTATAAATGTGAGCCGACAGTATAAGGCTGACAGTAAATAAGGCTGACAGTAATGCTGAAATGGTGTAGATAGAACGATAGCTCGGCAAAAAGGTGTGGAGCTCACTCAGACTCACTCAAGAAATATATTTTGTGCTTAGAGCTCACTCGGACTCAGACTCACCAAAGTTTTCCTCAACCGGACTCACTCGAACTCAGACTCGCTAAATATTTCACTCACTCGCACTTAAACTCACCAAAATATTACTCACCCGTATTCATTCAGACTCAGACTCACGGCTCGATCTGACTCTGAGTGAGTTTGAGTGAGTCGACTCATGAGTGAGTTTGCCGACCTATAACTGTAACGTCCTGTGGAGATGCTAGCGCTGAACGTACGTAAGGTGACAAATGTTACTCCATAGCTGTCTATTGCTTGATCGGGTTTACTGACATATTGGTGATATGTTTCCATGTTCGTGCATTTGCACACTTTTTGCATCTTTCGTTTGCCATAATACTGCAGCCCTAAAGACGCCGCCTATACATACGGAAAGACAGCCGTTAATGATTAGAAATACCACATTTACACCTCTAAGTGCAAATGGATTATTTTGCGAATGAAATACAGCAATTTTGACAATTAGCGCCAAATATTTCTCACATTTTGCTACCCATGGCTTTATCAAGTTGATGTTTACAGTGTATGTTACAAAGCTAGCTATATAAAAAAGCCAATTTCTCCCAGTACAAACTTTGATTATTAACCTGAACATTCATTTCCCTGTCACAGACCGCCCATTATGTGCCAACAGTTCCTCGGACACGGCGGTTATTACGACGTTTTGTTCCTTGAAATTGATTAAAATAAGTTTGCAAACATCTGTACTTTATGTCACGGCTTTATTGTGCAACTTTTATTACCTGGATGATGGTTCTGTCAGAAAGCAGTATACCCTTTATTACGCGTTTTCCCTGAATTCACAGCAACAATATTAATTAGCAGTATCCTGCCTAACAATGTAGCTTATGGAATCAAAACGGATCATGCGGATGTCATAACGAACGACCAACGAAATCAAATAAAAAAATATAGCGTACTGTGGCCCTGTAGTACATACAAAGTGCACCCGTTATTTCAGTTGTCTCTTTCGTTTTATAGAAACGATGAAAACAACGGTGCTACAATTTCTGTGACTGCTTTTTCTTTATTGTGGGCGTTATAACAGCGCAAGGCTCCTGCGGGCGGTGGATCTCCGAGCCCTGGAAGCGCATCTCCGCAACGGAAATATACTTCTCGTGGCTCCAGAAGTCCAGCTAGCATCGGTATGCCACAAAGCACGGCAGGCTTTTCCAACGCCTCACCACGCAGATTTCGGGCGGTGGATAAGTACACGGAGGGTGCCGATTCACCACTCGGCAGGGCCATGCTGAGGATGCGAGAAAGTACTTTGGGGAAGAGAAGGTAATTGATATACACTGTAACAGCGAGCTAGTTGTTGTTGCTCTTGGAGTTTTCATGTCATATTGTCAACATCCGAATATAACATATGCTTATGGTTAGTTCGAACTGACGTCATCGTGGTCATGATCTAAGAGCGATAACATGTGGAGAAGCATAAGCTAAAGAAAAGTTTGCGGGGTGCGTCACATGACAATTTCACAACACAGCCAGCGCCCACCCTGGTCCTTCCCCTCCCGCCATAAAAGCCACCAACCAAAAGACAGCGTGCAACAGCATGCAACAGCATGCAAGCAGCATGCAACGGTATGCAGACAGCATGCAACAGCAGTATGCAACAGCATGCGGACAGCATGCAACAGCAACAGCATGCCGTGAGTTCTCCACAAGCACGTCATTAATCATGCATAATCATATACAAGTGGCTGGTGCATACAAGTGGCGCCGTACGCCTGACCCTACCGCAACTGTGGTCTAGGTGGTTATGTGGCTCTACTGCTGACCCGATGGTGGCGGGATCGAATTGCGGCAGCGGTGGGTGCATTTCAATGCAGGCGAAATGGTAGATGCGCACGTACTTAGATTTTGGGAGCGCGTTAAAATACTCCAGGTGGTCGAAATTTTCGGAGCCCTCCACTACGGCGTCCCTCCTAATTATGTCGTGGTTTCCGGACGTAAAACCCTAGGAATTATAATTTATATAGGCCCATGCTACGCCGTACGCCTGCCTCGACGCACGCTCGTCAACTGTGCCCATGCGTGCACTCTCGCACTGGTTCCGCTGTTAACGCAATAATGTTAAAGAGCTCGTTTCGTAGAAATTCCGCTGTCGTCGTCGTTGGTTGTGAGCGAAAAATCAGCGTTGTTCGTGACCGAGAAATAGAGATCGATGCAAATAAAATAAATGATAAAAAAGTCTTCGGTTCGAGTGGGAATCAAACCCCGGCCTTCTCCGTGGCAAGAAGGCGTTCTTTCACAGGGCAACCTCATTGCTTGAAACTACTTCGAAAAAAAAAAACACTACATGAATGTCATGTAGTGGGAGAAGTCTCCTTAACGCATGTAATATTCCGTGGCAGAAGCGTAGAATCGCGCCAGGCACGTAGGTTCGCGTGATGCCTTACGGAATCGTAGTGGGCCCTTCGCTAATTCTCAAAAGGAATAATTATGGCGTAGTGGGCACTTCGCAACTGGACTTGCAGTAGGCATACTAGGATAGTTTGGAACGGCCAATGTTACGCGCACAGACGTTCGTTTCCTTGCGGCATAGTTGAGCCATGCACCGATGACCGAAGCTAGGCTAGCAATTAAAAAGGCGATGCGCACGGGGGTCGATTGCGCTGTCGCGTTCTACTTTTGAAGGTGAAGCTGAAGCGCCATCCAAGCTTTTTCGTGGGTGTGTTCGTGCCATCATCTTTGCGCGCTTGTCTTCAGCGCTCGCGCATGTTCCAAATTTCGAGCTTTATTTTTGTCATCTGTGTAGGTGAAATTTAACGTGGGTATAATGCTGAAAAATGATTTGCGAAGGCGAAGAGATAAAGAGCGGGGCTTCAAAGGAATTTGTCTTGCGAACGATATGCGGGTTGCCTGCCAATCTATCTCTCTTTCCTCTATGTCGAAAAAGCCGCGTAAGCAAGGCATTCGAAAAGTAGGCAGGTACCTAGATGCAAATAGATAGCAGCGGAGACATTGCCAAAAATGTGCCACTGCCAAGCGATTCAAAACATTCATGCCCTATGATGTTGTGTCCTGAGGTCAACGTGAACGCTATGTTTGGCTACTATAACAAAGTAAGACCCACGTTCCGTGATTTAACGTACAATCTGTCAGTGCAGTGACAGATGCCGGGATTATTTCTGCCTACTATTATTTCTCTGTCGCGAAACTAAATCGCGCAACACAGACAAGCGCAGAAACAACGCTTGTCTGTGTTGCTTCCCTTGTGTGTCCCCATGTAGAATATCGCGCTGTTACTATTTCATAATGCAAAACCAACTAGCTCAAAGCTTCACTTTACTAAATCGAGCATTGTACAGGTCACCTCAACTGAACGTCCTTCCCCGTTTAGGAGACTTCCTCGACTTATAACTGCTTTAAAATTAATAAGCTAAATGCTGGGGTTTCACGTGCAAAAATCACAATATCACTATGAGGCACGTCGTGTAAGACGGAGGGTACATTTCGACTACCCAAGGTTTTTTAACGTAGGCCGAAATGTCAGAAAAGTGGTTTCTCTTTGGTCGGAATGCGAGCGCAGCGGCCGCATATCGAACCCGCGACCGCCTTCTTAGCAGCAGAATCATAACGGGTTTAGGTAACTTTGACTAAAAGAATATTCACCTCCTTCATAACTGCAATATTTTTTTTCAGAGCCCAGAAGAAACTGTTGCACAAGTATGAATACGCCCTGCTCGTTATTTTTACTATTGTCGTTTTCTTGATAGCGATGTTCGTGTTTCTCTTCATATTCTTTCCAGGTGAGCTTTTTATTTTTCTTTTTTTAAGTAAATAGATTTATTTCAAGCGAAGCTTAATGATTATAGGTGGGTGCTACGCCACGTATGGATGCTTTGCAGTTGTAGAACGCTGTCGTAGCTTCTCACGTAATCACTATGACCATTTAGCGTCTACAGGTGTTCGCACGTATTTTCTTTCCAAGAACTATTGGTGCAGAAATTCGCTCATATTTGTTCCGCCTTCGCTAGCTTTGTGCTACGTTTTCCACTTCTTCTATAACACTAATGAAAGGCTGCGGTATATGTAAAAAAAAATGAAAGGGGACTTCAGTAAAGCGCCATTTAGTCGCCAGGTGTGGCTGCTGTTGAGGTCTCCAAGAGGCCACGGGTTGCCGACAGCCGCTATTGTGAGGGCACTGCGCCTGCGTCATTATCCGACAGTCTTCCAGTCAATAATGCAGCCGTATCAAAGCCACTAGTTCTTTCACGAGAACCGAATCGTGTTGTATACAGCAAAGCTCGGGCATGTTTGCGGCAGCCATCCCCACAGCAGTTCTGCATATCGAGGCATGAAAATGTAGAGTCCTAAACTGTTGTCACAGCTATGTAACACGATGCTTGCGAAGAGGACATGGACGAGTAGAGAGACACCGACAACACTGGACATCAACTGTTGGTGTTTTTGGCGTTTCCCTATTCGTCCGTTGGTGTCTGTCTACCCGTTCTAAGCTGTCTATGCTTGCGTGCACTTCGGTCACAACGGAGGCACCCCGCTATGTCACTCCAGCCAAAAGGTGGCGGCATCTCTAGCCTTATGTATAAACAGCCCATGCGAAGACAAATGGTGCCGTCGCCCTACGGCAGAGAAATCGGCATCGTTGGAGGCGTGCCGACAGTTACTGCATTGCCTTGCGGTTTTAAATTGTTGTTGCTTCAGGCAACAGCCAAACAAACACTGGTGAAACATGGCGCAGACTCCCATCGGAGCGCAAACGACACGATACGGCTTCATCAGGCCGCGAGGCACACGCAAGTCTCTGCGCAGCGGTGACATTTTATAGCCACCAGTGCGGATTATAAAGCGTAGACCATTACAATTGGTAATAACCTACAAGAAACGTTCGTGATTCTTTGGAAATGAAAACTATGACTTCTATGGATTTGCATAACAAATCAACAGCCTTATTATCTCTTATGAGAGGGTGGAGGGGGGGAGCTCCGAGAGCTTTGAATACCTGGTAATTCTTATGTACAGCGAAATTAAGCGTACGAGCACTTTGCACTTGAGATAACCCTTATCAAAATGCGAGCATGGCAGCCGGAATCGAATCAGCGAACGGGAACCACAGCAGTACAACAGCCCAGTATCTTGGTTGTCGCGGCAACTTGTCACGATACAAGTTGCAGTGCTAAACCGCGTGCTGAGTTCACAACCGCTTATACTGAATCTGTACAGGCAAATTGCCTTCCGGATTTTCTCATTTTAGATTTTTCACAATTTCGTACAGCTCCTTCTGCCAGATAATATTTTCGTTCCTTCTCGCCTCAAACTAAGATGCCTACATTCCTTACGTAAAGAACAACAGGCAGAATGCGGGAACTTAGTTTACGGAGATCAGTTGCGTCCAATATTTAAGTTCTCTTCGCACGACATGGCCCTTTTTTCTGCTTTTGCACCATTACGCCTGTACGTTATCAGAGAAAATATTCAATGACATCGTTTTAAGTTTCTACGCCATTTGACTAATATTCAATGATCACTTCTTTAAGTGAAGCCTTCCAAATATTGGTGTCCATGGCTATACTGTCTGTGTCTGACCGAGTGCGTCATCGAAACAAGATGAAGCACTTGCTTGTCCCACTTTGGACCGACTAACCAAATTTGTTCTTGGTCGCCCTGAATATACAGATAACTGTGAAATCACGCTGTACTTGCATAACTGACTATCCTCATGCTAACGCTAAAAGTCACTTTCGCATGATTGGCGCGTGCTACACGTTGCGTGCTTCACGCTGCCTGCTACTCTGGAAGTTGTAAAGGAGTACGTCTACTTAGGACAGGTAGTAACCGCGGAGCCGAACCATGAGAGTGAAATAACTAGAAGAATAAGGATGGGATGGGTCTCATTCGGCAAACATTATCGAGTCATGAATGGTAGTCTACCACTGTCCCTCAAGAGGAAGGTATGTAACAGCTGCATCTTACCGATACACACCTATGGAGCAGAAACCTGGAGACTTACAAAGAGGGTTCAACTTAAATTGAAGACGACACAGCGAGCGGTGGAAAGGAAAATGATAGGTGTAACCCTAAGAGACAGGAAGAGAGCAGAGTGGGTCAGGGAACAAACGGGGTTAAGGACATCATAGTTGACATCAAGAAGAAGAAATGGATAGGGGCCGGGCACGTAGCACGTCGGCAGGATAACCGGTGGTCATTAAGGGTAACTGACTGGATTCCGAGAGATGGCAAACGCGTGAGGGGGAGACAGAAAACTAGGTGAGTAGATGAGATTAAGAAGTTTGTAGGTATAACGTGGCAGCAGAAAGCACAGGACCGGGTTGATTGGCGGAACATGGGAGAGGCCTTTGCCCTGCAGCGGGCGTAGACAGGCTGATGATGATGTTGATGACACGTTGCGAAGCTCGTGTGCGTTCATGCGCGCGATAAATTAGCACACCCAAAAGCTTCCCCCTGAAATACATCTGTTATGCACAATTTTCAACGCGACATGATTACTTGGCACATCAGGCAGTCAATCAAAAATGTGTGGTAGAAAGGCTGCGTCAAAAGAGCGGCACATGTATTGCTTCATATTCGCTATAAAAAGTGTCTGTCATCATGACTCAAACCCTGTACCACCGCCACTGCACCCGCTCCGTATCCGAGCACTGGAAGCACTCAGCCGCCGTTGCAGTCGGCAACAGGAATGCGTGTGGTTCGGCTACGCCATACGCCCGATGCACTAGAAGCCGCTGCAGGTCTCTGTGCCACTCCGCAGCCGTTCGCTCTGCCTTTCGCGTTGTCGGGGCGGCAACGCAGTCCATGCTCCACACTCAGCGGCAGTTAATGCTCTGGCATTTACACATGTTAACTGCTTATGTGCTTTTGTTCTTTAGTGCTCAGTAGCGATGTCTGAATTTATTGCTCAATAATTTTTGATGCATGTCTTTTTCACATCGTTTCAGAATCAGTGTACGCAATTTTTAAGAAAGGTAAGCAGCCCGTCTCAACAATGCCTGACCGCGTGAATGTTCAACTATCGGAAATGTCATTCTTCGCACTGCTTTCAGAGCAGTCACGATTCTGTTTGGCTGGTGCCTGTAGTGCCTTTAGCAGTAGTCGGACTATTAGGGTTAGCGAAATGGACTCCATCCGTCGAGTAAAAGAACCGCAGGTGGTGAGGGTGTGTCCAACCATTCCACACTGTGGAAGTAGGCAAAGAAAACTGAAATAAAAGATTAGAAGCCAACTGCAACCGTACGTGAGCCAACGGAGAAAAAAAAACAAAACATGCGGACATAATAATAATAATAATAATATCTGGGGTTTAATGTCCGAAAAAACAGCGCGGACAGCCTAGATAAACAATGGCCTACGTATGAAATTTGACGGTCTGATGTCGAGTTGACGCGTCACGAAAAGCTCGCAAACGTGGTAGTAGATTCTGATATCGCAACTTAAAAAAAAATCGAGGCAGTTGGCGCTCATAGGCTTTGGCCCACTGCTAAGGCTCCGTGTTTTCGGAGTTTATTTTCGTTGAAATTCGGAGGGTGTTTTTTGGACTTTATATTTTTGACGAAAATTCGGCGTATATCGAGTTTAATAATAATAGTTTTATTCCTATCAATACAGTGTTGATAGAGGTGATCAGAAAAAAAAAAGCAACTAGCCACTTAACTTTTCACCCCCCATTTACAGGACACATATTTTCTCGTAAATCCCGAATTCCCCAAATTCAGAGTTTAATTATGCATTATTCTCAATACTACGATATCTCAGATGAAATGAAAGCTGAACACGAAAACATCAGACCACACGACGCATATTTTTGTTTGTCAGGAAGGTTTTACAAACACATATACACACAAGCACAAATACTTGAATAAAAAACACCTACATTTGTGCGTATTACAACTTTAAAGTTAGTTGTAATAGACGCAAGCATACTTTAGGATGTCCGTATATTTGAAGCCGTTTGGAGGCCGTATGACACCAGGAGACCGCATATCAAGATGCCGTGTCACGCTCCGAGGAGTCCTATGTACGCTGATGTCTCGCGTTCCGTGCGCGAGAGCCCTACGAGATACTGTCGACGTGAGGTAACGTTGATATCGGCCAAAGTGGCCGATGTATGAATGAAGGCTTAGAACATGCCCTTTCGATAAAGAACGAAATAGGGTAATATTGACTTCTTTTTGGGCGAGTTCGTTCATTATGGAGCAAGGAAGTACCACGCGAACACACAGCCATAAGAGAAACGACCCGTACTAACCAGGGCTGACTGACAACAGAATAACACAACTTATAAAAGACGAAGTGAAGCACAAAAAAAAGGGAGGGGGGTCATATTGGTGGTTAATATCGATGTTTATCGGATAAATCCGAATTGTCAAAAATTTTACCTGCAAGTGTTTATCAGATTTTTTTCGGATTGCCCTACACATTGCCAACAAGGTGTGACTGCTGGACTTGTCGGCCCTTGTAACACAGTCACGGCGGCGCGCTGGAAGAAGAGATAGGCCTTCTATGCTGCCTGCCTGTAGGTATACAAGTAGATATCCGCGGTTGCAAAGAAAACCTCTCCTGATACTCTGTGACGATCCAACGTATAATCTAATGACATCTTCGGCTGGTCGTTTCAGCGCGCTCTAGGGCGCTCTCGCGATCGGCATCGTCTTCGGCTGGTCTAAAGGGAGCGCATGCGTCGCGTTCGGCTGGTTCTTTTCGATCGCTCTCCTCTCTCGTCGAGCGCTGTAAGCTGCTCCGAGCCTTTTCGACGGAGCAGTGCAAGCGCTTCCGGTCACGTGATCCCAAAGAGCACGGTGGTCGGGGCGGCGTCATATTGCAACAGCGCCACATTGCGTCGTCTGATCTCTGCACAGCTTTGTCACATTTCAAAAGAAGCTCGTTTGAGCGCTGAGTTCCATCCCCTTTGCTGACTCACTATCCGAAGACGATCAGTGAAAGCTACGACAACGATGACGAGTTCAGACGTGCCTGCGAGCAACAATCCGCCCAGCTGAGCGTTCCCTTATTGCATCCACACACCTGCCATTTTGCGTGAAAGCGTGGGGAGCTTCTGTACTAGTTCACTGTAGCTTCGACTAGGCTTCGACACGGCTTCGACTAGACACCAGACGTTTGCTGTAGTCACGTGGTTCCTCCTGCGTCGGCTTTTCTCCGACAGCGAGCTTCATATTAGGCTCGCGTGTTTATGCTCTGCCTCAGATTGCGAGCAAAACCGGATCCGTGTACCCCTGAGTCGGAGTACGGAGGCCACCAGTCTAAGATACCATTAGCTTGTCATTGCAGAGAGACAGCTCTACTCCTCCATGCACATACCATGCATATACCAAATGCCTGGTTCCGTGAATATGCCATTTAACATCAGCCAGGGTCATGCCAGCGTCTCTGGCACTAATCACGTGCCTGGTTACCCTCACCTCGTGCCTCGTCGCAACTCCGGCCGAAAAGCTTCAGCGAAACGATAGTGCGCCGCCGGCGTTCGCGGAAAAAAACAGCGGCTTAAGGTTAGGGCTTCGTGCCGCCGACGCCAGAAAAAAGTGAGTGTGCCATAAATTGTGACGCACTTCAATTTTCCCATATAAATAACTCGCTGAAGTCAATAATGCACAGCTAATTTTACGATTTTTTGTTAGTTATTCACTTCTTTGTCACTATGGCTGCGGGAATCTTTCTCTGCGTCGGCGGAGAGTTAGTGTGCAAAGACGACAGGAGCCTGACTGTACAAGCATTTCTATAGAAAAAGCTCTATTTTCTAAAAGAAACCATGTATGTACTGTCAGCTTTAAAAGCTTTAAGACCACGAGACACAAGAAAAAGATGAATATTCTAGCGCCTCCGACACTCTGCCTTGAATTTCGATTTGCCGCCTGTTCTATAACGTGCTAACAACATGTACTCTGGAGTTGACTGATTACAGCCACAAACTGCTCAGTAATTTTGAAAGTTTCTCAAACATAACGGTCTCTAACACCATGGCGCGGACTGCACTCACCAGTTGCGGCTCATTTTCTTAGATGAGTGCAGCAAGGCTCTCGCTTTGTCGTGTGGCATCATTGTAACCGCCACCGATTGCTTTTTTTTTGCTACATTATTATAAAGCGAAATATGCCGAAGGATACGGTTATCATTGAAAAACCTCGTTTCCTTGTAAAAGTGATTGCGCGAGAAATTCCGACGCCACCAATAAACGTTTGTGCAACTCGGAAAGCAACATAGAGAAGTTTATTTTCGAGGTACTAGAAGCCCATAAGTGTTCAGTAGTATTGTAGTTACAGTTTAAAAACGATAGAATTAGTAACTACAATTCGAGGTTCTCTTAGACTTCAGATAACACTTTAATAGTACAGAGCTGCCGATATGTATCTCAACATCGATTTTGTCTTTGGCTTTCGGCGGAAATCGTAAAACGGCCGGACAGCAAGCCATGCAATATAAATTGTTTACCAGTGACGCTAAATTTATCAAGGCCAGCAAATTGGCCTTGAAGATGATTACGTTAACGGAGCATTCCTTATCAGAACACCACAAACATTTCACGCGACCTCTTATTTTCTTTTTTTATAGTTGAGGCGGCGCCTGAAATGACGTCCACTCCAAAAAAAGATTTAGATGCAAATCGAGGTGAGTTCGCTCTTACATTATGATTTATTTATTTATTATTTATTTAATTAATACCCACAGCGCCCATACAGGCATTATAGTGGGGGGGGGGGGTACAGAAAAAGAACATGAAAATTGCAGGTTCACATCGGTTTGTGTAAAAAAAAAAGAAAAAGAGAAAAGAAGTAGATTTCCAAGACACAAAACATACACAGCTGCACCGAGCACAGCTGCGTCAGAAAAGTCATATGTATTAGAGAAAAAAAAATGCAGAAACCACAAAAATTGATGAAAATTCCATGATAATTAAAAACAAAGTGCAGCATTCGTCTAGCACAAGGGCAAATTAACACCAAAACAAAACAACATAGCTTACAACCAAGATACCGTACACATCATGGCGACTGCCAGGCGCACACACGTAGTCTATAGGGCTTAGCGGTCGAAAGATTCAATCATTTTTATTGCAGAAAAGAACGCATTCGTTGAAGAAATTTCTACAATTGTGGGAGGAAGTCGATTCCACTGACTGATAGTTCTCGGAAAAAAAGAGTTGCTGAAGGACGATGTATTGCATTTATATTCTCTTATCTTGTGTTCATGATCTTTGCGGGCTGAAATGTAGTGAAGCCGGCTTATGTATACGTCACGGGGAATTCGAGTATGAGAATAAAATATGCTGTGCAATAGCTTCAGTCGAAACGATGCCCTTCGGTGCTGCAGAGACTTCCATTTTAACTTCAGCTTAGCTTCCGTCGCACTGAATTGTCTGTCGTACATAGGTGCATTAAACACATATCTCGCCGCCATGGACTGAACTTTTTCTAATCTTTCTTTATTTGATGATGTTGCAGGGTCCCACACACAACATGCGTACTCCAGTACTGATCTTAAGTATGCCTTGTATAGTACCTCCCGGGTCTGCTGTGGAAAAGCACGTGTGTTTCTTTTTAAGAATCCTAAGCTCCGACAAGCTTTATTTACAGTGTAATCCACATGCCGATTCCATGATAGAGAGGGGCAAAAGAAAACACCTAGGTATTTGTATTCGCGCACCATTTTTACCAGAGAGCTGTTTGTTGTGTATTCAAATTCACCTGTTTTTTTTTCTGGAAAACCTCATGCATACAGTTTTCTTAAGGTTCAGTTTCATTTCCCATCGCTGGCACCACGCGTATATTGCACATAGGTCGTTTTGGATTACGGAGCAGTCAGTTTCAGAGGTAATCTGACGGTACAAAATGCAGTCGTCTGCAAATAGCCTAATATGGGATTGTACGTTTTCGTTAATATCATTTATACATAATAAAGAAAGTAATGGTCCCAGAACTGATCCCTGAGGTACCCCTGACGTAACACTAGTTATTTCAGACTGTTCGCCGTTTACAACTACATATTGTCGCCTCTCATGCAGATATTCAGCAATTCATGCAATGACTTGGTGATTAATATTAAAGCTGGTTAGTTTTTGCAGCAATAAGTAGTGTGATACAGTGTCGAACGCTTTTTGAAAGTCGAGGAAAATGCAGTCGACCGAAAATTTGTCGTCCAGTGCTGCTGCTAAAACATGGGTGAACTCTACCAGTTGTGTGACGCATGATAGCCCCTACCTAAATCCATGCTGGTTAGAGTTGTATAAGGAATTACTATCTATGTGCCTTACAATCGCAGTATATAAAATATGTTCAAGAATTTTACTGCACATAGAAGTGAGTGAGATAGGGCGGTAGTTATTCACAGCATTGCGCGGCCCAGATTTATGTATAGGAG
Organism: Rhipicephalus sanguineus; assembly: GCF_013339695.2. Classification (NCBI taxonomy): domain Eukaryota; kingdom Metazoa; phylum Arthropoda; class Arachnida; order Ixodida; family Ixodidae; genus Rhipicephalus; species Rhipicephalus sanguineus. The sequence continues at coordinate 146,510,088 of NC_051185.1, forward strand.
CAACAGACGCCATTTTCCAATCAGTTGGAAGAGAGCTCTGTTTTAACGATTTTTCAAAAATAACTTTCAAGTACATAGACACTGCATGGGAAGAAGACTTCAACATAAAATTAGGCAAGCAATCAGGACCCACTGCTTTTGCACAATCTAGATCTCTAAGTAGTAACTCAATGCCACGAGCTTCAAGTACTACATCAGGCATGGATGTGGATTCGTGTATCAACAATTTCAAGTCTTTTTGGGGGTCAGTAGCGGCTGAGAACACTGACGTAAAATATTGAACAACTTAGCCTTTTCTGTCGCATCGCTCACGGTAATATCACCGCTGGTCAAAGCGGGAATTGAAATGTTGTCTTTCTTGTTTCGTTTGATATACCTCCAAAGTTCTTTCGGGTTTTGCGTTATTTTACGTTCAATTGTGTTAAAGTAGGCTGCTTTCATTTCGACTGTAGCATTATTTACTTCACGCGTTGCCAGCTTCAGTTTGCAAGAGTTCTCTTCCGAGGGATTTCTTTTAAATGAACGGTAAATTCTCTGCCTACGCTTGACCAAAACGTCGAGTTCTCTACAAAGCCATGGTTTACTTTTATTACGCCTTCTGGTCAGCACCCATGTCGGAACAAATCGGTTTCTCAGCTCTAGAATCTTGTCTTTAAACAAATTCCACAACTCTTCTACTGAATACTCATCGGCAAGTGTTTCGAAAACAATGAAATATGCCTCCAATGCACTGTTGATTCCTTGGACATTAGCCTTCGCGTAATTGTGCATAAACCGACCCCTTTCACTGTAAGCACTCGTATGTTTCATATTTATCTCACTTAGCACAACCTCGTGGTCACTTATCCCTGGTAATACTTCAGTGTTTTCTACCATTTCTGGCATATTTGTGAAAAATAGATCAAGGATATGACCTCCTCGAGTTGGTTTCAACACTGTATGTTTTAAAGACAATAGGTTCATGAAATCAGCCATCTCAGATTTAAAACTAAGAGAACTTCCAGAAGCTATTGGTTGCTCATTCCAGTCGAGATTAGGCAGGTTAAAATCCCCACCTACAACGACGTAATCAGAGGCGATTTTTGTAGCTGTAGCAGTGAATTCACTAAATTCCTTAGTTGAACCAGTTGGCGGTCGATAAAAAGAGCAGACTGATAGTGATTTGCCATTCGAGAGCTTAAGTTGACACCAAACAGCTTCACTCATATTGTCTGTAGTGCTTATGCCTATAGACGGAATGCGCTGATCTACCAAGATAAATGCACCACCTCCATGATAGTTCCTGTCTTTCCTGTAACAAGTAAAGTTATCTGGAAATACCTCGGTGTTTGCCACGTCTTCATTCAGCCATGATTCAGAAGTTACAAGATACTCTAATAATTGTTGGGGTTTCACGTCCCAAAAGAAGCATATGAATATGAGAAACGCCGTAGTGGAGAGTTGCGGAAATTTTGACCATCTGGCGTTCTTTAATGTGCACCTAAAAGTAAGCACACGGACCTCTAAATTTTTGCCTATATCGAAATGCGGCTGCCGCGGCCGGAAATCGATCCCGCGACCAGCTCAGCAGCCGAGCACCGTAATCACTAGGAGACCGCGGCGAGTTTACAAAATACTTTGTAAAACCTTGTGTAATTTACTATTGTGCTATGTCGTTTACACGGGAGTGTATATAGAAGGTGGATTCACAAAAGTCCTTAAGAAGGCCTTTATATTTCGTCCACTTGCGACCGACACATTTTTACAACGGTTATTAGTTATGTAAAGACAACAGTTTCATTCCACTAAATTCGCACTGTAACGTCAGTATACTTGTGTACTTTATTTAGCGAGTAAAAACTTTATTTAGTATTGTGAAGAGTTCGACGAAAATGCATCTGGTCACGCATTGGATGAGATGAAACACGGTCACTGAACAAGTCTGATGAAGTCATGCGACGTTTCGGAACCGCATACAGGTTCTTTGTTCACTGCGCTCGACTGGGAGTCGTTGTCAATTAAGCAGCCGGTAGGTGACATGATGTGTGGGCGTATATGGCAGGCATAGTCCCTGTTGTCCTATTAATTGTAGCTGCCGTCGACTGAACGGTGCCAGCTACAATAACGACAAGAACGACTTAATATTGCAGTCATACAATTAGTTGAGTAATAGGAGTAATAGATGCATCGCCATTATACACTCTCTCAAAGGAAATGAAATGCTTCGGTCTTGCTGGACAAGAACGGCTACCACAAGAAAATGTTGGCCCTTCTCGGAGACCATCATACGTACGCTGCTAAAGCTAACGGCCACACAAGCAGACTGCAGACTAAGCTGCAAAAATTGCTGACCAGGTTGTTGGTTCCTCCGCACCGCACATGTTTCAATTGCCGTCTGCTCTGCACTCATGGTTGAGCTCCTACAATGTATGGCCCGCCTAAAGTCCACAAGCCTGGTGATCCACTTCGTCCTGATGTGAACTTCACCAGATCACCGCTATACCGACTATCATGCTACCCTCACCAAGTGTTGAGTCCTCTTGCCGGTAAGACCTCGACGCAGGTAGAAAATTCGTCCGCATTAGTTTCGAAGGGAAAGGATGTCACTCTGGGTGAAGATGACGCTGTGGTCTCGTTCGATGTCACGTTACTTTTCGCAAGTGTCACAGTGGATTTGGTGCTAGCCACGTGTGAAGAAGCCCTCAAAGCAGCCTTTTCGACGTCCCCGAACTTAGCGAGCAGCTGTAGTTTTGTCTTAGTGACACGTATTTTTCGTACAATAGCATCATTTATCAGCAAACGCATGGTACGGCGATGGGACCTTTAATATCTGTTATCACGGCTGATGTAGTAATGGAAGCCTTGGAAGGAAAGTCTCTAGCAACATTCACTCCTGAACCCAAAGTGTTTTACCGGTACGTCAATGAGTGCATTTGAATTTTGAAGAAGGAAGATATCCAACGCTTCTTGAACTGCTTGAACGCCCAGAATGCGAGCATACAGTTTACCAATGAACAGGAGAAGGACAACGTGCTGCCTTCTTTGGATGTTTTCGTTCACCGGGATGGGAGCGACTTGGCCTTCTGAGTATACAGGAAGCCCACGCACACAGGTCGTTATCTCAGTTTTAATTCGCATCATGCCACTGGCCACAAAATATCTGTAGTGGCATCCTTGATAACACATGCCGTACGGTTCTACTCAGATGGTGATGCATTGAAAAAACGCCAGGCCTGCGCTGAAACCGCAGCACAGTCACAGCGAAAGCTGGAAGAGCGGCGTTTCTAAAGCACCGTTGTAAGCTCTCTTGGGGCTACTGATACAAGTACACTAGCAAGGTACCCACTACGCCATAAATCAATTTTTGTGAAGTTGGGAAGCACCTACTAAGCCATTATCTGTCATTCTGCGGAGAAGCGAGACACCAGCTACACGTCTGTAAGCATTATGGGCACTTTGTCGACGCGACGACTAATGACGATGAAGAATTATGGCTCAAACCTTTGTAATGGGTTGGAAGCTTTAAACGGCCCACCAGTTATGTAATTGCATTAGGTGACGCCCGGTCGCTATGTGCCTCTCCCGCCATGCTGTATAACATACGTTGACATGGGAGAGAGAGGTGGGGGGGGGGGGCGAAGAACTTTACTCAGACCCCGAAGAAATGGATCATGCGCTCATGGGCTTCCTTGGCAACCAATACTTACGAGGAACCCACTATGCTATAAATCATTGTGATTTTTGAGAAGTAGGAAAGCAGGCATTATGCCATTTTTCGTCATTCTACGAAGAGCCGTGGTACCTGCTAAACGCATGTAAGGCATTATGCGCACTTTGTTGGTGCTTTGCTGATGACGATGAAGAATTATGGCGGAGCCCTTCGTAATGGGTTGGAAGCATTCAACAACCTTCTCGTTGCGCGATTCGTATTGTGTGACGCCTGGTTACAGAATTAGCGCCGTGTGACGCCTGTTTGTTATTTCACTCTTCTACCACACTATATTGCATATGTTAATGTGGTTCCTTCCCGACATGAAGCCTGTATAGGACCTTTTTGCAAAGCAGTTTCAAGCACCAACATGGCTCAGAGGTTGAATACTGGGCTCCCACGCAGAGGGCCCAGGTTCGAACCTCGTTCCATCCTGGAATTTTTTCTTATTTAGTTTTATATGCGAAGCATTTCTTAGCGAACTTCTGCGACTTTGAGCGTATCTATCTATCTATCTATCTATCTATCTAGGCGCCTACGACTTTGTGCTCTCCTGGCCGTTTCGTTATTCGGATGTATACTAAAATTCGTGTGTCATAACACGGCCTTATTACGAACATAAATGACAGGTCATATCATGAAAATCATGACACGCATGTCATGAACAGCATGATTTACATTCCACGGCCTTAGGCTCTTGCGGCCGTTCCGTTTGTTTCATATACGCCAAAAGTGGTACGGCGTGAAAAGATTTCATGACGAACATAATGAGAGGTCCTAACATGCAAATCATGACGCGCATGTCATGTGCAGCATGATTTACATGACATGGTCTCTGGGCGCTCGCGGCCGTTTAAATGAAGGGATATATACGAAAACTGGTATGACGAGACATTTCTGTATGACGAACATAACTTACACGTGGTAACATGAAAATCATGACATGCATGTCATGTACGACATGAGTTACATGCCAGGCTCATGGCGCACTCGCGGTCGTTTCGCTAGATTGATATACACCAAAATTGGTATTGTGCGATGTGAGTGTATGAAGAACATGAATAACAGGAGGTAGCATGAAAACCATGACATCCATCACATGTATGTCATGATTTACATGCCACGCTCATGGTGCATTCGCGGCCGTTTCGCTTGCATGATATACACCAAAATTGGTACTGCGCGACACGACCGTCTGACGAACGTAAGTGAGAGGTGGTAACATGAAAATCAAGACATGCAAGTCATGTGCGACCTGATTTGCATGCCACGCTCATGGTGCGCTAGCGGCCGTTTTAGTAGTTGATATACACCAAAATTGATATTGCGCGAAGTGACTGTATGAAAAACATGAGTAACCGTTGGTAAGATGAAAACCATGACATGCATGTCATGTATGTCATGATTTACATGCCACGCTCATGATGCATTCGCGGCCGCTTCGCTAGCTTGATGTACACCAAAATTGGTATTGCGCGCAGCGACTGTATGACGAACGTAAATGAGAGGTGGTAACATGGAAATCATGACATGCAGGTCATGTACGACATGATTTGCAAGCCACACTCATGATACATCCGCGGCCGTTTTCCTAGCTTGATATATACCAAAATTGGTATTGCGTGACGCGACTGTATGACGAACGTAAATGAAAGGTGTTAACATGAAAATCATGACATGCATGACATGTACGACATGATTTACATGTCATGCTCATGGCGCACTCGTGGCCGTTTCGCTAGATTGATATGCACCAATATTGGTATTGCGCGATGTGACTGTATGAAGAGCATGAATACCATGTGGTAACATGAAACCATGACATGCATGTCATGTATGTCATGATTTACATGCCACGCTCATGGTGTATTCGCGGCCGTTTCGCTAGCTTGATACACACCAAAACTGGTATTGCGCGATGTGACTATATGATGAACATTAGTGACAGGTGGTAACATGAAAAACCATGATATGCATGTCATGTATGACATGATTTCTATGCTATACACATGGTGCACTCGCGGCCATTTCGCTCGTTGGTATTGTGCGATGTAACTGGTATTGTGCGATGTGACTGTATGACGAACATAAATGAGAGGTCTTAACATGCGAATCATGTTATGCATGTCATGTACGGTATGATTTACATGCCGCTGTCGTGGTGCGCTTCCGGCCGCTTTGTTAACTGGATATACACCAAAATTCGTATGGCATGACACGAGTGCACGATGAACATAAACGACAGGTCATGCATTGTATATACGAGAATATGCGTTTCATTGGCATGGTGTATACTAGATTGTGCATGCATGCGTGCATGGCAAACATGCGACATATGGTGGACTAGATGCCATGGCATAAATTATTTCATTTGGCTCAAAGACAAACAAGGCGATGTATGCAGCTCTTTGCTGGCTGCTTCGCATTACATCGATTCCCGCAGTGCGTGGGATCTGCCGATTTTTTTTTCTTATTTCGAGCGATAGTGGTTACGGACACCGGCGGCGGCGGCGGCAGACAACTACGGCGCCATAACGGCCGGTGAAATGATCTCATAACAGCTTTCGCTGTAAAAAGAACTACAGATGATCCATCGGAAGCTAAGCCGAAACGACTATCCTGATCGTTTTATCTCTAAAACTGGGAAGAGGATACTACAGCCAAGCTCACAGGACAGCGCGACAACTTGTGCACGTGTGGCCATACCTTTCGTCGAAGGAATCAGCGCGATACCTGCGCGCGCGTTTTCAAAATACGATTTGCGCATTGACTGCGTTCCGACCAGAAAGCTCCGAAACCAGCTCGTCAATGTAAACGACAGGTTGCCATGAAAATTGTTCCCAGGCGTCGTGTACAAGATGCCGTGCACTGATTGCCGTCTAGTATATATTAGCGAAGCAGGAAAGTCCTCCGGACGCCTCAAGGAACACCAACAGGACGTGTCTAATAAAAGTCATGACCAACGCCATTGCTGAACTTGCGCATGAACATCGTCATACCATTGACTAGGATAATAGCACTATTGTCGCCAGGAAAAACAAAACGTGTCATCCCGCCGGCTTCCAGAATCACTAATCATTCAGTCGACGCCAGCTACAATGAATGGAACACTAAGGACTACGCCTTCCATTTACGCCCGCTCGTTGCGTCATCTACTGGCACTTACTTGACAACGACTTCCAGTCCAGCTCAGGGAACAAGTAAGCCGTACGCGATTCCGTAACGTCGGGTAATTTCATCAGACTTGGCCAGTGACCGTGTTTCATCTCCTTTATTGAAGACGACCAGCGGAATAAAGCTTAAATATATTTTGAGGCCCGCAAACTGTAGCGTTATGCTTATTGGCGCAGCGTCACCCAGTACATATGTTCGATGTACTAACCTTTCTGGTTTCTCTTGCCGACACTTGCGCGGCTGGATAAAAGAAGTCGCACTCTACCTTACTAGTGGTTCGAGCACCGAGCGACACTCTTTGCTATCTCCCAGACCACTATTTCTAGTGCCGGTGCGAGTTGTCCGATAACAGTGCTAGAAATGTAAATATATATAAAAAATAAAATGAGTTAAGCTAAGGGTTGTATATGATAGAATGGACGTTGAGGCATGTCATCAATTAAAATTGCACTCATAATTAGCAGAATTTTGTATAAGCAGCAATTACTCCGCTGAAATAGTTGAGGCAAGAAGTATATAAGATGGATGGAATGGCTAAAGGAAAGGTTGCACATGATAGCGTGGACATTAAGGTATATCATAAACAAAAATTGCAGCCATATAATTAGTAAACATTAGTGTAAACAGCAGTTACATAGCTGGAACCGTTGCGGCACCTGCAGGAACAGATCTCAACAACGCGCAATGTCACCTCAAGAAACTATACCATGCAGGGCAGACGAACGCCGAAAACGTATACAAAAGGGATGGAATTGGTTAAGCTAAGCGTTGTACATGCTAGGGTGTAGGAGAATTGATTGCTGGGTCGTACTTCTTGAACACTTTGAAAACAGCGAAAAACGACACGGACAAAGACCGCAGTACTGAACAGCTTTTCTGTTCAAATGATAAGGCTAAGACATAGCGGCTTTCCGGATGACGGCATCCGACAAACGGTTCAGAAGTTGATTAGGCGGGTGATGTTGGGCGCAAACAGTCTGCCATAACATGTAATACAGTGGATAGGAGATTGTTAGCTGTGCTTTCGTATGTGTACAAAATATCCGATGGTTTGAAGAATTAATTTCCGTGTTAAGGTGTTTTTTTCCGCAGGTAATAAATTGAAAAGAATTTGTGGCATTGTAGAGGGGACAACATGCGTCCCGGGTTGTCAAAAAAGGATGTGATATAAAGCATATCTCCCCTTTTTGTGCCGTGCAAAACAAGCGCTGTCTACATACTGCCTTTTTCATGTTGCCTTGTGTACGTAGGTCATACTGGTCGGTGCATTAATATTAGATTGTTAGAGCACAAGCGTTCTTTGCAGGGAAGCCCTCACTCGCATGTGGCACAACACATTTCGTAGTGCGCCTGCATGCCTGTATTTTATGAAACTGAGGTGCTATCAGCTCACCATAATCAGATAACCACCGAAATTGTTGAGGCATTTCTCATTAGAAAGAGGGGTGAGCAGTGCGTTGGCTTTCTCTCCCTTGCCTTGCATGATAGTGAATACTGCTTCTTGGAACGTTCAGCATGATAGCATTCTTCTTTGGGGCTGTTCACGGGGAAGTGATTGGATTATTTTTTGTGCTTGTTGGTTTTTAGGACCCAGAATGGTGCCTCCTGATGTCATGTGTGAAGTGAATACATAGATGACAGGTTGTCAGTATTTAAGTGTGCTGTTTCTTTTTCAAATAAAAATTAGCTACGGGTCAGCGCTGTGGTGCGTCTTTCTATCTTATTTTGTCCGTATCGTTTTCGCGCTGTTTCGAAGATGTTCAAGAAAAAATGCTACAGCGGACAATAAAAGGGCCCTGCGACACAAATAGAACGCAGTTGTCATCACTTATTATAGTACTCTGGAATGTGCCGACATGTGTAATAAGACCTCGCGTACGAGGCCTGTTAGGTAGTCCAGACTCACGGCGTGCATCACTCGACAAACCGTGGGAGCATATGCTAACAGACGCACGTGGTTCGTGGTAACCATAGTAACAACGCCGTCAAAAAGAGCGGTTGCAAGGTACTATGTGAAGGTCACTTTAGGCGATTTTCCCGGTATGCCTCATAAGAGGCGCGCGATGACTGGAACCTGTCATTGGCATCAGCGGGAGCGTGAAATGCGAAAGGGAACGTTTCTTGTCGTCCTCTGCTCGAGTTTTTAACTTTGAAGACCAATAACTTCAGTTTTCCTGATCAAATTTTGAATATTATTTTTGCTTTCGTCACAGCTCTCATTACTACACGCATTCCAGTGCTAAAAATGGCAGTCGTAAAACCGTTGCAGGGCCTCTTTAAGGTATATCATAAATAGAGACCGGACTTAGGCAAATGCCTATTTTGTTCCTTGCGCTCCTATCGTGCCATTCTGATATATGAGCATGAATTAGACGTTAAGAAGGGCTTTTATAACTTTTATAGTGTTTTTATAGTGCCTATAAATGCCTATTTTTGGCGTTCGTGCCTAAATGCCTAAAAATGCCTATAAATGTCCATTTTCAAAATTGGCGCTTATGTGAACGCTATTTAGCCTCAAGTTTCGCTCCCGGGTGCCGTTTGAGACCGTTATTCATCTCACCGCGTAACATTGGCTGTTGGGAAATACGGGGTTCAACCTAGTCCTCTAGTTAAACCAACTCTAGTCCTCTAGGTCAACCAACCAACAACCGCTGGTAGCAGTGAAGCGGGACACGCCGGCGAGCACTTGCCGCCGCGATGACATGGCCCGAGCGGTTGGCGAATGCGCAACCGCGGATAGAGGTCAGAGGAAAGGAGAGTGGAGACCAAAAAAAGAAAGAAAAATGTGATGTGCACGCAGCTTTTGTTTTGTTTGTAATTTACTTTTAAGGTGTTCACTGCAGTAGCGTAGCCAGAAATATTTTTCAGGGGGGTGGGAACGGGGGGACAACTCCCCTTCCCCACCCCCCTGTGTGCGTGTATATAGAGATTCGCAAAACTGAAAAGTTTCGGGGGAAGGGGGAAGGCTGAACCCCTTCCTCCCCCCCCCCCCCCCTCCGGCCTGGCTTCGACAGTGGTTCACTGCCAGGGCAGAAATTGGCTCTACGCAATTCGACCCGGCCAATAGGAGGAATTCCTCCCTTCTGGTCCTTTAGGAATGTGGCTGTCTGCTCCTGCTCTGCACTTCTCAGTCATGCCGGAAAGGCACTCAGGAGTCTGTTGATTCGACAGTGGACACATGACTCACTCTGCAGAACACGGGAGCGCGAACCCTGCGGGACAAAGCACGTTATGTTCAAATGCTGACGCTTTTACAGCGAAAGCTGTTATGAGATCATTTCACCGGCCGTTTTTGGCGCCGTAGTTGTCCGCCGCCGCCGCCGCCGCCGCTGCCGCCGCCGCCGCCGCCGCCGCCGCCGCCGCCGGTGTCCGTAACCGCCGGTGTCCGTCCGCCGGTGTCCGCCGCCGCCGGTGTCCATTTCACCGTTATGAGATCATTTCACCGGCCGTTTTTGGCGCCGTAGTTGTCCGCCGCCGCCGCCGCCGCCGCCGCCGCCGCCGGTGTCCGTAACCAGTATCGCTCGAAATAAGAAAAAAAACTCATAAGAAAAAAATTCCAGGATGGAACGAGGTTCGAACCTGGGCCCTCTGCGTGGGAGCCCAGTATTCAACCTCCGAGCCATGCCGGTGCTTGAAACTGCTTTGCAAAAAGGTCCTATACAGGCTTCATGTCGGGAAGGAAGCACATTAGCATATTCAATATAGCGTGGTAAAAGAGTAAAGTAAGCACCAAGAGTCGCACAACGCGAATTCTGTAACCAGGCGTCAAACAATGCAAATTGCGCAACGAGTAGGTTGTTGAATGCTTCCAACCCATTACAAAGGGCTGTGCCATAATTCTTCGTCGTCATCAGGCACAGCATCAACAAAATGCGCATAATGCCTTACATGTGTTTAGCAGGTACCACGGCTCTCCGTAGAATGACGAAAAATGGCACAGTGCCTGCTGCCCTACTTCTCAAAAACTACAATGATTTATAGCGTAGTGGGTTCCTCGCAAGTGCACTTGTATTGGTTGCCAAGGAAGCCCATAAGCGCATGATCCATTTCTTCGGGGTCTCAGTAAAATTACAATGATTTAGAGCGTAGTGGGTTCCTCGCAAGTGCACTTGTATTGGTTGCCAAGGAAGCCCATAAGCGCATGATCCATTTCCTCGGGGTCTCAGTAAAATTACAATGTTTTATAGCGTAGTGGGTTCCCCGCAAGTGCACTTGTATTGGTTGCCAAGGAAGCCCATAAGCGCATGATCCATTTCTTCGGGGTCTCAGTGAAGATCTTCGCACCCCCGCCCCGTCTCTCTCCCATGTCAACGTATGTTATACAGCATGACGGGACAGGGAAATAGCGACCGGGCGTCACCCAATGCAAATTACATAACTGGTGGGCCGTTTAAAGCTTCCAACCCATTACAAAGGACTGAGCCATAATTCATCGTCATCAGTCGTCGCGTCAACAAAGTGCACATAATGCCTTACAGACGTGTAGCTGGTGCCTCGCTTCTCCGCAGAATGACGAATAATGGCTTAGTAGGTGCTTCCCAACTTCACAAAAATTGTGATTTATGGCGTAGTGGGTACCTTTCTAGTGTACTTGTATTGTAGCCCCAAGAGAGCTTACGACGGGCTCTAGAAACGCCGCTCTTCCAGCTTTCGCTGTGACTGTGCTGCGATTTCAGCGCAGGCCTGGCGTTTTTGTGCCATCTTAAGCAATAACATTTTTGTTTTCCTGTCGCAGATAGAGGTCGCGCACGTCTTCGTTTGAAATTATTTGCATTTATGTGAAAATTTAATGTGCCTATATTTACGATTTTGGAAGCCCAAAACATTGTTTTGCCTGCCTATTTTTGGTGCTAAAAACGAGCTTTTTAGCACCTAAAAATCTGGCCTCTAGTCATAAACTATGCTAAAAGACCGCGAACATCCCTGCAGAAAAAAGAAATTTTTTATTTGAATAGGCATATTTCATATGTTTTGTTTACTTCGTGTTTTTCATGCTTGTGTGACAACGTGCGGGTATAAAAAGTGTGTGTAGAAGTGAATAAAGATCATTTGAGAGTGCGGTGCTTGTCTTCTTCATCGTCAGTGCTGCGTGTCCTTTCGTGGCGCTGTTTCAAAATCATGGCGTGCTGGCGTCGAGTACCGCTGCGAGTGCCACTCTAACTGTCGCATTAGGGTGGTTTTAGGAATTTATTGTCTTGTCCATTAATTTCTTTGTACTCCAAGGGTGTTTTTTATACATTAGTTTCTTCGACTACACCATAGAGGGTGCAAAATGTTCCACTTTAAATCATCAGAAAACACCATTGCTCCCTAGGCGGCACTTGGAGGTTTTTCGTAACTAAGCGCGCAGCGAGCGGCAGGAAACTAGCCTACAGTATATGCACACCGCTGTAAAAAGTGGCTTAGGTGTAACTTTTCTAAGCCTAGTTGTAACGAGCGAGTAGCATGTTTAGCTTAGTTTTGCAAAGGCTATGCAAACAGCCGGCCGGTGCAGCAGCTTCAACCTTGGGACACTTCCGCACCTGGTAAGCTTCTACAAAACGCGCTAATGAGCCCTCATTTCACGGGTGTTTCAGCCGTCAACTTTGCCTTTTCTAGGGATATCACAGCCTGCCGTGTAGCTATAGCTACTGTATGATTAGAGTAAGCCTGTCGCTTGTGCTTAAGCGCACATACAGATGGCCCGGCAGGCGCGCCATCGATCGAGACTGAGCGACCAAGCGCTGTCGAAGCAGCCTTTCAACCGCTTAAACAATCGCGTAATCACGTTGTACAACAGCGGCGATGCTCCGAGCGACCGCATTTGTGACGCCTCTCCGCAGCGATTCACGTGGATTGATTTGGAGCCAGGGAGACGAAGGGACGAAAGAGCAGCAGCAGCAGCTGTGGCCTCCGAGCTGGCCGAACCAAGAGTGTTATCCTATTTCTCTGAATCACTCATCGAACCATGCGGCTCTTCTTTTGCCAGGGATGGCCATACGTGCTTTTCGGATGCGCCTTGCGTTTCGGCGGCTCAAGGTCACTGAGACGCGATGAATGACCTTGCGAGACACGGCGTAGTAGAGGTCCTGCCCTAAATGTGGCCGAATGCTTAATGATAAGCAGCAACGCGAAAACGCGACTGCCCTTACAAACGCGGTTGTGGCAATAGCTTTTGGCCCCGCATGAAACTTCGGTGAGAATTTCATGACCAGAAAAAAAGGTTTTAAACGAGCTTGGTGGCACTTCGCCAATGCTTCTTTTTTTGTTTTCTTTACAGATAGAATTCCGCAACGTGGCTCTGCCAGCATCGGTGGTGCTCAGGCGTTCGCTTCAGCGTGACCCGACTCGCCGCCTATGGACCAATTTCAAGTATAGAAGGTGTTTCGATGAGAGCGCATTCTGATCATCACGCGGCACACCAAACTTGTAGTGTCATTACCACGAGACTTCGTCTTCACAGAATTCAAGTTACCACAGTTTCCCTTGATGAATCACCTGGAAATGAAGTTTGCGTCATTTGATTATGAAAATATTGTGTAACAAATTTGTCGACTATGCTTGTCTCCTGGGCGCATTCGAGCAGTAATTTTTACAGGCAACATTCGTGTGCGTGAGTGCCAGAAAAATGCGAGGACTAGTGTTGATAATTGTATCCGCTAATGTGGCTGGTTTTTGAAAGTCTGTGACATTTTATTGTGTGCTCTAGGAGCTTGAGAGCGTAGAGCGTCACAACGCACTGCCATTTACTCGGGCTATGGCAAGTGAACAATAGTGTTGATGGACGGTGCCACACAGCCCGTCAAGTTTTTGCAGTGTAGGAATCTCGAGTATAGAGAGGGGCTGCTTAGTGCTGGCATTCCCACCAGAGTTATATATTACATACTGCAGTAATTGGAACCTCACTTAAAACGTAATTTTTTATTTGTAAGACCAACTCGTCAGGTTATTGAGTACATAATTCTGATTTTCGGATTTAGAAAAGCTAAGCTGTTTGTGGCAGTGAGCTCTTGGTTGTATTATATGACGCTGAACACAAACATCGAGTTTGGTATCTTCGAAAAATAGTGTGCATCAAAGTCGTAAGCATAAATTTATCGTTAGGCGTCTGTCACCAATAAGGCTTTTGGAAGAACTCCAAAGTTATTGATGAATAATCTTACTCCAACGGGGACGAGTAAGCGAACGCTATCTGAGGGCAAGGGACATTGAGAAAGAGAAAGAAAAAGAGAAAGGAAGAGATGCTACATGTGGTCCGAAGGGAGAAAAAGGAACATGAGACAATAAGAGAAGGAGCAAGAAACCACCAGCGACTCGACGGAATATCTACGAAATCACAAATACACATAAGTGTGTATTCGTCAGTTAAAGCAGTTGTACAAAGACGGCGCTCGATAATGCGGCGTAAGTGGTATTGGTGCCCGATAGCATCCCGTGTAACGCGAGTCATCTATGCGGGAGCACGGCTGCAATAACGGTGCGGTTTTGTTCTATTTGAAGGTGACAGATTCACTGTTCAGCGTACTTAGAGGGGCAGCTCCAGAAATGAAGTACCTCGTCTAGAAAGTTTAGCTCGGCTTCTAGAGTAATAGGGCACAATTTAGATTAGCAGGGTATATTCAACTTTTAGGAGCTGGCTCGCCAGGTTCTTAAGCTGGGGCGAAGTCCCGCGCCGTACGCGTAACCTCAGTTCCAGAGGCGACCATTACAGGCGCAGCTCGCGCGAAAGAGAAGTCTTCTTCTTCGAGCGCCTTGATGATGACAATAACGTAGATAAAACCATATATAGCATAGCCAATTGTAGCATGCGCCCGCTCGCACGCAGCTGGCTCGAAAGAGAAGTCTTCTTCCTCTTGCCCTTCGAGCGCCTTGATGATGGTAATAACCATGGAGGAAAGAAAAAAATGGTAATAACGCATGGCAAAACAACATATAGCATAGCCAACTGTACCATGCGCACGCTCGCGCGAAAGAGAAGTCTTGTTCCTCTTGTTCTTCGAGCGCATTGATGATGGTAATAACGCATTGCAAAACCGCATATAGTATAGCCAACTGAAGCATGCGGCGCTTGCTCCACGCCGGCGCGTGCTCTAGTTTGATAGGAGACGGCTAGAGGGCCACAACTGCGCGCTTCCTCTTTCTTTAGAAAGTCGTCAGTCAGTGCGCTTCGATACTAATAACATGAACGAAGAATACAAGGCGGCGGAGCGGAGAGATCACAAGGCAGCCGCAGGGCGGGCTCGCCGCCAAGACCCTGCAGTGAGAGTTCGCGAGGCCGCAGGGAGACGTCATCGACGCGCGGACCCCGAGATACAAGCCCGCGAAGCCGAAGCAGCGCGGAAGCGTCGGCAAGAGAACCTCGAAGAAGTACGGGCGCGGGATGCAGCGGCCAAGCGCTGAAAGCGGTCGCTACCTGAAGTTGGTGGCGTCGACGCGCGCTTCCAGCGCGAATTCCTCGACCACGCGTTCGGCGACAGCTGCAAGGTCTGCGACCGCTTGTGGTTCGACAACAACCTGGCCACAATCTCTACTATAACAACGTGTCACGTCTTTATATGACAGTAGAGGAGTTGTACGGAGCATTCACGGTTTACCCGATTATCTCCGAGCCAGCTCCTCAATAATGATTCACTTCGTGGATATGGCGTGATTTTTTTAAAGCATTGTGGTTATGTGCAAAACATCATTGTGATTATTCTAGGCTTCCCTGTATATTGGAGAGTACCGAGACCCTTCAACGTACATGTACTGAAGAGACAAAAGCCAGTTTCGCGGAAAGGCCGAATCAGTGAATGCGATAGCTACAAATTGGAATGATAAACGAAGTAAAGCTTGCAGCTCACTCCTTTAGCATGCCACCTGGCGTAACTCAGCAAAGCGTAGGTGTAAGGAAACGCGGCCGCGGCATCCAGCGAAGTGAGCCTACTGCTGTCTATGGCTTCAACGCAAACTTTGCGATGAGAGAACAACATGAAGAAAAGATGTCTGATTCCTCTGTCATAGCAATCGGTATAACCCGCAAGTGAAACGTGTTGTCAAAGAAGTAATCCTCATTAGTGATATATGAGAGCTTGTACAGTGTCTACTCTTGTTTGACAGATATAGCACCGCTTGATGTGGACGCACTCACGTTGACACCTAGTGGCACATCTCCGTACGGACGCCTAAATGCCCATGATTTAACCCTTGCGGTAGCTGAAGTTCTTAGCATATACGTGGACACCGCATAGGGGGGGGGGGGTGAATTCTACGCGAACATGGCATCAACAAGCACATAACAAACACTGATACTCGATATGCACTCCTTCAAAGCGTCGTGGAACGCGAAGAGAAATGTTACGCGCGTCATGTCTTTCCTCTAGCCTGGCCGTTAATCCTCACAAAGCGAGCGGGCAACGCGGTGCGACAGCAAGCGTCGGAGAGCTATTTTTAGATATGGATAGATGCTATGAACGAGGCTTGGACTAAAGTCACCACCTCCCGTGTGTTAAAGCGTTGGCAAAATTACAATTCTTTTGGAAACGCGCCGAATGGGATGGTCGTAGCAACGGCGCGTCTTTTTTTAGGGGCGAAGCTCCTTATAGCAACACCTGGTCGGTATTCGCTCCGTCCGGCGTTCCCCCGCCGTCGCGTCTCCCGTATCATTCAATAGATGGCGCTGTCTAATAGAGATGCATGCAAAATGCAGTTGGGTGAAGATATACTAGATGGCGCTGTCCCATAGAGGTGTGTGCAATATGGCGGTTGGGTGAATGCAGGCTAGATGGCGTTATAGGTGCCGCTGCTCTCAGATTGGCTGCTGCTCCCGTTATCTCTCATTCTCCTTGATCGTCGCCGTACGTGGAGGAGTGCGCTTGCCGGATCGTGCTGCTTGGCGGACCATGGACGACGAGGAGCGCCGGATGCGGAAGGCCGCTGCGTCTCGTGCTCGTCGGCAGGATCCCGAGGTGCGAGCTCGAGAGGCTGCCGCCTGGCGCCGCACGCGCTTGGCGGCGGCTTCGCGGGCGCGCACCGCCTCGAGATCCGCCTGGCACCGCGCTCGCTTGGCGGCATCCTCTCGATCCCGAGAGGCTCGGTTGCTTGGCGCTCGCTTGGCGGCAGCCTGGCGGATCCCGGGACGGTGCGCGCCAAGGATGCTGCTGCGAAACGGGCTCAACAAGAAGCGGATCCCGGGACCATGATTGCTTCAGGAGCTTCGCCCAAGCTCTTCCTCATTCACCCATGGATATGCTGTAATTTTTTCGAGCTTGGTGGCACACATGTCACTGCCCCGTTATAAAGGGGACGCTCACAGCATCCAACTATCCATCCAAGAGCACTGCGAAAGATAAAAGGCGCGTTCATGTAGCCGCCCGCCAGCCATCGTCCCGGACACAGGCGTATCTACCGGGGTGACAAGAGTGGCACTGGCCCCCCACTCCCGAAAGACGGGGGGGGGGGTTGAGCCCCCCCCACTTTTTGTGAGCGTTCACTGGTGGCAGCGCAGTGACAAACCAGAAACTATGGCGACACAACTGTCACAAAATGAAATTACGAAATTTAAATGTATCCCCAGCTTCTGCAGTGAACATCGTCCTCCGCGCCTCACCCCGACGCACCGTAGGTTCTCTGCGCTGCGAGTCCCCTGTGCAACGCTTTCATGCCTTGCGCTTCTGCGTTGCGGAGGAGGCTACAGCTGAGCTCTCAGGAGTCAGAGTCTTCCGTCCTGTGTTTATGCCGTTCTACCTGACATCAAATTTACATCACCGGCAAGGCAAGCTAGGGCGGGAACAGCAGCACTTACGAAGATTTCAGTCAATTAATGTTACTGCAGCTTACAGAAAATGCCTCTGCTTTTTCTTCGAAAACGTAAAGCGTTGCCTGCCCTATCCCCTTGGGTCAAGTGAGTCGATGAGCGCGCAGATGCGCCGAGTGTTATACTCGGGCAGAGCTGACGCGGAAGCGCGGTGGATGAAGATTCCGCCTGTGTTTCCAAATTAATCTTATTTGCCTGGCAGATCAAACTGTAGCTTCCAACGACCTTAGTAGCTTGGAATAAGGCGATAAAAAAACGCATTCTCAACGAAGAAGAGTTTACATAGCCATGCCGTATACGATCACGAACGGTTCAACGACGTTGTACTTGCCCTGAAATTATTGTACGGAAATAAATCCTTTATCGCCGCCTGCTGCGACTAACCTCTGCCAAACCATCGTCACGATGCCATCTTCTCTTTCCTTCGGAAGAAGACGAAACGAATTAGGTATTGTTCGACATATTAGCACAAATGCGCGGTTTAGTGCGTACACGTAATTCTAACGTCATAAGTTTCGCGGTTTGGCAAGCTATTTTAGCGCCAACCAACAAATAATAACCAAGACCGAAGAACCAATGACGAGCAAAGGCCGTATCAGAAATAATTTAGTACCTTGATGTTCTACCTAACAATACGTGGGGAGTCATTACAAGATGGGACGTTTTTGCTCCTTTCGTTGCATCGCATTACGAACAGGCGCTGTGGGCATGACGTAGAAGAGTTCGACCAATCATAAACAGCAGTTGGCGTATACGAGACAGAAAAAAAAAAACGGACAGCTCTGTTGTTATGCCAGTTCACATCTTGCCAATACAAGTGTAAGGTTCTGCGGCTTGCATAGACATTTACTGAGAGGAAGAGTGGTAAGGCCACATTTGCCCTCCTTTCCCCCGCTCTCAGAAGTAAAAGATCAAAGTGTGACCATTCGTTGGCCTTTATAATCTCAATACTTTCGTAAAATCGTATTAACCAAGCTTGCTATTCTTGCTCATG
Organism: Rhipicephalus sanguineus; assembly: GCF_013339695.2. Taxonomy (NCBI): domain Eukaryota; kingdom Metazoa; phylum Arthropoda; class Arachnida; order Ixodida; family Ixodidae; genus Rhipicephalus; species Rhipicephalus sanguineus. Next base: position 146,528,718 of record NC_051185.1, read on the forward strand.
AGGTTACATTGCAAAACTCATTGTCACAAAGTGGCACACGGCCTATTTTTAGACTTCTCCAAAGCCGTTCACTTCGTCAACCACAACACTTTGTTAAGAAAGTTGGAATTTTGTGGTACTGGAGGCATAGCAACTTTTGAACCTCACCGTATCTACAACGTGGAACTAAGATTGTAATATTTGCAGGTGAATTCTCAGGTGCAGTACTTCACAGGGAAGCGCTTTGTGACCCTTCTTGTTTATACATTCTCTATTTACCATATCCCAAACATTGATAGCAAAGCTAAGTTTTGTAATCTGTGCAGATGGCGCGACTTCATCTTTTGGGAGAAATTAAGGTGCAGAGCTAGTATTAAGAGTTAACAGACCCAAACTGGTATAAGCCTACCTTGACGAACACATGATATGCGATAAACACGTCACGAGTATGATGAGTAAACTCTGTAAAACGATTGGTATTATGCGTAAAAATTTCATTCGTGTACCCTACATCAGTCGGCACGCTTGTGTACGAGGCACGTTTTTACAAAATATTTCGCATTGCTCGTTCGAACAATAACCACCAATAAAAATATTACCAAGGGGCGCCGTTTCAAAACCGCGTAGTTTATGCAATATGAAATATTTCCTACCGTTTTCGTGGCCTTTTTATAATAAACGCTGCACTATTTAGGTTAATTCCATATACACTGACAATGTTCCAGCAAGTACAAAGTTGGGCCACTTGATAATATTACTGAATATATTAACAATAATTGTAACATGGCAGAATTTGTTTTGTTTGCTGGACTAACAGCAAACAAAACAAAATGTACAGGCAAACATCTACACTGACAAGTAAAGTATGTCAGTACTAATTGGGAAAAACCTATGCTGCAGTTTTTACTACCTCTATTAATACACACAATTGACGGTAACAACTTATTGATATAAAAGAAAAGTGAATAATTTATCTACGAAATGTGGGAGCGACACAAGTAATATATGCTCATAAATATTCATTCTTAGAGTCACTTCTTTACAATGTGTGCTAGGCTAGTTGGTGCATGGATAAATTCTAGGAAAGCGGCGCATCAAAAGACAAGGACGAGAGAGGACGCAACACGGTCAAGTGCACTCGTTGCCTCAGCTCCCGTGCTAGTAGTTTTCTGCGCCATTCTGCAAGCATTTATCGCTTTTTGAAAATTCTGCATAGTTAACGTACAAACAAGCCTGGCTGCAAATAGGACTTATACTTGCTTTTAAGGCATTTTGTGTATATATATATATATATATATATATATATATATATATATACAGAAAATGCCTTAAAAGCAAGTATATATATATATATATATATATATATATATATATATATATAAAAAGGAAAGAAGTGTTAATTTCAAGGGCTCGTTTTCTTTGTTATACACAATATTAATGAGAACTAACAGACAATAATGCCAAGGAAAGTATAGGGGATGTTTTTAGTAATAAATGTAAGGTAATTGTGAAGAAAGAAAAGTGGACGAAAAGATAGCTTGCCGCGGGCAGGGACCGAACCTGCGACCTTCGAATAACGCGTCCGATGCTCTACCAACTGAGCTACCGCGGCGGCCATCCCCCCGTCCACTTTATAGGGTATACCCTATAAAGTGGACGGGGGGATGGCCGCCGCGGTAGCTCAGTTGGTAGCCCCTATAGAGTGGACGGGGGGATGGCCGCCGCGGTAGCTCAGTTGGTAGAGCATCGGACGCGTTATTCGAAGGTCGCAGGTTCGGTCCCTGCCCGCGGCAAGCTATCTTTTCGTCCACTTTTCTTTCTTCACAATTACCTTACATTTATTACTAAAAACATCCCCTATATATATATATATATATATATATATATATATATATATATAGGGGATGTTTTTAGTAATAAATAACATATATATATATATATATATATATATATGTATATATATATAAGTATGAGAGGTGGTACTTCAATAAAAATTCATTTATTACGTCGACGTAATAAATGAAGATTTCTTGAAGTGCCACCTCACATACTTATACGGCAACCAGAGGCAACCACACAGTTTTGCGCGCCTATATATATACACAGTTTTGCGCGCCTCCCCAAGAGCCGTGCTGAGCATGCGCGAGGCGAGGATCAGTGATGTCTCACAGCTGGCGCACAGGAGCCGGCACCTCCCGCGCACTCCACCGCCGCCGGTCTGCGCTTTCCAGAGGAGTGACGTCGTAGCCGTGGCAGACGTACGGGCGCCTAGAGCGCAGCTATTTGCCTTCGTTGCGCAGTCGCCGTCTGACACTGCAGTGGAGCCGCTTGATCGCGCCTCTGACTGGCGTTTGCCAGTAAGGTATAGCCATGGAGAAGGAGAGCGCAAATGCTGCTCAACGGCGCAGAAGAGCGGAGAAGCTTAACTCATCGAATCCCGAAGTAGTTGCCTGGCAAAATTAATGTGCCAAATAATACGCATACCGTGTGTGCCTCATAGGAGCAGCAGTAAGCATGATAATCAAGCTAACCCTAGACAATCAGGAAAGCTAAGACTAATTAGCTGAACCGAGCTAAGCGACTGCAACAATTTTTCTTATAATTTTTGTAGATGCGAAGCACCTTATGGTCGGGCCTATGTCACTCCCTCCCTCCGCCGTACGGCGTCCACACCACCACTGCGCATGCGCATTCTCCTCCCCCTCCTCTCCTTGACTTCTCTCCTCTCCGACACTCCTCTCTTCTCCGGCATTCCTCCTCTCCTCTCCGGGATTGCGCAAAGAACCTACGGCTCAGCGCTCGAGACCTTTCTTCACACATTTTTTGCACCCATTCGCGACGTTGAATGAAAATAAAGTCACAGTTTCGCCGCAAAGCCGAAGCAATGAATGCGATAGCAAGAAACTAACGCTATACGAAGTGAGGCTCGCCAATGGATACTCTCAGTTTGAACAGTGCTCATGTTGCAAGGGCGGCCGAAGCAGCGAAGGAAACTAGTGTGCTTCGAGTGACGAGCTGTGACACTTGATAGTTCGCGCTCATATTCTGTTTGTTTGTTTAGCGGCGTCCCTTGAGCTCGAGTGACTTTCGTACGCTCCGTAACATGAGCGCGGACATCACGGTGAATGCTTGCAACATCCCTCTTCCCCTCACCACGAGAAAACCGCGCGAGCAGACAGCGGAAGGGCAAGGTTCTCCCTGCGCAAATATAAGAAGCGAGCGAGCTTGCCGACGACTTTTAAATGCGCCCGTCGCGCTCCTAGCGCCATCTCGCTGGTAATGAAGGAACGCTTATAAGCACCTGCCGTCTCTGAGTCAGTCCAGCGGTAACGGGTGTGTATATAACGCTCGCCGTTAGCTACGTGGAGGATCTGCGTTTCGTGGCGTAGTGGTTGGCGCCACTCGCTGCGGAGCAAGAGGTCCCTGGTTCGATTCCGCGCTTCGGAAGCATTTTTCCTAATTACTTTTCTTTGGGGCTTTTATATATATATACATACTTATACATATACGGTGCATGACGGCGACGGCAAAATTCAGCTGAGACTGTCCATATAATTGCCATCGCAATAAAAAATTGGCCGCGTATCTGCGTGCTCCGCTGCAAATGCTGTGTAAGGACGTTAGAGGAGGCGCTGCGTCTACGCTGCGTGAGATATGGACGCCATCTGGCAATACATCGGAAAACATGAGCTTGTGCAGAGGGTTTCCTTCATTCGCGGCAGAGGGCATTCGTCGGCGCGCATAGCATGACACTTTCAGCGCAGCCGCAGCTTAAGAAACTAGGGTCTAATGATGTTGCGCCTCAGATATGCATTATATTTCCTTTTTATCGACAACGTTCACAAGTATGAACAGCCGTACTAGTTCAAGATGGGTGGGCGGTAAGCAAGTGGTTCAACTTTGACCGGGTGGCTCAATCGGGTGACAGACAGACAAACAGACAGACCAAAAGTTCTGCGTTTAAATTCCCCAAGAAAAACTATGGTCTTTAAAAAAATCACAGCATATCCACGGAGTGAATGATGATGAGTGGGCGAAGCTGCGGAGGTTCATCGGTAAACCGTGAATCTTCCGTGAATTCTGCCCAGTACATCATCACCGACGTGAGATCGGGCGCGTTTATACTAAAGGTTCGATGAGTTATGACGACTTGCAGCTCACTTTAATTTTACATGTACGCTGTGAATTTTAATTGTTTAGAAAACCATTGCTTTAGAAAACATCTGGCGTCTTTCGTTAAGCAGCTGGCGTCTTTTCGTTTTGCTTTAGAAACATCTGGCGTTCTTTCGTTTTGATTTTAGAAAACATCTGGCGTCTTTCGTTGGTTTATTTCATCAATCAACGGCGTCTTGAACAAAATTTTTATTGTTTAATCACGCACAGGAGAAATCTCACCAGGCACTACCTTGGAGGTAAACAATGGCTGCTAATGGGAATGACAGACAGAAGAAGTCAGCTTTTAGCTAACACTTACACTTCTACTTCTACTAACGTTTCCTACTGGAACATGCCAATGGCTGCTAATGGGGAATGAGAGACAGAAGAATTCGGCTTTTAGTTAACGCGCACGCTGCGAATTTTTTATTGTTCAACGACGCACAGGAAAAATCTCCCACCGGCACCACCTTGGAGGTCAAGATCTGGTACTAGCGTTACGACTGGTTACGCACTACTACGACTACGAGGGACGAACGGGTGCCGCCTTAAGGAGCTTCGCCCCTAAAAAAAAAGAACGCCGGGCACACCTTGCGTCAGGCGCCACCGCGTGGCAGGAGACGCAGAGGGTCACTCCACGTGCCACAGTTTAAAAGAAAAAAAATATCTAAGAACGTCGGGTTCTGCATTGTCGACACTTGCAGCACGCTGGTCAAATACAAAGACGTAACTGTGACAGTGGTTAGTTCGCTTAGACCCGTATTCAAGAACAGAACTTAAGTATCGCGAAAAGTTGACTTATGAAAGCACAAGAAAAGTATAAGTTTGAGTTAAGTTTGGGAAAAGTTTCAAAAACTGCACTTAAGGCTCAACAATGAAAGTACCACTTTTCTGGGTAAGTAAGGCTCCTGCGACGAGGCTATATCAGTTTTCATACTTATTACATTAAATTAAGCACGAATAAGTAACTGTAACTTTAGAACAACACTGGACGCAGATGTTCCAGTGTTTAAAAAGTTACATTGCGTAAGAATGGAACTAAATATTGCCCACTGTTGTCGGTTTTTCAGCCTTCGGCTGGCCACAACAAGCATCCGCCACTCAGCAGCCGTCGCTAAAAAGTGGCCGTCACAACTCGCGATTATTTTGTTCTGTACAGGCGTGTCACTGTGGTGAAACATCGCGTTCAACTCGAGCGGTTTATTAAGGACGATAGCCTTTATTGGGGAACTTAAACGCAGAAATTTTGGTCTGTCTGTCTGTCTGTCACCCGATTCAGTCGCTCGGCCAAAGTTGAACCATTTGCTTACCGCCCACCCTTCTTGAACGGGTACGGCTGTTCATACTTGTGAACGTTGTCGATAAAGAAGTAAATATTACGCATATCTGAGGCACAACATCACTAGATAATTTTTAGGTGGTGTGTTCCTTTAATGGAAAATACATAGATACGTAATTCTAAAGACCCTAGTTTCCTAAGCTGCGCTGAAAATGCGGCTGCTCTGAAAATGCGGCAGCGCTGAAAATACCATACTATGCGTAAAGTCCCTTGATATAGAGAAAGTAGCGACGCTCTCCTCCATATCCTCTCCCAAGTGTCCAACCCTCCTCTCCCAAGTGTCCAAACCGTATCTATCTCCTCTCCCAAACGACCACCGTGCGGGCGCTGGCCCTATAACCCGGCTCGCGCCTCTTTCCTATCAAGAATGCTATGTCACGCAGATAACGCGCGCGTTTCCCAGGCGACAGCCCGTGAAGCGGGGAGGTGGAAGGCGGGAGAAGAGGGTGCTCGGCGTGGCGGCTCGGTTAAAAGAAAGACGGTACTTTCCCAAAAATATCCAGGGACTTTAACTATGCGCGCCGACGAACGCCCTCTGCCACGGAGGAAGGAAACCCTCTGCACAAGCTCATGTTTCCCGACGTATTGCCAGATGGCCTCTATATCTCACGAAGCGCCTCCTCTATCGTCTTTGCACGGCATTTGCAGCGGAGCACGCAGATACGCGGCCAATTTTTGTCACCTTACGTGCATTTCGCTCCTTGCATTCTTTTTCTGCTTTTCAGCGTTTGATGTATTTCGCTAACTTTTAATTTTCTGAGCGCCCGTGCGCGTTCCCATGTTTTCTAATAATGGGAGTGTTACCATATGGAAGGAAGAAACAATAAAAAATTACACCATCTCCCGCTAAAGGGGACCATGAGGCGATGCGAAGCCGGAGCACTTGCACGATCGCGTTCCGTTGGCGTTCGTTGGGCATGCTACCGGCCTCGCGTCGTGGAACGCGAAGAGGGACGCTACGCGCGTCGTATCTTCCATCTAGCCTGGCCGTTAATTCTCACAGGGCGAGCGGGGAGCGCGGTCGACAGGCGGGCGAGAGGGGGGCAGCGTAGGAGAGGAGAGAGAAGGGGAGGGGACGCGCATGCGCTCGAGCTCATGGCGGCGTTGCGCAGGAGAGAATTTCGGCATGTCTAGCCCGCGTTTCAGAGGAAGAGTGGAATGGGGGAGGAGAGAGGGGTATGGGAGAGGGAAAGTGGAGAGGGAAAGTGGAGAGGGAATGGGGAGAGGGAAAGTGGAGAGGGGATGGGGGAGGGTGAGTGGAGAGGAGGTGTGTGAAGAGGGTATGCGCATGCGCAGTAAGGGTGGTCACGCCGCACACCACCACCACCACCACCACCGCCGGATTGAGTTCGACCTTAAGATACTTCGCATCTAAAAATCACACCATCTCCCGCTAAAGGATACCATGAGGCGATGCGAAGCAGCGTTTTGGCATGTAGAGCCCGCGTTTAAGAGGGGGAGTGGAAAGGGGAGGGGAGAGAGGCAAAGGGGAGAAGGGGAGGGGAGAGGTAAAGGGGATAGGGGTTGTGAGAGAGGGAAATGGGAGAGGAGGAGATGAGAGATGGGGGAGGGGAGTGAGGGAAATGGAAAGGGGGAGGGGGAATGGGAAGTGGAGAGGGGAGTGGAGCGGGAGAGGGGAGTGGAGAGGGAGAGGAGGTGTGTGGAGAGGGCTTGCGCATGCGCAGTAAGGGTGGTCACGTCGCATACCACCACCACCGGACTGAACTCCGCTATAAGATGCTTCACATCTAATAAAGGTTTTTTCACACGTATGCCTCTTTCACTTGCTTCGTAACGCAGTTTCTTTGGGCGTCCGCAGCAGTTGTGCAGACGCAGGCTGCCAATAGATTTGGTTGGGCCCCCGCAGCACCTCTATGCGGACGCGCGCAGCCAGCCATTCCTAATGAAAGCCTGCGTTTGGAAAGCTGCCGCGGACGCCCAACTAAAACTGTTTAATGAAGCAAGCAAAAGAACCTCACCTGTAAAAAATATTTCACGCATGTAATCGGCATGCAGTGGCGGAACGGGGTGACCACATGCGTTGTCCTTTGGGCACAGCGGCAGCGTTTCCAACAGGCGTAGCACGGCTTGCTTGGAAAAGCGGTACCGCGACAGGAATTCCGCGATGTTATACGCGTCCTATGGGATTCTGCAGATTACTGAAAAGTGGGCGTAACGGCGGCGCGTAACGATATGCTTCCTCCTGTGTAATTTCTTCCACACGGCCAGCAAAGTCGGCGAAGCCAGCGAGACTGCCGTAGCAGTCGGCCATTTTGTTTGCCTCGAAAACAGCGAAAGGCGCCCCTTACTACCCATTTATGCCCAAACTCAGAAAAAATGACAAAACGAATATTTTTTTTTTCCAAAAGTGTACTTCTACCCTGAAAAGAAAGCACAAGTTCTTTATTTGCTGCCAGGCAAACGCAACACTGTTTTTCAAGCCGTCCTATACATATAGGGCACTAGGCATTAGGGGCGCCATGTGCGGGTGTGGTAAGCCTTGAGACATTTCACGTGCACACCGACATTGCACTTCTTCCTCTCCATGACGTCTTTCACACAAAGCACGCGTTTGCCCGGAGAAGCGGTCGGCACGTGGCCGCATGAAAAGCAAGCAATGTCTAGGCTTGCACACGTTGAGAATGAGGCGTGCTTGATGTGCTGTAGGTGGCGCTAGTCATCAGCTAAAGAAATAGCGATGTTAGAATGCATCAAAGAAGCGTCCTATATGTAGGACGCAGGGCTTATATGGGTTAAGGTAGCCAGTGGCTGTACTTTACTTTCCGGTAGTTAAGTGCCGATTTAAGTTTACCTTAAGTACAACAGAGAGAGAGAGAGAGAGAGAAATATCTTTATTTATCCCATCTTAAGGGAAAGGAGATGCGAGATGAAGGAGAGGGATCCTACTCGCGGTAGGCCTCCTCTACCACCTCTGCCCACTTCAGGATAGCCTCCTGAAGTGCGATATTGGTTTGTGAAACGCGTTAAGCGCCGATCGGTTACTTGAGTCATAAGTTAGGGACGGGCCTTAGAATAACATATAGATGAGCTAGTTGGAAAGTATTCATTCTAAATAGACAGGGTGTGCAAACACGGACACAAAGAAGTCATGACACCACAAACGCGTTTATTTGTTTGTTTGTTTGTTTATCCTTCTACACCATGGCACATACCCACTCTGGGGAAATGGCCAAGAATCCGTTGCATAAAATTTCGAAGATAATTTGAAAAATGAAGAATGATAAAAAGAATAGTTTGTGGTGTCATGACTTCTTTCTTGTGTCCGTGTTTGCACGCCCTGTCTTTTAAGAATTTTAGTTCGCGCTGCTCCTGCGTATACCTGTGCGTTCTTTTCGAGCGTCCTTCTTTGTGGTTCAGCGGCACGCTGCAAGTTTCAAGTTGCTCGTCGTTCTTCGTGCGGCATTCCAACTTCTTGCTATCGCATTAATTGCTTCGCCCTTGCGGCGAAACTGTGGCTTTTTTTAGTGCATCCCAATTTTAGACTAAACAAACCTTGTTACGTAACCTCTGAAGGGAAAAACAATTATTAGGCCAGGAGGATGTACTCTAAAAATTATTGGAGGTTGATGCATCTAATAAATCGATTGGACTCGCATATAAATTGCTCGGCATCGCTGTAAGTGGCTACATCTGGATGATGATGATGACCTCTTCCTGGTTGCCCTCACCCACAAAGGGGTAAGGCCAAGAACCGGGTGGCAGGATATTTGAGGCAAATACCTATGAAGGCAAAGGAAACTGGAAATTTATATTAAAAGTAAAACCTCGAATAAAAGGAAAGGCTTAACCAGCAAGCGGTCAGACTATCATTTTGGCTTTCGGAAGGAGCGAATGACGAATTTCGCACCAATAACATGAATATATAAAAATAGAGCAATGCGGTAATTTTTATTTGCTTCATTTATGCTTCATTAAAGTCCATTGTCTCTCTGTCTGTCATTTATGCTGTTGAACACACATAGAGCAAGCATCCATGACGTTATAACCGAACGAAGTGCCACCCAGTGATAACATTGCAGCACTATTTATTGCTAACCTTAACTTCTGCACTGGAGATTCAAGTTCACTTTTTCTCTGCTTAGAATATGGGCGACATGTGGAATATCGAACGCCAACTTCGTCATCACCATCGCCATCGTATTTGCACGCGTCGAAAGAGAAGGACGGTTTCGTGCGGTATGCCGGTAGCTCTTTTTCTAGCTCTCTTCTAGCATCCTCGTTGTAGACAAGCTCTCAACAGAATGGGTGAGCAATTTTTTTCTTTTTTTGATCCAGGTAATGTCGGCTGGTGAATCTGTGCTTTCTGCGCTCTCACGGCAGGTATTAGTAGATTATTATCCGTACCTTTGTCGACGATCGTTTCGAGAGCGCGGTTCCTCGGAAACTCGTTCACTCCTGATCAATGACACTGCGTGCACAGGCATGCCCTACAGCTTGATCCTGGTTCCTTGAATTTGTAGCACCGTGCTAGTCTAGGCAGTTGGACGTGAAAAGGAAAAATAGGGGCGCGTGGATCGGGATGCACGAGCCACGAGGTAGACAGAAGGCGCCGGCGCTTCGGCTGGCTCGACGCCGCAGCCGCTGCCGCTCCGCTTAAGCCTCTCGCCTCCTTCCTCGGCCGTCCGCCTTCGTCTTTGCTGTATCGACATGGCGTCGCCCGACGTGGTCGCCTAGGACGCCACACCGAAGGGAAGGAGACGCGGGTGTACGCCGGGACGGTGGCCCCGAAGCAGACGAAGAGGAGATGCAGTCGGCTGCCGAGCGAAGGATCAACGAAGGACCAGTTTTAATGGCGACAATTCAATATATACAGTGGAAATGCATCCCCTGGGGGCAAGAGAACAGATCTCGAAACCGAAACTGATATGCAACAGTCTTCTCAATAAAAAATTACATACAATTAAGCGCGAAGCAGCCAATGCGATAGGCACAAATTGTAATGCTATACGACGTAAGGCTCGCAGCTAAGTATTTTGGAGCCCATCTCACATAGCTCAAGAAAACGAACGTTTATTACAATATGACGGCTCCAGGGAGCTAAGCGGTTTTTGTGCTGTCTGTCGTCTCAACGCAAAGTAGGCCGTGAGAACACAGCACGTATATGAGCCGTCTCCTGATGCCTGTGGAGATAGCGCGCGCGCCAGCGACCACGCCCTTCAAGTGACGCAGCGCCCCCCCTCCCCTCTCCTGGCGTCCCTCCATACTGCTTACAGAAGGAGGGCGGGTCGCTTCCTGTCGGCTTGATGAGCAATCGATGGCAGGCTTCGCACGCGGGATGATATTACCGTCCGCACCCTCCGAGCGACGGAGACGGCCGGCTCGGTTCATCTTCGCTTCTACCGCGTTCGTCGTCAGCGCTCGCGAGCTTTTACCCGCGTGTAGAACATACGATGCACGGGTTCATGCTATCAATTTGGACTTTATAACGGCTGAAATCTTCCGAGAGTGTCCAAAGAACTGCTATCGCAATAAAAGCAGCGACGACGGCAGGTTGACGATGGACGTGCCGTCGTAGAAAAGAGTCGGAACAAATTGTGACTTGATCCCGCAACTCTGCGAGAAGGATCTTGCATTTGAGCTCAGCTGGGTCTATTTGCGTGTCTTTTTCTATGCTTCGCACCCTCCATGGATCGCTGTGCAGCAGTTCCGAAATATCAAATTCCAAGCATCCCTGGCAACAGAATTATGGTGGCTGAGAAGTCTTCAAGTTTCCAGTTATAAGAGGGTGGTTTGAAAACTTGGTGCATTGGAACCTGAAGAATATATCGTTATTTCGGGAGATATCACCCACGACGTAGAGGAAACGCTAAGGCAATTGACACAATGTTCATAGCAAACACGCAGCGCCCTCGCGCGACGCTGTTGCTTTGTGTGTTGGGGCGTCACGCCTGGAGACTGGAAGATGGGGACACGGTAAAAAATACTCAGTTGGTCTTGGGCTCTCGCAGCGCCATGTCTCATTTAGCTATTGAGGTCCTGATGGCCTCCTCTTATAGTTACTCTCCGGCTAACTTCCGGCCATCTGTACTTGTATCAGTAATGTCACGAGTAAAACATACCAGTCCATGAACTCTGACATTAAATATACGCGAATCGGAAACAAGCAAACACCAACAGATGTACCTTTTCGAGGAAGTGGATGCTCCTTGTCGTCTTTGTCGAAAAGCTAACAAGGTAGGTTTTGGGGTGTCCAGACATTCAACGAGGTCAGTTGTGCCTTTTATGGAGATAACAATTATGTGAGAACTCTCGTCGGATTTTTGTCATCGCCGTCGCCACTATTTTCCCTATGAAGTCCAAATCTATAACATCCCCCCGCGCATCGAATGTTCTAGCGTAGTTCAGCGCAAAAAAATCACAGCATATTCACGGAGTGAATGATGATGAGTGGGCGAAGCTGCGGAGGTTCATCGGTAAACCGTGAATCTTCCGTGAATTCTGCCCAGTACATCATCACCGACGTGAGATCGGGCGCGTTTATACTAAAGGTTCGATGAGTTATGACGACTTGCAGCTCACTTTAATTTTACATGTACGCTGTGAATTTTCATTGTTTAGAAAACCATTGCTTAGAAAACATCTGGCGTCTTTCGTTAAGCAGCTGGGGTCTTTTCGTTTTGCTTTAGAAACATCTGGCGTTCTTTCGTTTTGCTTTTACAAAATATCTGGCGTCTTTTGTTGGTTTATTTCATCAATCAACGGCGTTTTGAACAAAATTTTTATTGTTTAATCACGCACAGGAGAAATCTCACCAGGCACTACCTTGGAGGTAAAGAATGGCTGCTAATGGGAATGAGAGACAGAAGAAGTCGGCTTTTAGCTAACGCTGCGAATTTTTTATTGTTCAACAACGCACAGAAAAAATCTCCCACTGGCACCACCTTGCAGGTCAAAGCGTGAGACTGGTTACATACTGCGCTACGAGGGACGAACGGGTGCCGCTATAAGGAGCTTCGCCCCTAAAAACAGGAAACAGACGAGTTTTTTGCGCTGAACTACGCTATGACTGACTCGTTCCAACTCGCCCAACAAGCAACGTTGCTAAGTTACATTTCGAATGTTCTACCCGCGGGTAAAATCGCGCGAGTGGGGGCGACGGACGCGGCTGAAGAAGAGATGAAACGAGTCGGCAGATCTCCGTCGCACGGTGGGCGCATGCGATAATATCAACCCGCGTGCGGGGCCTGCCGTGGCTTCTGCTCAAGAGAAAGGAAACGCCTCACCTCTCTAGACGGAGCATGTAGAGACGCCATGGACTGTGTCGCTCCAGCGGCTACTGTGAACACTGATTATAAAGGTGCGGCAAGCTTTAGCAAATGGCTGTTATGCCCTCCTACGTGCTCTGCTACCAACGGAAAGAGATTGGACAAAAAACGCCTCTCCCTGGAGTGGCCGTATTCTCTTACACCAGCGTTTTGTAGAGTACGCGAGATTGGATCCAAAAGATTTATCTGCCAGCCTTACTGCTTATAATATTATTATTTGTTGCCGTCGCATTCACTACTTCGCCGTTGCGGCGATTTTATCCAATCATCCCTGCCACAATCGCGCAAGCACAGTTGACACAATGCGCACGAGTGTACATAGCCGCCGAGAAAGCGTCTTGACACAGCGCCCAACAAGCGGCTATGCACGATTTCTAGCTTGTGCGCCGTTAGTCATGTGTTATGTAACTCTGATAAGGAAGGTAATTATTTGAAAGCGTGTTGTACCGCGAAAAACCGCATGCGCGCCCCGTAATTATTTTTGCTGTGTTCTCACGCTGTAATGTATTTACGGACATAGGCAAACCAATACCGCGATCACTGGCGCTCGCGCTATCTTGGCAGGCGTCAGCAAACGGCTCGTGTACCCTTCTACGTACTTTGTTCTAAACGCGTAGGCACTGGACGAAAACCGCTTCTCTTCCTGGGGCAGCCGCATTCTCTTACATCACATCGCCGTTTTGTAGTGTTACGCGAGGTCCGACCCAAAAGTTTTTGCTGCCAGCCTTACTTCGTATAACATTACAATTTGTTGCGATCGCATTCATTGCTTCGCCCTTGCGGTGAAAATGTTTCTTTTTTCAAACACAATGGCTTTCAACTTTATCAGTTTGATAGCAAAGGGCGTTTTGTTGTTTTCTCAGAAAGTGTAATTACAAGGCGCAACAAGCCGTAGCGAAGAACTTTTCTCATGTGAAAGTCCACAAAAGTCGAGAAAGAAGCATTACCGCTGTCCAAAGATATCACTTTTTTTAAGATAGTTTACATCCCTTCGCGCCTAAACCACGCAAGGAACGAATACACTTCCGCGTCACTGAGATCAAGATAAACTCTTGGCTGCAAATAATCGGTCAGTCTATCGCCCGGCCTTTGGTTTCCTATTCGTCCTTTTTTTTAATTATTTGTTTACTTGTTTGTGCTAACATGAATCCGTTAGACCATAGAAACGCAATACTGTGCGGGTTCTGGAGGAGTCGAGAGATTCGTTTGATGTGGGCCGCATAACGAGCATGAGCGTTTTAGTTCGGAACGAAGAAGCGCTAAACATGCCGGTAGTTTTACCGAAGGGGGTTCGCGCAGAATGCGCCATAGACACCATACGCAACGATTGTATTCGTTGCTAACGCTTTATTCATGAACGTACTGATCAATGTTATTGCGTATAGAAAACAAGAAACGGCGCGGAGCACCGGACAAAAAGACAGAGACGAACCAAGCGCGGAGCCTTTTGTCCTGTACTTTTGTCACATTGCTTCTCGTTGTTTTTCCTTTTATATCAGGATGTACAAACCGGCCGAAATAAGCACCCCAGTCCGGTTATTAGTGAGTAATAGCTAAGCGGCTCAGCAGACCAGCGGTCCCAGCGGAAGAGCGGAGAGATCAGCGGAGCGCGAGAAGAAAGGAAGAGTAATAGCTAAGCGGCCTAGCGTCGCCCCGCTCGTTGAACGTAGAACGCACCTCGCGTTCCGCTGTGGAGTCAGTTGAGCGTAGCGTGAAGGTGCGTCCACTTGGTTTCGCCGTCGTTTTGCAGCCAAGCTGACCGCGTCTCGACAAGACGCGCTTGCGAAAAACGCGAAATGTATGCAGTTCTCTGCACGTCTGTGAACACGCGATCAAATGTAATCTGTACGAAAAAGTTGTCAAAGTAGCACCTATACTTTCTCAAGTTTCTTGTGTCTTCTTGTCTCCAATTTCGAAATAAAAGATCAACACGAGCTTTAGGTCATCTCCTCTTTAGGTCATCTCCAAATGCCCTCGTCTTCAGAGGTCTGTTGAAAATCAGCGCCGGGACTTTTTCGCCTGGAGCAGAGCGAGCGCTATGTTGGCGGGTGTCGCCGACAACATGCCGCTGCCGCTTGTGTTGGGGGTAGCCCTCTTGTCTCGCGAAAACGCTGGTCCGCTGGCCACGCTCCGCTGAGCAGAGGATACCAGCGGCTGAGCGGTCCGCTCCGTAAAAACGCTGATGGCCCCAGCGTGCCGCGCATGCGCAGTTGGCATCTCCGCTCGTGCGCTGGGCCCGCTGGCCCGCTGAGGCGCTTAGCTATTACTCCCTATTGCGCGTGCTAACACGTAGGTGTTTATATGAATTGGGAAGTAAAATTTCTGAGCTATCTATGACGTATTTAGCGGAAAAGAACAATTAGCGATTTAAAACAAGTAGTGACGGTTCCTTCACGTTAGGAAACATTAAAAACCGGTTACACAATGAAATAAGGAATGCATTAACTGGCATACTTGTGGATGTGCGACCGCCTAATTACTTTTTTCTTTTAACCTGTCAAGGTGACCAGTCGACCATGGACTCCACGGCGGGAGGTGAGCTGCGGAGGTTTTAACACGTTAAATAAAAACCTCTTGTCGCCGTTAGTGAGCGCGTTTGAGGTTGTATACGTGCAACTAGATGCGAAGTATCTTAAGGCGGAGCTCGATCCGGTGGTGGTGGTGGTGGTGGTGGTGGTGGTGTGCGGCCTGACCACCCTTACGGCGCATGCGCATACTCTCTCCACTTTCCCTCTCCACTCACCCTCTCCCCTTCCCCTCTCCACTTTCCCTCTCCCCCTCTCCCCTCCCCTTTCCACTCTTCCTCTGAAACGCGGGCTAGACCAACGCCACCTAGACAAACTTCGTCAAGGCCTGGAAGCTGTACGAGTGACGTGTCACTAGTGGGCTGACGCTCGACCTGCGTGAGCTACGGTATGCGTGGTTTAGCGGCCGTTTAGTTCATTTAATATACACCGAAATCGGTGTCGCGGAACAGGAGTGTATGACAAACAGGACACATAGGCTGTAACATGTAAATTATGACATGCATGTCATGTAAGGCTTGATTTACATGACACACTCTTGGAGCGCTCGCTGCCGTTTCATTAAATGTATGTATACTAAAATTGGCATAGCGTTACATGGTTGTATGACGAACATAAATGACAGGTTGTAACGTAAAAATCATGACATTCATGCCACGTGCGGCATGACTTGCATGCCACGCTCATGGTGGGCTCGGAACCGTTTGGCTAGCAAGATGTGTATCAAAAGTGGCATGCCGTGCCATGGCTGTATGAGAAGCATAAGTGACAGGTCTTAGCATGCAAATCATGACATGTTTGTCAATTAAGGCGTGAATTATATGACATTGTCAAAGTAAACTTCCGGCTGTTTCGCTAACCGGATTTATACCAAAAGCGGTAGGACGTGAAATAAGTGCGTGACGAATATAAATGAGCAGCCATGTATTGCATACACGAGAATGTAAGTTCTATAGCATGGTATTTAACGAAATGTACATGCATGAATGCACGACAAACATTCAATAATGAACCTGTTGTTATTACCTGAAGACCTTCATTTGCCTCACAGACAAATAATGCGATATATGCAGATCCTTGCTGACTGCTACGCATTACATCAACTCCCACAGTGCGTGACATGTGGCGACTTTTATATTCGATTGGAACCCCCGTTATTTGCGTGCCAAATGTTCTAATAATGAAAAACAACGCATGCTTCAAAGTACATAAATAAGCATACACATCTCGTTCCGCTTTTGTGCCTTGTTTATTGCAAACTTCTCGTGGAATATCGTCCGGACGGAAGTGTTTTCCGTACACCTGCAAGTGACAAGAGAGTGACAACTTTACCATTCGCGTTTCTGCAGTTCACCGTAACATACTGCGAAACGCACGCACGTGACAAAAGCAAAAGGTAATACCATCATACTACATGAAAGGGAATACACGAAAATCAAAAGAGAAGGTGTGTATTTACCTTTGAATGCTTTGTCGGGCTGAAATTATCCTTTGGGTTAACACGTATCCATGCCTTCCGCGTGTCTTCATCGGTTGGAAATCCAAATACGTGTGCCTTGGTCCTCGAGTCGTAGTTGCCACAACAATGTAGAACACAACACTTCCCTGGCATCACAGCCTAGTCACTCAACGACCAACACGCTCACAAACACAAGTAGCACAAATCACAGCTTCGAAGGAACCGACGGCACTCAAAGCAACGCAGCATTAGCGTTTCTCGCACTGCTTTCAACTTAACTCGGCATCGGATGGCAGCCAGCGCATGAGAGATTCGATACACGTCCAGCTTCGAAAACTAGTAGTAATGCTGAAGTGACCAAAACGCCGATGCGAACGCGCCGCCGAACGCGGGCGTAGGCGATGATCCGCCACCAAGCACAGCGCACAACGCAACCAGCGTCGCATGATGCATGGGTGCTAGCGTCCGCCGAGCAAGAGCGGCCCACTGAAAAAAGTCAGCCCACTACCTCTGACGTCACGCGACAAATGGAGTTTAGCTTCCCGGCCTTGACGAAGTTTGTCTAGGTGGCGTTGGCTAGACATGCCGAAATTCTCCCCTGCGCAACGCCGCGATGAGCTCGAGCGCATGCGCGTCCCCTCCCCTTCTCTCTCCTCTCCTACGCTGCCCCCCTCTCGCCCGCCTGTCAACCGCGTTCCCCGAACGGCCAGGCTAGATGGAAGGTACGACGCGCGTAGCGTCCCTCTTCGCGTTCCACGACGCGAGGTCGGTAGCATGCCCAACGAACGCCAACGGAACGCGATCGTGCTAGTGCTCCGGCTTCGCATCGCCTCATGGTCCCCTTTTTATAAAATACACGAGACATACTGCTCGCGAGGACACAATGTCTAAAAAATCACGGTCATTCTGAGCTAAAGTAGTACGGTCCAACAGCGCTTATACAGCGGTGGCGGCCATCACATTGGTACTCAGTGGTGTCGTAGAGGCGAAGTGCAAGATCATAAAGCTGATACGCGAATTAGATACGTGTTGTGTTGACGCGCCGTACATCCCTAGCATCTGCATTTGCCAGTGCCTTCTTTCTTATTTCTGTAGTGGTCGACATCAGCAAACTGAGTACAAACCGGCTGTGCGCCGAAAACTACGCTGTTCAACGCAATTGTCGCCATCAGGGTGGTGGTGGGACATCCAAAACGAGCATAATGAAAACATATGACATCATATTCGTAAATGGAAGCGCCGTCCACGCATTATTTGCCTAAGCACGTATGTCTGCACGTTCTAAATTTGTTGATTTACTCTTGTGCGAAGTGTATTTTTTTCTACTCTGAACTTGAAACCTCCATACGAATACGGCGAGCACGCCATGTTTGAAACTTACGGAGTGAAATCTGCAGGACATGTACTGTAACATTGCAATTTGTGTTCTGATTCGTTGCTCAGGTACAGAGGCGTCGGGCTACTCATCCCAAAGTAAGTTAAAACTGTGCATGTTATTTTCTACAGTGTAGCCCCGCCACGGTAGTCCATAGGTTAGGGCACTCGGCTGCTGAACCGAAGGTCGCGGGATCGAATCCCGGTCGCGGCGGCTGCATTTTCGATGGAGGCGAAAATGTTCGAGGCCCGTGTACTTAGATTTAGGTGCACGTTAAAGAACCCTAGGTGGTCGAAATTCCCGGAGCCCTCCACTGTATCATCCCTCATAATCATATCGTGGTTTTGGGACATTAAACCCCAGATATTAATATTATTATTTCTATAGGGTAGTGGCATCCCACATCAATCAAGGTGCCTCTACATGATGTGTATTTCTTTAATCGGCGAAAAGCGAAAATTGTGTTAAGAGCATCCACCTACAAAACATTCGCGTTTGTAATACTCTTATCGGACGTGCTGCCGGTTATTGTACGTGAATATTAGTACTTCCAACCATTACGTGCGTGAATCTGCTAATGCAAAAGCTCTAAATCCTTGATGTATGTAAGTAATGTTTAATTTTGCGGACTTGTATGGCGAGAGAACATGTTCCGCTTTGTAACACCTCAAGACGAATGCGTCTTGCAGACTAGGTAATGCACTGAGCAATACAAGCGGGGACTGGGCTTCTTGAAAGACATCACGAGCCGCAGCTTAAGAGACACGAAATTACCTTGACGTTTTCAGTCCATGGCATTGTTCCTTCCAAACTGAAGGCTCTTGCACCTCACGTGGTTTTGCGCGACCTCAAGGATTCGCCTACCTTTGAACGAGTGACGATGCCATGGATGACGTCATCACATGACGCCGCGTGATGACAATCCTATGACGTCACGATGACGTCACTTCACATCATTTTGTGATCTGTGACATGGTGACGCCATGAGTGACGCAGATAACGTGTTTTTGGACCACTTCATTCGCCTGGCGTGTTTAGTTCAACGAGCCGCTGAACGAGGCACTGAAGGCTTTCGCCTTAGTAATTATTAAGGTGAAGGCATTAAATGCCTATTCAAACACGAAAATTGACCGGCGTCCCGCGTCGGCGTCCACACGAGTCGCGCAAAAAATCATCACGACGTGATGACGTCATCATGACGTCACAGATCGCCAAAATTTGACGTTACATGATCATGACGTTACATGATGACACCATCACATGCATCTTAACTTGGTCAACAGTGGGCGCATCACGGAGGCAGTGCGAAACCAGGTGAGGTACCTCCGATCATGGAGGCAATGGAAAACCACATTAGGTGCAGAAACCCTTCGTACGGCGGCGGCGAAGGAACAATACATCGACTGAGAAGCAGACGATGCTGGCTTTCGCCTTCCAGTCGTCTTAAGCGTGTGCATGAGGGACCCTGTGAGCAGGGTGTCGGAACGGAACGAAAACCGAAAACGAAAAAACCGATATTTTTCACCGGAACGAAAACGTAACCGAAACTTTATCTATTATTTCGTTCCGGAGTGAAACCGAAATTTTTTCAATCGTTTTTCGGTTCACGAGAAAACTTCGCAATCCGGAACAACTGAGCTCATGCAACGTGAGCAGTTATGCATATCTCAGGGTACAGTACTAGCGCGTACCTCAGGCAGGAATTCCAAAGCAAAGATATGTTGAAATTGTGCGAAAAACGAAAACAGTGGCAACCACAGATGTTGATATTAACGCAAGTGGACTTTCGCGCGCCTGTCACGCAGGCCAATGTGGAAGGGCATTGTCGGCGAAGTTTGTTACAGCGAAAGCCGTTCTGATATCACAACAGCTGACTTTGGCACCATAGTTGTCCGCCGCCGCCGGTGTCCGTGACCGCTATCGCGTGATATAAGAAAAAATTAAATGACAAAGAAATTTCTAGGATCGGATGGGATTTTAACCCGCGCCCTCTGTGTGGCAGTCGGGTCTTCCACCAGAGTGCCACGGTCGTGCTTGTAACTCCTTCACAAAAACACTCTTTACAGGCGTCATGTCGGGCAAGGAATCGCTTTAACGTATGTAATATAGAGTGGCAGAAGAGGAAAATAACATCCAGTCATGATACAATGCTAATAGCGCAAAGAGTGTGTGCTTTAATGCTCCCCATCAGTGTTGCGGAGTTGGCCCACCAGAATTGGAATGACTCCGGAATCATTCCACATTTTCGCGACCCCGGAATGGAAGGGGGTCAACGCTTGGAGGAAATGAATGAGAATGGAATTAAGCGCCTTTTGCACGGAATGGAATGGGAATATAATTACGTCTTTTTTCGAAAATGTAGCACGTTTTCGTCTACGTCCTGTTTCTGAAATTTCAAACATTAGTAAGACAGAGCCTCGAAATTAACAATAAAGCAGTATTTTTAAAATGGCTTGGCTAATTACAAGCGCGGTACAATTTTAAGCAACGCGCCTACTACAAAGGGAGGCATAAGCTAGTGTACAAACAAATGCATTATCCCAGCAGATACGAAGGGAGAAAACAAATTATTTCTGCGCGTTGGTTCCCATTGATATCCCCACACGAAAGTGGCGAATACTCTATGCACAGCCTGATCTTTCTCTCACGAGCAGTTTAGTACCTGACGCCCGTAAATAACCTTTGCGACAACGAAGACATTGCATACCTGCGCACAGGCGGACACAGAAAGTTCTCCTCACCCCATCCATGCTTGCGAGGCGCGCTTGACGAGCGTGAGTGCTGACGAGCAGTGCGGCCCAGCGCTCCGTATTCGATGCAAAGGCACAAGGTGCCTGAGCGCTGCACTGTTCCCAGCAAATCTAGAGGGTTTTCTTCCCCATTAAGCAAATCTTAGTTTTCTTCATATTCCCAACCGCTCGAGACGCGTGGCAAAACTGCTTAGTCTTTTTCAGTACCACTTTTGTCAGCGAAAAAATACGCTATGTCGTCATTTTAGCATTAACACATTTAAGCTCAAACAATATTAAAACATCATCATTCGTTCAAACACGCTGACCATGCAAATACTATAGGTAGCGGGAGAACTGCCCCTATGGGAATTATAGGGTGGTCGTACTGCACGAGATATGTCACCAAGCTACTGTCCCCTCGACCTTGGTAACGTGTTTTGCGTACTTTTACAGTTCTTAATGCATCTGATATCAGCTTTATGGGGCGTTCGTTCTTAGCTCGATAAAACTATCAAGATGCTTTTCCTGCGTTGAAGAATTGCAGGAATGTAATTGAGCTGCCCGGCCATTTCCAGAGTCCGAATGGGCTTTCATTCCGAGGAATTGAAAGGAATAGAATTGCGACAAGTTCTAATTCACCGGAATGCAATTGGAATGGAATGGCGGCGCCCATTCTGCAGCCCTGCTTCCCACCCACTGCAAAGTGCTTAGCCATAATACTTCGTCATCATCAGCCACAGCACAAAGTGCACATAATGCCTTACAGATGCGTAGCGGGTACCACGATTCTCCGAAGAATGACGAAAAATGGCATAGTGGGAACTTCGCTACTTCCGAAAAATTGCGATGATTTATCGCGCAGTGGGTACCTTGCATGTGTACTTGCATTAGTTGCCCCAACAGACTCTAAAATGGGCTCTACAAAGTCCGCTCTTCCAGCTTTCGCTGTGACTGTGCTGCGTATTCGGCACAGGCCTGGCTATCTTTCTATCAGAACAGCGGTCTCGCACATCAGAGAATACACTCAATGTCGTGCTGCTTCTGAGATCGTGCTCAATCCCTTGACACAAAGCATTGAGTCCATTAAAAAATTCGTATTTGTCTTTTGAGAAAATAAATACTATGACTTTGAAATTAATACCGGTTTGTGCTAGTTGGTAGGAACTCTGGTACAGTTACTTCCACTCCTCTGAAGAACGTGTTTTACCCTTGTCCCACTTTCTTAAGAGGAGGGCAAGTAACTACATCACAAATCCAATGTTTTTTTATGATTACCTTTATTTTTTTGCATACAAAAAAAACGTTACGAACCGTTACGGAACATTTTTTTTTTCGATCCGGAACAACAATGGAACGGAACTTTTTGCGGTGGAACGAAACTAAAACCGAAACGAAAAACATTTCGATCCGACACCCTGCCTGTGAGTGTTAAATGCGAAGCATTTCTTAGCGAACCTTTGGCACTTTGAGCGTTTCTATCTATCTATCTATCTATCTATCTATCTATCTATCTATCTATCTATCTATCTATCTATCTATCTATCTATCTATCTATCTATCTATCTATCTATCTATCTATCTATCTATCTATCTATCTATCTATCTATCTATCTATCTATCTATCTATCTATCTATCTATCTATCTATCTATCTATCTATCTATCTATCGTCTTGTCTTAAGAGGGCCCGTGGTGTATTTATCTTCAGCACTATATATATATATATTATATATATATATATATATATATATATATATATATATATATATATATATATATATATATATATATATATATATATATATATATATATATATATATATATATGTATATATATATATATATATATAGCTTCTCTCACCGTATTGTGTAGGCGAGGTAATTGTTTTTTTTTTCATCTTTGTTTCAACTAAGGGTATTTGCTTTGTGCGTATCGTTATGATAGGCCATCTCGTGAACAGTCCAGGACCAGAATCAGTCCGTGTATGCCTGTTACATAAAATAACAATAGATTTATATGCAAAGGAAGGCCCCTTATGTAGAAACCGAAGTAGGACCTATTGTAGCATGAATACAAGATGTATTGAAACAAGCATCAGTGACAACGTAATAAGCGACAGCAGTGGCCGTTTACAGACATGAAATGGATCGCTAAAACATAAGTTGCAAACAATTCATGATGAAGTGCGAGTACGTGGAAAAAGTATTAACATTGAGAACGATTAACACATGGCATTCAACAAGAAGCGTCATCGTCCACATGCCATATCATGCACTGGCGCTCTTTGGCCATCAGTGGCCTTACGCCATAAAGCACCATTTATCATCATCGTCAAGCACAGCCACATGATATACGTAGATAAATACGTGAATTAAACAGATGGCGAAAAAAATATTCCACGATGAAAACAGCCAGTCGGTGCAAGGAACTAAAGTACTTGTTGTCTCTGAAATCCGCCATCTTCTACAGTTTAAGCAGATGGTGTTGTCTTGCAGAGTGATTATGCTGTATAGGGTAATGACTTTTCGCCGTAGATTGTAGGACAGCCGGACAAAATAATTTTGATATTTTTTTACATAACTTGTTTCATTAATATTAGAAAGTGCTATCGCCAATGTGATAGTTACTTGAAACTTACCATTAAATGGTAACAGTTGTTGGGATTTTACATCCCAAAACCGTGATGTTCTTGTGAGAGACGCCGTAGTGGAGGGCTTCGGAAATCTCGACCACCAGATGTTTGTTAATGCACACCCAAATCAAAGATCACCATTCAATCCCTAAATTAATTGTGGCTAGATTATAGTTAAAAAATGGCAACGTTCAAAATAATATTTGCTATATTTATTTTTTCTTTTGCCAGATTATATAAATATAATTAAACATATTCCTTCATTTTCATTCCCCTGCTAAGACGTTAGCTAATCGTCATGTGTATTTCCCCATTATTCAAGTGTTATAGTTGATATACCAATAAAAAAAATCATAATAAAGCGGCATTTATCATCTGCGTAGTTTGCGCATTAGTAAAAATAAAAACTAGACCGTGCGAAACTGGCGGCATCACAACAATGTGCAGAACTGTGATAATGCGCATGATGTCTTGATTACTCTTACCTTAAGAAAAATAACTTTGTGCAGGTTCTCTGGACCCTGCTGCAAACACGTAAGTATGCAGAGGGTGTGCGCCACTGCACCCTAGCTTCGTAAGGTAAGCACTGTGCAGTGCGCAACTAAGAACTTGTGGATTTCGTTGTTTTTGAGTTTGGCGATAGATATTCGCCGGTAGTTTGTGTGATTCTTGCCTGTTAAATTTGCACTTCCACCAGAGGGAGAGGCCGACTGCATCAATAGTTCCGTTATAATTGTTACTGAAGCATATATTCTGGGAATCGAGCGCGCCCTCCGCTTTGCGCCTCGTTCCCCAGCTAGCGCGTGTGCTGGCCCCGCGCGGCTCGAGCGCCGGGAACCGCCGTTAATAGGCGACATGGCTACCGTGGCTACGCCGGCAGGCCTTTTTGCTCGGTGCGAGCCGTGCGTTGGTCTTCCCCGCACGCGCCATGCGTCCGAACTTGCCTGAGCATGCTCGCGCCACCATGTGACCACGCTAGCCTATGTCACTGCGCTGCGCCTGTCCTCATTGGCCGCCAGTGACAACACCCTTCCCCCATGAGCTCGCTTCTGTCCGGCGCGGGGCTTGCCCGCGTCAGATGCTCTCAGGCCAGCACGGGAGGCTGACGCGCTGCTCTAGCAGCCGGCTTCTCGTTCGTGTGCTCGACTGCTGCCCTTTGTCTATCTATCTATCTATCTATCTATCTATCTATCTATCTATCTATCTATCTATCTATCTATCTATCTATCTATCTATCTATCTATCTATCTATCTATCTATCTATCTATCTATCTATCTATCTATCTATGATAGATAGATAAGGAGGCGTATCGGTCGATTCCACGAAAGATCAAAAAAAGTTGTATACTTGATGTTTCCGATTTTCCTGATAATTTTGTATGTTTTGCACATATGACTGCACAGCACGAAATCGCAGTTCGTTCTCAAATATATTTTTTTTTCAACACAGGAAAATTCGACAAATGTCGCCGGTTGACGACGACCATTTTTCGAAGAGTGCGTTTTCGTAAATTCTTAACCATGCTGGCAGCTACTGAAGCTATATATTACAAATATCTTTCTTTTTAGCGGAAGTAGAAGTAAAGAAGAAATAGCTCATCATTTCATGAAATTCTGAGCAAATTATGTATTTTTTTAAATTCACGAAAAACGCTGCGATTATGAAAGTGAGTCAAATTTGGGACGCTAGGGCTACTTCTGTGAACATGTTAGCTTGTTCGTATTTGCAGTATGGATAGGCCTTTATGTGAATAATGAGCCTCTGCATTTGTATGTCTCTAATAATTTTCAAAGTAATACCTTTTCATGCTCGAAACACCAAAAAGACAGAACAGTGCTCCTCGATTCAAAAATCTATCATAAAAATACCCCAATCTCAATTTTGTTCAAAGTCCCCCAGAATGTTCTCAAAGGACTGCAGAATGATATTATGAAAAAACATGTTGCATCATTTTTATTAGAACAAAAGGAGAAAATGTCAAACATTGTGTTTCCAGATCGTGGTGGCTACTGCGTAAAAGACATCTCTAGTAACAAGAAAATACAGTAACACGTCTTTTTTCTTCCCCGAGCTTCGCTAAACAACAGTAATGATCTATTGTCCGAAAGTGGGAACTGTTTTGTAAAGAAAAAAAGATCGTTCCAATTAAATGCATTTGCGACACCACTTATATTCCTCGTCGACGGGCAGCACGGGCATTTTCATTCCTCTGGAGAATTTTTTTAAGTAAATGCGCTTATATAAAAGCAACGAAGCTAAACGCGAAATTTGTGTAGCTGAGTCGATCATGCATTGTAAGAATGTGAGAAATCGCAAATGGCGACAGTGGTGAACGGCGAGTACCGCAGTGTAACCTAAGCACAACAGCCACACATTGTTTGCCAGGCTTTGTGGCTCTGCACGAGAAAATGCTGGGGTGTCGATTGCGTTGGTTACACGATACATTTTTCACCGCTCGTCTCTCTCCCGCCCGGTCTCTGGATCCGCACCGTGCGGATCGTGTGGCGGATCGAGTGGCCCGCGCTACACGCCTTCGTGTAAAAGGAGTAGCATGCGTTACGCAGACAGTGCAAATGGCGGCGCGATAGACGCCCGCCTGAGCACGAGCACGTCTGTGCCAGTCAGCCTAACACGACTTGAGATAGAAGTTAAGCATCCAAATTGTGCTTCACTTTGGTGCGATCACTGTGCTACGCTCTGAAGGTGGCTATGGGTAGGCGTTATAGCCATGACCGAGTTTTTTGTACGGACTACCTCATGGTGCACAAAAAGAAAATTCCGCTGCAGCGGAATTTTAGTTGTGCATGAGATATCGGATCTAGTCTCTCTTGCGTAGGGTCATGAAGCAGGATGCGCGCTGAATTCAAGAGGGAGACCAGATCTGCCAGCACTGCTACAAGAGATACAAGGACATGCAAAGCAAAGCAGATGCAATGCAAACAAAACTTGTTTTGTCCCTGGTCAGAACTGCTGCCACCAATGTTCACGTAATCGATTGTTTTTAAACTCTGCATTGAACACATAAGGTTTGACAATGTACACATTTGGGCCAACAAAAATCAAACCTCTTGGCGACTGCTCTCCAGAAATTAATTTCCATTCCTGAAGAGACTTGCCTTTTATAGCAATCTCTCAATTCTGGCACAGCACAACATCATTAGAGACGCATGGAGGGAATGTGTTCTTTAGCATGCAAGATATGAATTATACTCAACTGAAATAGATGAGAGAAAAGGAGGCTACAACTGAAAGTGCCTACTGTGGACTGAGGGATGTCCAACACTAGCGTGAAGTCGCAAACCACGCAAATGCATTTAATTGGAACGATCTTTTTCTTTACAAAACAGTGCCCACTTTCCGACAATAGATCATTACTGTTGTTTAGCGAAGCTCAGGGAAGAAAGAAGACGTGTTGCTGTATTTTCTTGTTACTAGAGATGTCCTTTACGTAGTAGACACACCGCTCTGGAAACACAATGTTTGACATTTTCTGCTTTTGTTCTAATAAAAATGATGCAACATATTTTTGATATCATTCTGCAGTCCTTTGAGAACACTTTGGGGGACTTCGAACAAAATTGAGATTGGGGTTTTTTTTATTATAGATTTTTTAATCGAGGAGCACTTTTGTCTTTTTCGCGTGTCGAACATGAAAATTTATTACTTTGAAAATAATTAGAGAAATACAAATGCCGAGTTTCATTATTCACATAAAGGCCTATTCATACTGCAAATATGAACAAGCTAAAATGTTCACAGAAATATCCATAGCGTCCCAAATTTGACTGGTTTTCAAAAACGCAGCATTTTTCGTGAATTCTTAAAAATACATAATTTGCTCAGAATTCGATGAAATGATAAGCGCTATTTCCTCTTTACTTCTACTTCCGCTAAAAAGAAAGATATTTGTAATATATAGCTTCAGTAGCTGCCAGCATGGTTGCGAATTTAGAAAGACGCACTCTTCGTAAAATGTTCGTCGTCAATTGTCGACACTTGTCGAATTTTCCTGTGTTAAAAAAAATATTTTATTTGAAAACGAACTGCGATTTCGAGCTGTGCAGTCAAATGTGCACAACATACAAAATTTTCAGGAAAATCGGAAACATCAAGTATACACCTTTTTTTGATCTTTCGTGGAATCGACCTCTCGTGATCGCCTCCTTAACTTCGTGTAGACCAAAAAATGGCACCGGAGCGTAAGACGATATGACGAATATGACTCTTTGGTCATAATATGGTTAAAGCGAAAATCCTGTCGCGTACGTCGTCAATCCCTTTCCTCCAGACACGTGTGGAACATAACCGTTTACCACGGGCCGCGGTGATTGACAATTTATACCTACTCAGGAACGGCCAGAACAGACATTACTAATTCAATTAGAGAGCGTTACAAAGAACCGACATCGGCAGCGTTTACCCGACGAATGCAAAGATTAGAAATTAGGACCCCAGCAGGAATCGAACCCAAGCGTTCTGAGTGGCAGTGAGGTATTCTACCACAGAGCGACGCCACGCCTAGAAAGTGCTTTGGAAAAACACCCCGCGCAGGCATAATGCCGGTGCAACGTCAATTGTGGTTGTGGTTGCTCCCTATCTAATTTTATAACAAAGCAATAAACACTACTTATCTACTTCTATGATGCAGGCGTCATGTCAGGTTAACGTATGTGGTTCCAGTGTTGGCTCTGCTTTTGCAGCAGCTTTATAAACATTACATTTGTATTGATATAATTCAGCAAGCTATATTCAAGCGTTGTTCGACCCCGGACGAATACGCTAATGATAGTTACGTATGATAGTCACATCATCGCATCGTTATATGCATTTCGTTTCGGTAATACTGATGCATGTGCTCTAACGTGAGTGCTGACGTTACGCCAAGCCACAAGTTACCCTTTAAATGCCAGTGTTGTCGACGTGCCTGGTGCGCCTACGATGTGCATACAAGTACAAAAACACATCCATCCACCTCGTAACGCTTGACTCAAAGCGAAAGCATTCAGCATAGAGCTAACTGCTGACTGCTTCACATGATACCGGTTCCCACAAGGCGTGGGATCTGACGAATTCTTCATTCACGATCTGCGCGGCGCGTTTGCTGACTGAGGCTCCGTGCAGCACCTTTGTCAGTGTATGTATACTATATTAATACGGTCAACTATAGCAAACATGTTCGTGAAATGTAACAAAATTTCTAATCTCTATCATCACAGTTCCTGGGTAGTTATAGACTCTTAAGCACATTTGGCGCATACCGGTATTCCGCGGGCCATCCTGGGTGGGTATACGGCAAAGACATGTTAGGTTTTCCATGTCATGGCCTGTGAATTGTGTTATTCATGTACTCATGCCGTCCTATGTCGATGTTGGTACATACCATGGGTGCTATGCAGGATGGCCCAAGCGTCCCGTGAAGTCGAATTTACTCCGAGCTCGTACAGCAGCGGTCATGATAGGAAGACTGCGCGGAGCGCCCGAAAGCAGCGTTAAGAGAAACGGCCACAAGAACGCGCATGACGTCACAAACGCATGTGCGGCGTTTGCGGCAGTTTTCAAAGGAACACCGCGTACGAACGCGTCAGCGCCACCACTCAGCCATTATTTCAACAGTGCAGCCAGCATCATTGTAGCACTATTTCTGCCAACAGATTGCCGCTCCTTCCAAAGGCGTGTTCGTGGGCTTTTAAATGCGAAGCATTTCTTAGCGAACCTCAGGCACTTTCGCCGTATCTATCTATCTATCTATCTATCTATCTATCTATCTATCTATCTATCTATCTATCTATCTATCTATCTATCTATCTATCTATCTATCTATCTATCTATCTATCTATCTATCTATCTATCTATCTATCTATCTATCTATCTATCTATCTATCTATCTAGCAGTCTACGTCTGGGCGCTCTCCTGGATGTCTCCATAACTTGTAGTACACCAATATTGGCATAGCAGGGGATTAGTGTACGATGAAGACGGTTCAGTGCTCACGACATGAATGAAGCAAAATGCCTGTCGCGCGCGTCATGAAACTAGTGATACAGAACTATCGGTAAATTGACTAACGATAGTGTAAACAAACTATCGATAGAGCTATTATCGACAAGCTATTGATAGTGCAATCGGTAGTACCATCATTTATATTACTAGCGATATTACTGCCACACGTGTTTATTGCTTTGTTTTGATGTATTCGGGTTTCACCCACAAAGACTGTCAGCAACGTTTGACGCACACTGCGCAGTAATGTTTGAGACGCTTCGCGATTGTTTGAGATAAATTGAATCGGACACGAATAGGAAACGAGCACCAGCGATAACGCTGGAGGGTTCGATGAATGATGCATAAAAGATGATGATCACCGATGATCAGATTACTCGACGGCCGACGACTGTTCTCGCCGCTGTCAGTTCGCAGCGTGTATCGCTTCTTGTCCGAGTTTTAATTTTCTGGGCACAAGCTCGCCTAAATAAAGAGCTCCGTATTTCCCAGCCTTGCTGCAGCGTTTTTCACCGTCACAACCACGTGACAGTACAATCGATAGTTGTGTGGATAATGATGCCGTTGCGGCCGGCCATTTTGCCGAAATATTGCGACAGACTATTATCAGCTTCGCTTAAGTTTGTGAGCTATTGTTGGCGAGCGAAATAAATTATTTCCGCAGTGAAAATGGTGGAATCCGTCCATCAATAAATTCATATCCAAAAGCAACCTGTTAACCTTTACAGTTAACAAACTTAGCACTTCATGTTTTTTTTTCTTCAAGATCAAAAAATGCAATATAAATTTCAAGCCGTGCAGTTCCACCACATGTAACGGCTTCCTTTCTGCTACAGCTGGGCAGTTTGACTTTATGATCATGTGCCAGCAAAGCACTCCGATGAAGAACCCAAGCGTGTCAAGTTTTCTTGCCCTTCAGCCTGCTCCTCCGGTTCGACTATGTACCACGCGCGCGGGGAACGAAGTTTATTCTGCAATGAGTTCGCGCTGTTTATCCTATGCTATCGATAGTACCACCACATTTTCTATCGATAACACTATTGATGGTATTTTTTACCATTGGTAGTTCGATAGTGACTCAGCTATCAATACTATCGATAGTACCATCGATAGTTGTGCATGACTACATGAAACCCTTTTCCCTCAATCACGTGTGGCACATACCCACATAGCGTAGTTCATGTTATGCGGGTACGCGCCACAGGTGATTCACAGTCTCAATCAACATATTAACAGCGAACATACACATTGAAACGCAACTCAAGTGAGAAAGCTGAAGGCAGAACACCCCTGCAAGACGCTAGACTACACTCTTGATTGGGTCCCGCTTAAAATGCCAGATATAACCAGGAAACCGGACATTTCTCGTCTGGTTTCCTGGATATTGCCAGCATTGAACCAGGACCTGATTAAGTGTGTACTATCCACTCGTCCACGTGGTCTGCCGGAATGACGCAGTGTTCTCTCCATTTCTTACGGGGGTGCGTGGTGGCCTGGCCTCTGATGACTGAAGATGACGTCGACTTGATTGAGAGCTGCTTTTTGACACGCGAAGAAGCCGCCGCTAAGTGCCTTGAAAGCATACGGCTATACTACAGCAATGCGGACGTCGAGCGCTATAACGCATATTGCCTCGACTCTGCGGTCGACGTTTTATGCCATACCGCATGAGATAACATAACTGGCTACAAGAATGAGCGGGTACACAGGGATGTCCTGGCCAAGGTGGCCAAGATGCATGCAAGCGACGTCGGTGGCCTGCCAGCCTCAATTAGCCTGAGCGTCGGCAAGCCCGACACGATCACGGCCAACATCAACGTGAGCGATGGCCTCGTTAATGGAAACATGAGCGCCTTGCGGTACATTGAGCGTGACGAACACGGCAACCACGTGCGACGGTGGCTTGAATTTCCGACGTCCACGATAGCCATGGACGAAACAGATCACTAAAGCACACCGCTCAATACAATGCAAATGCAACCACGATATTGGCTAGTGAAAACATCTCGTGTAAGAGGATAGCTTCCCCTCGCACAGGCAAACGCCAAAACTATACGTCACAAGGGGCCACATACGCCGAGGTAGTGTTCGATTATGATAAGCAAGGTTACGCCGCAGTCAACCTTCCCGCCGTATGCTGCGTATAACATCGATTCCCGTGGTACGTGGAATTTGCCAAATTTTTACCCTCTTTCGGGCCAGTTCTTTCGTTACACAAGGATCATTGAAATGTCCACTCTCAAAGGCAACAAGGGCGCACACGGAGCACTCCCGTGCAGCTCATTTCGCGTCAATCGAACATTACTGATAAATAAATTGACCGGTTACTGTCAATTTATGATGCATACAATCAAGCATACAATGGTTGTTCGACAAATTCAGCCTTGTACGGTTGAAATTAATAATAAAAAACGTGTTCGATTCCTGTAATTCGGGGTATTTAGCGCCATAAACACTACAGCAGTTCTGTAAGCTTATAGGCCTACCTGAAGCCAGTAGGAAAAATCGATAAGTGGGGGTAGGGGCTTTGGTAGTGTAACTCTAAACTGTTATTTCACAGACAAAATGCCATTATTGACTTATTGCTTGTTGTTTTCCTGCTCGCAGGAAGGATTCCGGCGGCAAGAAGAGGCTGTTAGCAGTGGCGTTCTGCTTGGCTATCCTCGCGGCCTTGCTCGTCATCTACTTAGTGTTGTCAGGCACCTCGTGTAAGTAATGTTTCTTCCAGTGCGTCAAGAAAATAGAATCGTAAATCACACTGCTCCGTGATTGCATTGTGTTAGATATGCGGAACGCAACGCGATGCTTTCGCTTACCTATATTTGAACACTTCACCACGCCACTTTTGTAAAACCCAGTGTTTGCGGTCATCCAGTGTCATGTGCAAATCGCTGCCTGTGCGCCGCCTGACATGCCCGTAAATGAATAACCAAGCGAATGTATTCTGGCATACACATAGCTGATCTTTTGTGCATCTCGTGAAAGTATCTTGACGCTTTCGTGACCGAAGAAAAATCGGTTGTTTTTGGGTAGCCCGGGAAATATTTTTTTCCTGCCACAGAAATTAACTGATGTTAAAGTGTAGGATATCAAATAATAGAGGTAGAATTAGTCTTTCTAACAGTGTTAATTTCAAACAGCAGTGTTATTTTCATTATTATCAAAACATTATCACAGAAAAATGCATCAATAAGAAAGAAATTCATAAAAATATCAATGGTAATAAAAATAACAAGGTAAACATAAAAAATCGACATATACGTTTCGAACGCAAAGCCCTCCTAGGATAATAGTGCAAATACAAGCTCTGTAAGTACAAAGGTTATTTACATACATACAAAAATATACACACTAGTGCCTATCATGCCACCACGCGAAGCAGTTTCTCGACTCGGTGAAACAAAGGCGGGCTGCACATGTTTCGCAAAAAAAAAAAAAATGGCGAAGCTTGCACTAGGCCGTGCAAGGCTTGAAACAGCGAAACGATTCTGAAGACTAATCTGGTTGCTTTTAGTTTGTTTCTAGGCCTTAGCTAGGTGAATAAGGTTGTTTCTAGGTTGCTTCTAGGTCATTGCTAGGCTTTAGCAAGGTGATGCGAGGTTGTTTCTACGTTGATTCTCAGCGCAGAGAGGTTCTAGCTAAACCATAGACAGTCACAGACACGACACTGAAGACGCAACTGCAGAGACAGAACCTCGCGCTGAATCCGAGCGTTCGCACCTCATAGACCTACCGGCACGTCGTCGTTGGCGTGGGCCTTCCATAGCTTCGGGTTCTCGCAGCCGCTAGGTGATGCAAGTTGTTTTTAGGTTGCTTCTAGGTCGTTTCTAGGTGATGCTTGGTTGTTTCTACGTTGATTCTCGGCGCAGAGAAGCTCGATTCGAATGACATAGTCACAGACACAACACGGATGTCCAAACTGCAGAGAAAGAACCTCGCACTAAAACCAAGTGTTCCCACCTCTCATAGATCTACGGACATGTCGTCGTTGGCGTAGGCCTTCCATCGCTTCGGGGCCGCCGTGGCTTCGCAGCCATTTGTTGGGCTAACTGCTGCCTTCTTCATTTTTAGTGGGCCAGTGGTGAGTAGCGGGATTTACCCAATTTCTGTGGCACACACCCGTTTATGATGAGGATAGTTTTTCGGTTCGCCGGACAAGCAACGATTTGCTAAACAGCTTCGCTGCTACACATTTTTTTTCTACTCAACTTCCCTAGCATAGTTTGGAGTTCTGGTATTTTCGCATATTTTAGGTTGGTTCGGGGGACCCTGAGGCGCCTTCCCGTGTATTCGTTGAAATGAACAGTGTAGCCCGTTCCGAATCTTCAAAAACTCATGATTTGTACCCTCATTAGATCACTTTGTCCCTCGTATACTGCCGAATACCATACCGACCTTCCTTTTCAACAACCATGGGAAGGTTTCGACATGGTTAAAAAGATAGCGCAGAAGAATCGTTCATGTGTTGCAACAGAGAAGAAGCGCGGTGAAGCTTCCCGTGAGATGCGACTGTCGCCTTCTTCGGATAAGGGACTCTCACGGAGGCAAGCAAAGCCTTGAACCTTAACGTGTTACCACGGACGGTGGGTGAAGGCCTCGAAGTATGGGTCGTCGACACCAACAGGCAATGGAGGCGTGGGACTTGAACGATTCCCATCTACACCAGAAGTCCGATGAACTTGCGCATCTCCTCTTCCTCCCTCATGAATCGGTCCCTCTCTCTGTACGTTGGCTTTTCGAAAATATACATCCCCGCATACTTATCTGTGTGGCTGCGTATTTCTCTGATGACGTCTGCGGTGGAAACAAGACGAAGAAGCCATGCGCGGCACTCCAGAGCGCTAGGTCAAGGTCCACTCCGCGCCGTCTTTGCGGAGAGAACTCCGCTCTTTCTACAGCCGGCGCCAAATGCTCCCGCCTGAATGAAGTCAACACGCTGCAGATAAGAGATGTTACCTCTAGTACGCACCGGATACGTTTACATCGACGCGCGACAGCAATTAAACGGCCCGAGGAGAGAACGAAATTTACCGGTAGATAGCTGCTGATGTTCCAGAACAGTTTGACGCACTTTCGCCGTCCGTTGTGAATTCTGACGAATTGAAGTCGTCTTCCGTATACGTGCTGCTACCATCATGCAGAGATTACCGCTCAGATTCATCGGAATCTCTCGAAATTCGCTTTTTTTCTTGGAGCTCCCGCGAGCAACGTTGACGCCATGTCTGAAACAACAAGCGCACACCTACCCGGCTGCGAACGGGCTTTAAAAATCTCCCGCGGTGGAAAAAAAAAAAAACTCTCAACTGAATTGGGCGACCCAGCAGGCCCGCGAGGCGGCGGAGAGGCAAGACCTCGACGTCCCCACGTGGGAGGCCTAGGCCCAGCCAAACAAATTGCTGGTCTCAATAAAAGTTTATTCCTCCTCCTCCTCCTCCTCAACTGAAACTGATAGAAAACATGCCCTTTTACCCTTTGGATGGCGTTAGCTGCCCAGACGCGCTCAACAAGCGCAGACATTTGAACTTGAAGTCATCGGTACTATACTAACGATGAAAATAGCCGCGCTCACGAAAGTGGTACCGAGCGCTTAGTGGAAGCTTAATCCTTCACCTTTGCCACCCCTAGGTGTTCACTAAACGGAGTAAATTTTTGGCATGCGTATGATAAGAACGCCGCCGTAGCGATTTTGCCGCTGAGGTGATTGCGCTTGTGATAACGTCTCTATCTGCTGCTGCAGCTCTGTTGAATACGCCGCAAAGTATTTCCAGATTGAAGTACAGTATTCGCGGATTCAAACGCGACATCAATTTTTTGGTATAAAGACTGGTATGCGGAATTGCTCCAGATGATCATGTCACGTTGCGAGAAATCTGGGCTCTCAAGATAATGTTGGCTCTGAACTACGCGTTCGAGTCAAAGTTACGCCCATATATGACCCAAACTGAAGACGGTGGAAACGAAAGCATGTGCGTTACGTGGCCCTAAATTGTCGTGTTTCAATCCGCGAGTACTGTACATGCAACAATACCTTGGTTTGGGCAATTTGGTCCATCATTAGAGAAAACTTGAAAAGCGCAAACGACGAAGACGAAACACACACAGCAGGACTGGGGCTTTACTTGCAACTGGCGTTTACTGGAAACGAACATCGTGATATACCAGCGCATCAAGCTCATGCATATATGCACACATCATTCCACAAGAGATTGCGTGGGTCAATCTTCAGGCATGAAATTTGAAAGCAAATCTATGGTGTATCAATGCGCGTCGAAAGAAAAGCCACTTCTTCTCTTTTAGCAGCAAAGATGGGCAGCTGACACACTTATCACCTGCTTTTTTTATCAGGTACGAATGTTTTTCGCCACAGAACGCGATATCATCGAGGCTTACCTGATAATGAAAGAATTAATAACAATATCTGGGGTTTAACGTCCCAAAACCACGATATGATTATGAGAGACGCCGTAGTGAAGGGCTCCGGAAATTTTGACCACCTGGGGTTCATTAACGTGCACCTAAATCTAAGCACACGGGCCTCAGACATTTTCGCCTCCGTCGAAAATGCAGCCGCCGCGGCTGGGAATCGATCGCGCGACCTTCGGGTCAGCAGTCGAGCGCCATAACCGCTGGACCGCCTTGGCAGGGGCGATAAAAAAGCAGGTGATACGCGTATCAGCTGCCCATTTTTGCTGTTAAAAGAAAATGAAGTGGCTTTTCTTTCCACGCACATTGATACGGGATAGATTTGTTTTCAAATTTCATGTTTGAAGATTGACCCACGCAATCTCATGTGGGATGATGCGTGCATATGCATGAGCTTGATGCGCGGGTATATCACGGTGTTCGTTTCCAGTAAACGCCAGTTGCAAGTAAAGCGCCAGTCCTGTTGTATGTGTCTCGTCTTCGTCGTTTGCGCTTTTCAAGTTTTCTCTACTGTACATGAAGTGGATCGCTAGAAATATCTGGGTCAAATTGCGGTTAATAAAGAAGTCAGGGTTATAAGATGAACTGCCAGTCAAGGAGCATGCAGGATCTGATATGTGCAGCAGGATACTTCTATAGGCACGCTCCGACCGTGCAGGCAGATTAATTTTGCAGTTTGATCACAATTGCAGCTTCTTCGGGCGCACATAGTGCTGGTGATGACGACGACGGCGACTCGTCCAACCAGCCACCGTCGTACGCCGGCGGGAACGGAGGGAGTGGACCGGGTTCTGGCGGAACCACGCCGATGAGTAAGTTCGCAACCTCGTTTCACTCAGAAGAATAGACTGTTGGGCGAGTTGGTAATTCATTTCGGAAACAAATAGCGAAAAAAAAGTGGGACTATTAGAAGAAAGCAACAGGACAAGCAACAGGACAAGAGCTCGCTTCGCTGCTAGGCCCAGCCCTTTCGTGTATTCTTTTGGCGCCTTGTGTGTCCTTCATATCGTGCTCGCCAGAGTAGTTGCGCTGTGGTTCACCATGTACCAGCAACTCGCCCAAATTTTCACGTTACTTTCTTTGGTTATCGCGAAAACAATCGAGCAATGTGAGTAAGATGCATAGTTTGCCACACCCATTAGGGCTTTAAAAACGTCCCTTTCGATGTCCGCGTATCGCCAAAATACCAGTCTCTCAATGGAGGAAAGATAATTTGAGGTGCAATACAGCCAAAATTTTTTTTTCGCGGAAATTTGCTCTCGGCGCAACTGCTGCAGAAGCTTCGCAGGATGCAATTATAAAGCTCTTCAGTGACGACTATAGCGGCTACTTTCCGGTGAAATTATTCAAGGCGGGAAAGCGCGCCCGGAAGCATTGGATTAATCCAGAAGTGAAACGTCTGATCGCAGAAAAGCATGAACTTCACGGTTGCTTTTTAAGAACCCGGGACATCAGTGCGCTGGCGACCTTTATAAAGGTACAACACTGTCCAAATGCTTTAATGAAGAAAGCTAAAAAAGAAATACTATGAAAGCCTTTTCCGAACAGGATCGAATTGTACACCCGGTCATATGTGGAAAATAATTAATTCCCTCCTGGGAACGGGCTCAGTGGCCAATGTACATGCACGAAATTGTCATTGATAACAAACCGCCGTCAGGGACGGCTCTGTCGGAGTGTTTCAGCGAACATTACGTGTAAGCAACAATCAGTCGTGCACTTCCCACACACATCTACAAGCTTGAACGTAATGATCGGTAACAGGAGAGCTGGGTAGGCTAGTTGGTATCGCGTTTAGATGTGAAACTTTGAGCGCAAATAAACGACGCAGGAAGAAGAAGGGAAAAATTCAAACCACGAGCGCTCACTCGCAAGTTGCGAGTCGCCCTGCGTCGTGTAATTGAGCTGAAAGTTTTATATCGCAATGTTCGTTCGGAAAACGGTATTCTATCAGGCAACACATTGTTTCAAAGTATAAAAAAGCTTCACTTTATTAAAGAAATGGTAAAGCTACGGACATCGATAACAGCCAGATAACACCTGTAAAATATGTGATAGACGTTACCTGCCCGTGCTTGGTCCGTACATTCTATCTGGCGATTGGTTCATGGACGATTTATAATGAAATGAAACGAGCGTAAAGGGGTTATTGACCCTCGGGCTTATTGAAAAAACACATCCTGCGGAAAGCTTACACGGCTATGAACTGCTCAGCGAAATATTGCAGTCGCGCGCGCCGCGTAAAGGCTACAAGCGGAGCGCGAAGTTGCTGTTTTTTCATGCGCCCGCTTTTCAAACAGAGGACGGTTCTCACTCACGTCGGTGGGCGGGGCGCCTGTCAGTTGACGTCGCATATCTGTTTCTCCGCGTCGCAAAAGACACAGCATCCTCACTGGCTGATAGC
The DNA here is from genome assembly GCF_013339695.2 of Rhipicephalus sanguineus. NCBI lineage: Eukaryota > Metazoa > Arthropoda > Arachnida > Ixodida > Ixodidae > Rhipicephalus > Rhipicephalus sanguineus. The sequence continues at coordinate 146,567,029 of NC_051185.1, forward strand.
CGACATAAATCGAGAGCGGCGTTCGGATCAGATGCGCTTCTTGCCACGGGGTGCCGCCACTTGCCGGCTCCGCACTCCTCAGTCTGCTAACTTTACACGGTAGCGCACTCGCGCACGCGAATCACAGCGGGAGAGCGATCGCGTTTCATGACGCGCGCTGACGTAACTTCTTTCCCCCGTGCCATCCCTCCCTGTGTAGCTTCCAGTGCGCTCGTCGGGACGAGAAAAGAGAGAAAGCGCTGAGAGCGTGCGCCAAACCTCCGTAACTACGCTCTTTCTTAACGGATTCGAGAAATTTTTTCGGCAATCGATTCGCGAGGCAGTAAACTCCAATACTGAGGTGATTAGATGGTTACTTCGAAAAGTTATTCATGGCCCCATCAAGTGTTGCTTGTATTTAAGGCGAGGAGAGGGGGAGGGGCAGGAATAGTGTCGGCAACTACGGGCCAATGTCAGTTTTACCTATATTATCCAAGGGCTTTGAGAATATTATGTTATGTCGACAACATAGTTTTTCCTTAAAGCACGACATTTTGTGTGAATGTTTGCACTGTTTTACAATGAGAGGTCCACAGAGTCTGACCTCCTGGTACAAAAAAAGAAAACATCTTACTCAAAAACATAGACGCGACAAAGTTAACTCTTGTGATGTTCATTGATTACAGCAAATCATTTGACTCGCTTTATCACGACACACTTTAAACAAAACTAGAACAATATGACATACGTGCTGTCTTTCACCCACTTTTGCAGTCGTATCTCTCGGATTGGCAACACCGAGCAGTTATTAACGGTTATGCGTCGTCCTTTCGCCCATTATTAAGTGGCGTGCCCCAGGGAAGCATCGTAGACCGCTTTTTATTTACGCACACACGAATGACCTACCGATTATTGACAAGTGCACCGGTTTTGTCCTATACGCATACGACACTAGGCTTTTTGCTTCTACTGATAACGAATCATACTTGTTTTCACACGCGAATAATGTTATGTCCAAAGTGTTGCAGTGATCTTTTTGCAACAGCCTACAAATCACCATAAAAAAATCAAAAGCTGTTGCTTTAGTTGCAAAAAACAAATTTGTGCCATGCGCCGATATAAACACAGGTTCCCACTCACTCGTTGTGAGTGGGAACGCGACGCACTGCTTGCCTTTCTTTACATCGCCCATGTGCCTAACAAAGATGTCTACTTAAGTGTTGTCCAACATTTCAGCGCCCGGAGGACACTCGAAACGTAAGTTTTCGCAAAATGCGATCGCACCTTCTCTGGGAAGACAAACCTGCGTGTGTGGACTTTGAACGTTAGCGTAGTCCACATTGACTTGCGCCTTATTCAGAAACAGCTGGCATTTCGTTGATTTCCGCCCTTCACGGTTAAAGCTGCGTCCCACCAGTTCACTCATTTCGATGAAATGTGCCTCAAGAGCTCACCCTTTTAACGAAAACACGCAGGGTCCCATATGCGTTCGCCTAACACGACTCGAAGACGAAAGCCATCTTCTCCTTTTTCTTCCTAGTCGATGTATTGATTCTCCTCCGCCGCCCTCCGAAAGCTTTCTACACCTAAAGTGGTCCTGCACTGCCTCTAGAATCGGAGGCATTGCAAGCTTTCTCTGGTTTTGCACTGCCTCCGTGATCGACCCAAATTAGACGAAGCGAAGATGTAATGTGATGACGTAATCATGTGACGTCACGATGGCGTTATGATGACGCCAGAGGTTTAGCTGATCTGCGACGTCATGATGACGTCATAAGGCTACGTCATCGCATGATAATTCGTTAATCACTCGTGTTAAGGCTGCCGACGCGGGACGCTGACGACGCCGACTTTCATTTTCCGCGTTTGATGAGGCATCTAACGCTCTCGCCTTATTAAATTCACAATTGAGACGGCAAATGCTATCTTCTAATGTAAGTCAACAATTGATTGGTAACATTTTATATTTCACTGTACTTAAATTTTTACGACGGCCATCTACACCGAGTGACGAAATAGCGTTTCCTGAGGCAGGCGAAATTCGAAAGTTTTGCAGTGGAGTCAATGAAAATTATGAGAGAGGACGCCACAAATCGTACCTTTTGTATTTTTTGCAGTGTGCATTCTTGCGCAGCCAGTGCGACGTAATTGCACGTCGTTCCGTTTTTGACTCTTATGTATAGATGAAACAGGTTTAATATTAAACAGTTCCGTTTTTGCGACCAATTTCTTGTCCACCAGTGCAACTGAAACAATCACCTTCATTAGCATCATTGGTCTGGTGCTTCTAGAGGCAGGTTCTTGCAATTCGCAAAAAAGAGTGAACGGCAAGGTTCATTTGCGGTGCATGATTGAATTTATCCATTCTAAAAATTAGCTTGACCGTTTTACGTTCTTATTTCTTTTAATAGAAATGCACGCTGGATTCTTACTTGTATTTATATCGTAGATTGAAATAGAAATAACGCTAGGCTAGTTTCAAGGTATACGCCAGCAAAAGCTATAGCGAGCAGTGGTGCAGCATTATATGAGAGCGCTCGGTGCGTGTTTGCCGTCGCCGTCGGCGCCGCCTTGGCGTTACGCACATATATAAAAAACAACTGGATACACGGATGAGGAAGCAGTTCCTTCATGCGTAGCGTTTCGGCCGTGGTACGGTTTCATCAAAAAAGGCCGCGCCGACGCCGAAACATTAGGCATAAAAGAACTGCTTTCTTGTACCTGTACCTATTCGTTATCTTGTACGCACTGGACACCCACTCAACTTGCCACCTATATATATATATATATATATATATATATATATATATATATATATATATATATATATATATATATATATATATATATATATATATATATATATATATATAAAGTGTACGATAATGGTTCGATGGGCCAGTTCTTTTCAAGTAATGGGTGTACCTCAACGCTGGCGTTGTCAACAGTGACATCAATGTTTAGATTTCCCAACAGCTTCGGGAGGGCCTCCCCTTCGTCCGGGGATGAGTTAAGCTAACTACGAAGTTCGAACTTGCTTCTTTCCGCGTCGCTCTCGCCTTCAAAGATGATTCCGGGAGGGGGAGAGAGAAGAGAATGAAAAAATAGGAAAAACTAAAGAAGAAGAAGAAAAAAAAAGAAAAAAAGAAAATGACTGAGAAAAACGAAAAAAAAAAATGTGATAGAAAGGAGGAAGCATAAGAAAGCTATACATGGCCGAAAGTCGTTCAAAGTCTACAAGTGGTAGTGATCTCGTGTTTGCCGCTTCTTGTCTTGCGCTGAGCCACCCAAGTGCTAGGGGAGCGTAAGCACTTCACCTTAACGAGTGAGAAAATAAATAAAGAAAGAAAGAAAGGAAGAGAGAAAGAAAGAAAGAAAGAAAGAAAGAAAGAAACAAAGAAAGAAAGAAAGAAAGAAAGAAACAAAGAAAGAAAGAAAGAAAGAAAGAAAGAAAGAAAGAAAGGAAGAAAGAAAGAAAGAAACAAACAGACACTGTATACGTACCAGCCAATCAAGAAACAAGCATGGTCTCCAATTATGATTGTGTTGCCGAATTCATCTCGGCTTATCTGTCGGAGGCAGGAGAGTCTTCCAAAGTCCTCGTAGATTCCGGCTATTAATGTTCCAGATGTGAAAATAAAATATGCCTCACGCTGTCTTCGCTCCAGCGTGTTTGGAAACTGGACTGTAAAAGATATATATATATATATATATATATATATATATATATATATATATATATATATATATATATATATATATATATATATATATATATATATGTATCTATCTTGTGGCACCAATGACAATTTCATTTACCCTATTGGCAGTGTACTGCTCGTGTTCTTATCGACGGAGTTCGCCATCATATAGATCTTGCTGTGCTTTCTGCTTTCTTCATGCACTCATCAGATTACATTGGGCTAGGAGTTCTCAGCGGCGGCCGCTGTTATTTCGTGTGGTCCACCCCTTATTTACATTACAGACACCGAGCATTCTAATGCTTACGATTTCTCGTGGCCTCACCTTGTCGCAGCTGCGGATTTCGTACTGCCTCCAGCCCAAGAACGTATTCTCACAATTAGGTTTTAGCGTACTCGCCCCACGCTTAAGCTAATGTCCCCAATCGGGGACGCAGTGAGTGAGGAGGATACAAAACTTCTAAGATCCTTCGAGGCCCTATATGGCAGTGATGTGTGTAAGCTGGTTTGCGTGGACTATTTATACAAAAAAACTATACACATTTGTGCGGCTGTGTGACGATAATGTTTTTACCTAACATATCTTCATTCGCATAGGCTTGACTGGGAAATATCTTATATTGTTAGTGAATACTCGAATGTGTTAGTTTTTGTTATGATGCAAACATATTATTTGAAAGAAAGCTCACCAGCCTTGTTTTTCAGCCAGTACAAAGGACGTGGAAACGTCAGAGACGACACCAGCAACAGCGGCAACGACGACTCGTAAGTCTTTAGTGAACGTGCTTCAGTTTCTGCTTTTCGACTTGTTTATGGGTAGAAGAGAGTCGAGGCTCTGCCGCATGCATTATCCTCCGTCATAGCCAGTAGCTTAAACAGGACACATTAAATAATCCAGCGAGTTTCACGCTGTGAAAACCGTCGCACAGCGATGCTGTCGGCCGTTTCTTTCGCCAGGCATTACATTTCCTTCCAAAGCTCGTAGCCTGGTGTTGGCATTGGCGAAATGACCGGCAGTGCCGTCGGCGTCATCTCGACGATAGCGCTCGGCGTCTCGGGCGCACCACGGCCGCTCAGCCAACACAGCATCGTCGGAGGGAGAATGACCCCTGCAGATGCGCGTAATTTGCAGATGTAGGGAAAGGGTGAGTAGCCCACGTGGCCACTCCCCTCTCCCATTCATGTGCCATCCATGAATTCATGTTGGGAAAGCATTAGCGTATATCTGAGTGGTTGTGGCATTTGCCTTCGAAATCTGAGGCCCCGGGTTCAAGCTGCATTTCACAAATGAAAACTATTTCGTATTATTTATTTTTTTGTTCACTTTACCTTCAGTTACACGTCGTCTTCACGATCGGCTACGTCACTTCCTTCGGCCTGTCACGATGCTCCTCTTTTTTCTCTGGTCACGAAACATGCATAAGCGAACACCGACGACACCTGCACAGGGTCAGCAAGGACAGCTTTGCGGTAACAGAGGCACTTCGGCAGTAAAAGTATAATCGGAAATTGCGGAAGGAATATCGCATGGCGTATCGCGTTGCAATTGCTCTCGACATTTACACAATGTATACCAACTGCTTGTTGATGTTGGAACACTGCTCGCTCCGGAAATTGTGAACGGCAGAATATTCCCCCCGTGATCTGCAAAGAATTTTTCGATACCGGTCGTCTTGCTACGTATTTGAGGATTTCTCTTTCTTCAAGTAATGACGACAATAGCCACCTTGTTGGGGCCACTGAAGATCGTGCTTCGTTGTGTTCCCAGTTTTTTTAATTTGTGACGAGTCTCCAGACTGTCCATAATGCAGTGCGCCATTTATTTAGATATTTACATGCGCTTGTCACGGGGGCAATTACTGCTAAAAATATGCACTGGACTTAGGCCGCTTTATTTAAGAGCTTGCGCGCTGCTGAGTAATGCTGGTATTGTTTTAGTAAATTGGGAATCGCCCAGAATTGAAGCAAAACCGTGAATACTGCCACGCTCAGCGACAGCAGTAGAATCGCTCATAGGTGCATCGATGGTACCGCTAAACTCCAGCAGAGCTTTCTAATCGTGTTAAATGTCGGGAAAGTGTGGAATGCAACGTAACGCTTGGCTGAAATTGTGTCATTATCCATGACTTTATTGAAAGCCCGTTAGCTAGGCTAATTTTCGTATGAAAGTGCCAAAATGTTTTACATAGCGATGGGCGGACTGCTGAGGAGCGGGCGTTCATTCTCATGGCCTTCGCTATCGCTTCGGACATAATGGGAGCGTTTCCCCGCGGGATACGGCGGTGCTCACCGTGAGGGGCGCTGCGACCCTGCTGTTCTGACGGTTTTTCTTCTGGCGCATGTGCTGTTTGCGAAGTGCACAGTTCGTACAGTGCGCATGCTGCTGCGCAGTTATTTTGTGACGTGAATCGCGTGCCACTGTGTAGACTTGGTGGGGGATTTTGCATTCTGGGAGATATATTTTGCTATGTGAAGCACTGAACTGGTCGTTGTGGACCGACAAACAAAAGCATGGTTTGCCGTTTTGTTCTGTACTGTAAATGACAGTCGGAAAGACTCTCGCCGTTTCTTTCATTAGTTCCCGAGTAATGCAGAGGCGGTCGTTAAGTGACTGAAGAACATATCTAGGTGCAATTCCGTTGTCAACGAGTTGTCAACGAAATTATTTAAAATTGCACATTTTCATGTTGGGGAAAACTAACGCGCTGCATGCAAAGACATTATTTTCAGTGCAAATAAACTTTATTTTCTCTGAATATGCAGCACCATAGCTTTACTTTTGTACCATTGTCGCGTAAACAAAATTTTCAGCGCTTCTATTTCAGAGCTCTGACGCGACTTCATGCCAACCGTTTCATTCCTTACCGTGCAAACGCTATGACATCAATTTATGCCCAGCGTTTTGTTTCCTACCATGCAAACGGTGCACGTCAGTCGGAAATATAAAGCAGAGCGTGCGTTCGCCTTTACTTTGCATGGGCACAAAAGGCTCTCAGCGACACCACGGCGGTGTGGCGGGAGAAGGAAACAGCCGCATTTCGAAGGCCGTAAGAAGGAACGTTCGCGCGCCTGTCCAGTCCGGCCGTGACATGGCATTGTAGAGCGCTTTATATGCGCATGCCTTACCCAACGCTTGTGTTATTGTTGCATGCTTATCTTGCACATACAGAGCGCCCGATCCCACCATACACGCTAGTGTGCACCTATGGCCCGGAGATTACGGCAAGTTCGCCATTCCCCGATGATGGTGTCTGTGACTACACCGTTCTTGAAGAGATGCCCTTTTCGTCGGCTAAGGAACTTGGGGGGCCGTGGCCCGCGGGCGTACAACACTTCGTTGACACTGCGGCGAAGTACAGCAAGACTGAGTTTGTCGCCGCTTTCGATTACAAGTGAGTACCACGAAGGTACTGGGAAACTGCTCGTTGTATCTTCTAAACAGAATGACATGAGCTGCAGTGTGAATAGGCGCTTCTAAACATAGCTTTCTTGTAAGGACATTGCTACGCAGTGTAAAGAAGACAAACGGCATATTGTAAAGAGATGAAAGAACAAGGCGACAGAGGGCTTAAGACAGGATAACGTACCTCAGTAGCAGAAAAGGTGAACATAACAGTAATAGGTGGACTAGGACACAACGGTACAATTATAGGGAACTCAAAAGATACCACGTAGACTTCATGTGAACGACAGGACTTGCCGATAAGCCCTGGAAGCCAAGTATGACGCAATGTAACCTCAAGCCGCGCATTAATGAGATGAAAGAGATGGCACAGCACGTTATCAGTCCCACTTGCTTTCGCCTCTCGCGACGCTCTTCGCTAAGAGCAGAGGACATTGCACCCTGTCCACAAGGAGTGCGAAGGTAGTTTTAGACGCTCATTGAGCGATACGCTTTAATTATCACGTTAATTAACACGCAGTCTTTATCTTGAGAGGCAAGCGAGCATGGAATTAGATGAAAATATTCCTATATAGATCACACGATTTGTGGGAATCGAAAGCAGTCAGCGAGTGTTTATGCCACACTTTAAGCAAAGTCTGAAGAGTTGAATGGAAATCTTGTGCAATATAGGTAGTTTTGTGCATATCGTGGGCACACTGGAGTCGACATTGTGATCTGACGTAACGCCGGCGCGCTCGTTACAGAGCAAGCATCACTTTTTTCGAAATGAAGTGTACGGAGCGTTCGTTGGCGTACTCCTACGTGGCTGTTCAAAGCTAGACTATAGATTGTTGAGTCATGAAAGTACATAGGAAGGTTTGTCTTACACGTTCAAACAGCCAGCTCGAAGAGACCGTATATCGTCCTCTTGTTTTCTCCACGCGCATTGTATTATGAGTTTTTGAATATAAATTTTCGCCGTCCCGGATTTATATACCCCGTGGAGCACATGTAGCGCATTCCCACAGTTCATGGGCCGTGGCATGCACGTATGTGCGAAAGCGTGACTAGGAGAAAGTGCTTCAGGACGTAAACAGACAGATCATGTTATTTATGTCACGATCTGGCAGTCATGTTGGCCACGCACTCGCATGTCGACTTCGGAGTATACCTAGTCAAGAAGGCAACCACGAGAGCGCCACGACGTGGATAGATAGATAGATAGATAGATAGATAGATAGATAGATAGATAGATAGATAGATAGATAGATAGATAGATAGATAGATAGATAGATAGATAGATAGATAGATAGATAGATAGATAGATAGATAGATAGATAGATAGATAGATAGAAACAGTCGAAGTTTATGTTGTTTATATGAGAAGTGATTTGCAATGATGACGAAGGATGACGAATTTACACCTGTTGACAATTGTTACAAGCACCTATGACGTCCTCTTGGAATACCTTACATCTCGGCTAGTTGGTAATCGACACGTTCAATGGTCGCACGAAACTTGAGAATGACGGATGAAAGGAAGGCAGGCCAGGACACTGCTGACCCTGCAGGGTCCTGGCCTGTCTGTCTTTCGTGCATCTTTCTGTATTTATTTTACCTTCTCTCTCCTCTAGAGTACAGAAGATGACTGATAAGGCATCACATGACCCGTCCGTTAAGGACCATATGCATTCGTTGTTTTCGAAGAGGATTTTTCATTACGGCTACATCAACACTGACACCTACAGGTTCACGAAGACTGGCATGGCTTTCCTTATGCGTATTCTGAAGGTAAGGTTGTGGATATTTGCTCTAGGAAGCCACCGAAAACATTTTGGCTTCGTAGGACTACAAGCTCATAAATTGATCTTGAAACAACAGACCATAGCTCAGTCAACGCTTTCATATTTCGAGTTCTGCAAGTGTTGAGAGAGTTGCGTTCATTAGTAGTTGGCTCTGCAGTAGATTTAATGTTAAGAAAAGCACCTTCGAACAGACATACACCATCTCTAGGTGATGAATCACGTGTGCATGTTATTGCTTCAGGACTGTGCATGGACTGGTGTTGATATTACGCTGTCCACATTCTAGAATTCATAGCCGCGTGAATGCAAATATTATGTTTATATTTAAATTGTAATGCTTCTGTAGGAACGTGTCACTCGCCTTTGCGTGGTATTCAAAATACAATATTGCAATAGAGAAGACGAGCTGGCACTCGGTTCTATTCTTTTTCTATCACCGTATGCTCTACTCCCGCTAATTCTTACGAATATTGCGACTCTATGTCACACGAGTAGTACGCTGGACTATGTAGCCAGACCACCACTCGTATGACAGATGGAGATAACGATCTAAATTGCCCGAAATTATTGGATTCTTTCGGTGCTTCTCGGACATGTTACCTTTCCTTTCTGAGAGGATCAGAGTGATGAGTGTGGCCATTAGCGGACGAAAATTAGCTCAAAATGAAGTTTCGTGAATACCTACTTTGGTGACTTTACATACGACTTAGCGAAAAAGGCCTCTTGCGCGAGAATAATTTATATGCATAATGGTTTTTTTTTTTTTAAATCATTGCTGCTAGTGCAAATAGTCCACATGAGAACCAGCAAGAGAAGGGCCGTGTTAAAGTTGATATTTTAACGCGAGAGCGTTAGAGAGCTCGTGACGCAGAAATTCCTGTGTCGGCGTCGGTGATGGCGTCGTTGGTTGTAAGCGAAAAATCGTCCGTGACCGAAAAATCGAGAAAGAAGCAAATAAAATAAACAATAAAAATGTGGGTCACATCGAGGGTCATATCCAGCTCTCAGGGACATTTTATGATCAGCGCTCCAAGCGGCCACTGCTGGAAGCTCGCCCGTTTTCAATGGGACAGGGTCATTTTTCGGCGATAAGAAATCGTAGAGGCGCAACTTCCAAAAGTTCCCAAGAAGGCACGTTCTGGAAGTTGCACTGTACCTCACAAATGCAGCACTTTTGCCATCGGGGCGTTACATTTTGTTCCCACGACGAGAAAAGCTTAAACAATGGGATCCTATGGAAGCCACTGAAATTTCGCCTTGTTTTTCAGGACAAAAACGAGCCGTCTGAACAAACTAGATTGAAACCTGCAAAGTTCCCAGAGGTCTAAGTAGTATGAAGACACAGCTTTCATTTGAGCCTGCGATCATTGTTTGGCGTGAATAAAAAGACGTTCCAAATTGAGGTTTTCTACAACGCGGTCGTGTCTTTAGCTTGCATCTTTCATCGTAGTATCTTGATAAGACCATTTTTATCGCCGCTGGCTCGTTTGGCGTTGTGGCCGAATCGGTAAAGCAGTAGCATCATGTGTCGCGCGTAGACGTCGCGTCGAAGGTTCGAATCCGGGAAATACTTTTTTTTTTCCTTTCTTTTTTTTTTACAGTATTGCTCCTGTTTTCACGGGTGTACAGTGGGTTACGGTGATAGGCTGGTGACCCGAAGGACACGGGTTTTATCCCTGTCGCGGCTCTAGCATTTTCGAAGGAGGTCAAAATGCCAGAAGCCCTTGTATTATCCGCAGGGTGTCGGAACGGAACGAAAACCGACAACGAAAAACGAAAAAAAAAAACGATATTTTCGACCGGAACGAAAACGTAACCGAAACTTTATCTATTATTTCGTTCCGAAGTGAAACCGAAATTTTTAACACGAAAGTGTTTTATGCCGGGGTCCACCAAGTACATCCGTCACGGATATGACGTTGATAAAATGGATGCCAACGGGTGAGAAAGAAAAAAACCAAGAAAAAGATACCCCGCTGGGAATCGAACCCACGACGTTGCGGCCGCGACGGCAAGCGCCCGACGCTCTACCGACTAAGCCAACTCGGGTGATGCTAGGCACGGCGCGAACGCGCCTTATATCTTTCACACCTTCTCTTTCGCGGCGGGCGGAGCGGGGCGGTGCCGCCGTCTGTGAGAGGTGAAAAGAAGTAATGCTTCACAATCGACACTTACTAGCGCTTACTCCGAGACTGCACGTGATATGGGAGGTCATGGTTAAAGCGTCTCGATACCAGAGAGGTAGACTGGCCGCGCTGGCGTCGCCGAGGCACCTTTGACGCAGTTACGTTCTTTGCCTTTGGATGCGTGCGTCGGCTCATCGGAGTAGTGCAGCTTCCACGTGCACGAACGGGATTTCTCTGCCGCCGACTGCTTCATTTGCGAGAGCACCGACTAACAAAACTGCTGCAATACGCGTTGCAGAAAGGACACTATTTCGACGGGCGTATGTTGTGCCTTGGTGGAGCGAGAAAGAGGCCAGCGCGACGCACGCGTTTGCCGCTCAGGCTACGAACCTCCGTCTCCCGTGTTGCTGAAGCGCTGTGTGGTAGTGTATGCATGAGCACAGGCGTCGGTCACCCATTACTAGAAAGCGCACACCGTGCCGTTTCTCTCCTTAATTGACGACGCTTTGAAGAAGTGCATACCGGGTACCAATGTTGATTATGAACTTGTTGATATCATCCTTACGCGCGATTCACGATTCGCTGTGTCCAAATATATGTTCACACCATCAGCTACCTCAACGGTTTAATCATGATCATCGGCGTTAGTCTTCGCGATAGAGACATGCTGTCAACATGGGTGCATCCACGTCAAACGGTGCTATAGCTGCCAAACACGAATAGACATTGTACAAGCTCTCATATATCATAAGCACTACTTCTGTGAAGACACGTTTCACTTTCGTGTTATACCGATTCCTATGACGGAGGGATCAGCCATGTTTTTTTCTATCGTTTTTCGGTTCACGAGAAAACTTCGCAATCCAGAGCAACTGAGCTCATGCATTGTGAGCATATCTCAGGGTACAGTATTAGCGCGTACCTCAGGCAGGAATTCCCAAGCAAAGATATGTTGAAATTGTGCTTAAAACAAAAACAGCGGCAACCAGAGATGTTTATATTAACGCAAGTGGACTTTTGCGTGCCTGTCACGCAGGGCAGCGTAGAGAGGGCATTGTCGGCGCCGAAGTTTGTTACAGCGAAAGCTGTTATGAGATCACAACAGCTGATTTCGGCGCCATAGTTGTCCGCCGCCGCCGGTGTCCGTGACCGCTATCGCGTCATAGAAGAAAAAAAAAGAAATGAGAAACAAATTTCTAGGATCGGATGGGATTTCAACCCGCGCCCTCTGCGTGGCAGTCGGGTCTTCCACCACAGTGCCACGCTGGTGCTTGTAACTCCTTCGCAAAAATACTCTATACAGGCGTCATGTCGGGCGAGGAATCGTGTTAATATATGTAATATAGCGTGGCAGAAGAGTAAAATAACAACCAGTCATCACACAATGCTAATAGCGCAAAGAGTGTGTTGTTTAATGCTTCCCACCAGTATTGCGGAGTTGCCCCACCAGAATTGGAATGACTCCAGAATCATTCCCCATTTTCGCGACCCCAGAATGGAATGGGGACAACCCTTGGACGAATGGAATGGAAATGGAATTAAGCGTCTCTTGTACGGAATGGAGTGGGAATAGAATTACGTCTTTTTCCGAAAATAGAGCACGTTTTCGTCTACGTGCTGTTTTTCAAACTTCAAACATTAGTAAGTCAGAGCCTCTAAATTAACGATAAAGCAGTATTTTTAAAATTGCTTGGCTGATTACAAGTACGGTACAATTATAAGCAACGCGCCTACTAGAAACCTAGGCGTAAGTTAGTGTACAAACAAATGCATTATCCCAGCAGATACAGAAGCGAGAAACAAGTTATCCCTGCGCGTTGGTTCCCATTGATGGCCCCGCACGAAAGTGGCGACTACTCTATGCACAGCCTGATCTTTACCTCACGAGTAGTTCAGTACCTGACACACGTAAATACCCTTTGCGACAAGGAAGACATTGCATACCTGCGCACAGGCGAACACAGAAACTTCTCCTCACCCCATCCATGCTTGCGAGGCGCGCTTGATAGGTGTGAGTGCTGACGAGCCGTACGGTCCAGTGTTCCGTATTCGATACAAAGGCACAGGGTGCCCGAGCGGTGCACTGTTCCAACTAATACCAGCAGATCTAGAGGATCTTATTCCCCAATAACCAAATTTTAGTTTTCACCATATTCACGACCGCTCCAGACGCGTGGCAAAACTGCTTAGTCTTCTTGAGTACTACTTTTGTCAGCATAAAAATACGCTATGTCGTCATTTTAGCAATAACGTATTTAAGCATAAGCAATATTAAAACACCACCGTTTGTTCAAACATGCTGACCATCCAAATACTATAGGTAGCGCGAGAACTGCCCCTATGGGAATTAGTATGGGTGGTTGTACTGCACTAGATATGTCACCAAGCTACTATCCCTCTACCTTGTTAACGTGTTTTGCGTACTTTTGTAGTTTTTAATGCATCTGATGACATCAGCTTTATGGGGCATTCATTCTTAACTCGATAAAACTATCAAGATGCCTTTCCTACGTCGATGAGTTACAGGATTGGAATTGAACTGTCCGGCCATTCCCAGAGTGCGAATGGGTTAAGTTTTTCTCATTCCGTGGAAATGAAAGGAATGGAATTGCGGCAAGTTCTAATTCCCCGCATTGGAATTGAAATGGAATGGAGGCACCCATTCCGCAACACTGCTTCCCACCCCTTGCCAAGTGCTCAGCCATAATTCTTTATCATCATCAGTCACAGCACAAATTGCACATAATGCCTCTCAGATGTGTAGGGTGTACCACGAGACTCCGAAGAATGTCTAAAAAATGGCATAGTGGGGACTTCTCAACTTCAGAAAAATTGGGATGCTTTATGGCGGAGTAGGTACCTTACATGTGTACTTGTATTATTGCCCCAGGAGACTCTCCAACGGGCTCCACAAAGTACGCTCTTCCAGCTTTCGTTGTGACTGTGCTGCCTAATCCGCGCAAGCCTGGCGATCTTTTTATCAGAACTGTGGTCTCGCACATCAGAGAGTACACTCAATGACGTGCTGCTTCCGAGATCGTGGTCACTCCCTTGACACAAAGCGCCCATTAAAAAAATTCGTATTTGTCTTTTGAGAATGTAGATCTTATGACTTTGAAATGAATACTGGTTTGTGCTAGTTGGTAGGAATTCGTGGTACAGTTATTTCCGCCCTCTGAAGAACGTATTTTATCCTTGTCCCACTTTCCTAATAGGAGGGCAAGTAACTACATCACAAATCTAATGTTCTTTATGATTACCTTAACTTCAAAATTTTGCATAAAAAAACCGTTACGAACCGTTACGGAACATTTTTTTTCGTTCCGGAACAGAAACGGAACGGAACTTCTTGCGGTGGAACGAAACTAAAACCGAAACGAAATGTTTTTCGTTCCGACACCCTGATTATCCGGAGCCTTCCACTATGGCGTGCCTCATAATGAAGCCGTTGTTTTGTACTGAATCAGAGGCTGGGTCCGAGCTAGTTGGTATAGCGACATAATGAAAACGGTAAGCGCGCGGTAAGACTGGAACAAGAAGACCGAACAAGAGGAACAAGCGCTCTGTGTGTGTCGTCATCATGTTGCAGTCTTACCGTGTACTTATCGTTTTCATTATGCCGTTGTTTTGGCACCATTTGATTGTTGGTACATTCGACTGGTCGTTTTCGTGCGCTCTGGAGACGTGCGTCGCGTTCAGCTGGTCGAAATCGAATGCTCTGACTACGTTCGGCTGGTTCTTTCAGAGCACCACGCTGCATCTCTGAGAGCTCTCACTTTGTACTCGGAGTCCGCCCGGGATCTGATCATGTGACTCCCGCGTCTCGTGTGTTTGCTACAGAAGAGGCGGTGACGCGTATCCTTTTCCGGCCTCCGATTGCTCTGGCGAGTGGCTGCAGGTACCGCTCGGACTCAGTCGTGTGAGCACAAAATTTATGATAGCTTTAATGGCCAAGTTAGGCGTCTTTTAAGTGTATGTACGTTATCCTTACGATGCAGCAGCCACTGCTGCGGAACGTTTAAAGAAGTCCGTTATGTTACGTCCGAGCGTGGTTGCCGAAAGCCATGGGAAGAAATATGCCGTAGGTTTTCCGTACATTCATTGCGTATCTGATAGGCTAACGAAAGTAGGAAGTAGACACGGCGTTAACGTTGTTTTTACGGCAGCCAATAAGCTAAGTAAGATGTAATCGCCGCTATGCAGAGAAAGAATGAGCGAGTAAAAGACAAGGAATGACCGATATGAGAGGCAAAGCTCCTTAGGGCCTGGCCTTGTCGTTGTCCGCGTCCGACACGGTCTACGAAAACGAAACCGACAAAAAACAAACATTTGTGAACCGCAACCGAAAAAAAGAAACATCTGTGAAAAAAAAAATTGGCTGCGTATCTGCGTGCTTCGCTGCAAATGTCGTGTAAAGACGATAAAGAGGCGCTGCGTGAGATATGAACGCCATCTGGCAATACGTCGGGAAACGTGAATGCTGTGTTGCGGGCTGGTAGTCCCGGCGCAGCAGCAGGCAAGACCGGCGGTGACCAACGCGACCGGCGGGGACGCCAGCGAGCCCGAACACGCGGTTTGGCGCGAAGCGCCGAAGCAGAAGAAACGTCCACACTCAACGAGTACTCTCCACACACTCTTTTATATTCACGTCGCCTGGGTAAAGCAGGAATGCCAGAGCGGCACCCCATGGCGCTCGTACAGTGCAATACTGAACTGAAACCGAAACACAACAATGAGCTCGCGCAGAGGGCACGGAGGAAGCTAAGTTTCGGTGCAGTCGCATTTTCAGCGCAGCTTAAGAAACTAGGATAGAATTACGTATCTATGTATTTTCTATTAAAGGAACGCACCACCTAATACTTACCTAGTGATGTTGCGCCTCAGATATGCGTAATGTTTGCTTTTTGATCAACTATGTAGACAAGTATGAACCTAGTGAGCCGTTCACGATCGCTGGCCCTTGTGCAAGTGGTTCAACTTTGGCCGAGTGGCTGAAGCGAGGGACGTGCCGACAAACAGAAAGACAGACAAAGACATACCAAAATTTCTGTGTTTAAGGTCCCCAAGAAAGACTATCGTCTTTAAAAATACACGGGCGGGCGCTGCAGTGAAAATGGGTATATATAAGCGCGTTCCACACATAATCTTTCTGCCGTGGACCGTGAACGCGCGCTCGCCCGCGAAAGGCAACGTCGACGCGTACAGCGAGCTACCACCAGGGGGATGTGCATAGAGCTTGTCATTGCCAACTGCAGGCTAGATCCGATTGAAGAACCATCGACTCTGCATTTCACGGACCACAAAGCAGTAATGAAGGGCAAATGGAATCCACAACTCAACACGACATAATATTTATGACCAATAAACATTTTATATGTTGTCACGCGTTGTCAGTCATTTACATGCGCGAGTGGGCAATGTTACGGGAGATTCAGGGTTACCGAACGATCCCCAGGGCTTCACCGATACTTAAGCGCGCACAGACAAGGATAAAGGGAGGTGACGACAACACAAGCGCTGTCCTTGTCTGTGCGCGCTTAAGTATCGGTGATGGAAAACCAACTAGCCCAAAAATCAGTGCTCCCCAGTGCTTCGCCCACTCATCATCATTCACTTCGTGGATATGCGTGGCTTTTGTTTCGTTTTTTTTTTTCAGTGAAACACGCGGACAAATTCACTGATTGCCTACAGGTGTGGTGTATAGACTATTTTACGGATGGGCTCGGTTCCGGCATATTGGGCTGTTAGTCTTGCCCTGTGGTATCTTGAACAAATAAAGGAACTGTGCTGCGGCTGACGTACGCACATGATAACGGTTGGGTTGGTACGTTCGACGTTTATTGCCGCACCGTTCCACGTTTCTTGCTGATGACCATATTTCCGACGACCTACGAATGTGATCGCCACTATATCGGTCTACAGCGCACATTGCTAGTACTTCGACTTCTCATTACCTGGGCACAAATTCGCCCAATGAAGAATTTTCATATGTACCACCTTGTGTTTTGCGTACTTCACCATCACGACTAGGTGACAATATTTCGGCAGTTCTTTATAATGAGGATCATAAGATTGAACATATCTGTCGGGTGGAACATTTCTTTAGTGTGGTTTATCAATCCTTTAGATGGGCTCCGACTGTATGAACTTGTTGTACCAGAGATGCTTTCAGGTGCCTCCAGCTAACAAATCATTAAGGATGGTTTGATTACTTTGCCAAAGCATGTTAGCGCGTATGCTGCCGTGAGCGCGTGACCAAATTTTCTACCTGCAGTAATGGGCATAATGCAAGCGCACAGATAGGAAAGGACAAGAAGTGCTCATGCTACTCGCCCCTATCGATAGCCAGGCCCCACCGACATGTTTTTCACGAAGCAGCTCTCATCATTGAAGGTCGCCGCACGTTGTCATAGAAGACACGTGATAATAATAACAGTAAAAGGCACCTAAATGATCTTTGGCGTAATAGATTTTACATTATTATGAGATGATACGTATTGGTGCACATTTATAAAAGACTCAGTGAAGCAACAAATACAAAACCTATTTTACGGGTGCTTTAACGCGGTGCAAACATAGGTGACAAGCTATCCCCACAACCGTCAGCCTCAGCGGCGAAGGAACGCAAAGGCGCCGCTACAAACCATGCATTCAGACTGAACAAAGCTGTCGCAAAACAAAACATGCATTGGCCTTCGGCGACGAACCTGCCCAGAAACTCGGTTTAGCGAGAGCAGATGTATCTAGCGAAAAACGTTCGGACAGGAAAAGGGAAGAGAAATCCAGGAAAGAAACTCCGGTTAATTCTCTGCCACGTTGGTATTGTGATTACGGTGCTCCGTTGCTGACCCGAATATTACGGTTTTGATTTCGGCCGTGGCGGTCGCATTTTGCTGGATGAGAAATCATAGAGGCCCGTGCAGGCTCGTAACCAGAAATATTTTTAGGGGGGAGGGTGGGCCCACTTGCTGAAGGCCTTGAAAAACACCCATTTTTCTCTCACAACCATTGGAATTCCAGGAAGGGGGGGCAGCCCCCCTCCTTTCCCACTGGCTACTTTTCTGGGCCGTTGTGTTGAGCTGTGGGAGGGCACGTCAAAGAACACCAGAGGGTCGAAATTTGCGTCGCCCTCCTCTACGGCGTGCATGTAATCGTATCCTGGTTTTAGCACGAGAAACCCCAGGTAATAGCATTTTAGTTTATTAAAGAAATCACAAAATTTAGGTAGTGTTTCTTGTTTCCTTGCGCACTTCGTTGGACGGAGCCGGTGAGCAGCAGATCCGTACACTCTAAGAAAACAGAGTGTGTGCGACTCCCGTCGGGGACTCCTGACTTGCCACGTATGTGACTCTCTTTAAAGTGGCACGGTGACTCTCTTGTGGGTCACGCGACTCTGCAAAGAGTGTATGCTGATCTCCATAGAGAGCTGACGTGACCCTTTAAAAAAGGGCCATATACGTGGCAAGCCAAAATGGTCAAAAGACACATTTTTGTTTTCTTAGAGTGTAGCGGTAGTACACGCGCGTGATTATTTGTGATATGAGCCGATTTGTACGTGCCGCGAGCCAACACCTTATAAATTCATTACTTTCCACTTGAAGTCATATATTGCAACAGCGTGTTAGGTGACGGAAGCGAATCTCGGAGGCGGCGTGAGAATTTCGATGGACGCAAAATGCTAGAAGCCCGTGAGCTTAGATGTAATGCAAGATAAAGAACATCACGATGTCGAACCATCGGCGACCCTCCACTACAGCGTCACTCACAATCACATCGTGTTCTTGGGGCGTAAAACCACAACAATTATTGTAAGAAGTATCACCACCTTCTCTGTAGCCAGAGAAACCTAACTGGAAGTAAACAGCTTAAAAACACGGGGAAGGCAAGTGACCACACGCTGCAAACTAAGAAACTTAGGGCTCCATATTGCGAAATGCTGTCATTAGACTGTTAAATGTACGCCAACCCCTCGATATCTGCCATCGGCTGAGCTTTTCGATCCAGCAACATAGTTGCGCCGCTTGCGCTGAGTCGCGCAGAACTGGGGCAGAGCAGAGCTCGTGGGCCCTCGGCTGGACCTGGCTTGACTAGCCACACATAAAATCACAAGCCCATACACAAAAGTGTTCACGTGATCACATTGTAATTCACGAGTATTGGCTACGTGTAACTCGGGTTCCATTGGGATTCGCTTGAAGATCACAGCACCAATTGTCACGCCCACAGACAAATGTTCACGTGATCACACTGTAATTCATGAGTATTGACTACGTATTGGGCGGGTTCCATTGGGGATCGCTTGGCAATCACAGCACCAAGTACCCTATTGACCTCAATGAGCATAACTGACCTCACTTGAATATTCCAGGATTGGTCAGTTGCATCCCAAGTCAATCTAGCCTTAAATATAGTTGATTACTTTTATTAGATATATTTACTTGCATATTCGAGGCTTGGTCCCGATTAGCTTGCATCCCAAGTCAACCTAAGCCTAATTAGCTAATTAGCTTATTTTCCGATAATTACACTCACTCTTAATTAGTGTTAATTAGACTAAGCTCGGCACGTATTACCGCACTCGGCATGACTCTGCACAGGAAAATCCCAGCTCGGCTGAACTAGGATTTATTAAGCTGTGATTTCATTTGCTTAGTTACGTGAAACTAATTAGGTTTCACCATGCTCAACATAGCTTAATAAGGCTTGTCAACGGTTACATTGCCTTAACTAAGTACAGCTATTCTTAATTTTGCTTGACGTGGCCGCGCCGACGCGACCCCGACACGGTGTCTACGCCGCAAACCGGACAAACGGCGGCCATTGCACACCTGCTGTTAAAAAAAAAAGGGAATAAATGAACCCGTTTGGCTGCACTTTCGATACCTCCGGTGTTGTCGAGCGCTGTTTTCTTATTCTGCAGCGTTAAACGAGTCGTTGCCATAGAAACGGGATATGACTAGCCATTTTAACGCCACAACTCGCCGGTCTTATCTTCGTCGCCGACACAACGGAGAACGGCGGCAGGCCAAGCCAAGAGGGAATGCTGTGTGTTCTGAACTCTTTTTCTTTTGTTTCTTTCCTTTATTTCTAGCCACGACGCAACTCTTGACTTCGCGCGAGATTCAAAAAGATAAAAGCCATGCGGCACGTGGTGGAAGACACGCGAACTAAACGCCGATGTCCGAGAAAGCTGGATCTGCCAACCCGGGCCGTTCGCGTGGCAAGCAGGTGTCCTACCACAAAGCCACGCGGTTACTTGCAACTGAATCGAAAAAAAAAACCCCTACAAAACTGCCATGTAATAGAAGGAGTCTCCTTAACGCACTTAATGTTGCATGGCAGATGCGCACAATCGCGCAAGGTGACGCTTAACTGCATCAACTGTTTCAGCGCGATTTTCGTGTGTGAAAAACTTTGAAGTACGCAGGCATGCGAAGACCAACTTCACATTTTTCGCACTAACATCGGCTCTCGGACTTCTTGCCGTGTGCCTTGCAAACCAAGCACAGCTTTGAGGGACTCTTCTTTATTTTGTTCGGCAGGTGTCACGACGAAAATGAGCCTATTCGGCGATTTGTAGGCGCATTGGCGAGACCATCAAACTACGTTTTGCACCCATCTCCGCTAAAAACCATGCTAAAGACACACACACACACACAATTACAAACAGCTCCAAAATGGCCAACTATGTCCATCTAGCGAAAAACATATCAAACAAACAGCAAACATTTTGGCCTCCGAGATGGCAAGCGCGCCGCGCGCTCGCCATCTTGGAGGTCTTAATGCTTGCTGTTTGTTTGATATGTTTTCCGCTAGATAGGCATAGTTGTCCATTTTGGTTGTCCACACATTAATAAGTATGCACTTAGTGGTTCACGTGCGCCCTCGGGACCGGATTTCGCTATCGCGTTCAACTCTTAAAGGCGAAGCATAAGGGTCCCCCTATTTTTTAATGTAAGCTAATTATTCTCTATCCCACTGGATGAGGATACTGCGGATAACGAACAGGAATCCATGCTATGTAGTAAGCTTTAAATAATGGATGGGAAATAGGAGGCGTTGTGTAACATGTCCCAAGTATATTATTACGGACAGCAAAGTGGTTGTAAAATTCTCATGTCGAAAAATGTGCCGGATATCATGGCCAGGTTAAAACACCGGAAGTACTACTTACGCACTTTATCCTAAATACACATATCAATTAACGCAGGTACCTTTATGACCTTGATGCTTATTAGACTTCGTTTGACATCACCTTCTAGTCAAGCTGATTAAATGTCTCACCTCGTTTACGACGCTAGACTTTATGAACGTCTACACAAAACTGTGATTTTTGTTATTTTTCCAAGTGTTTGTTTTTCTTCTCTATCTCATCGATTAGTTCCCCTCCCCGCCTATAGGGTAGAAAGCCGAGAACGTGCCTCGTTATTCTCCCTGCCTTGGCCCTTCTACACAGACGCTCTCTCTCAATATTCATTGATGAGAGGCGTCACTTAG
Source organism: Rhipicephalus sanguineus (assembly GCF_013339695.2). Classification (NCBI taxonomy): domain Eukaryota; kingdom Metazoa; phylum Arthropoda; class Arachnida; order Ixodida; family Ixodidae; genus Rhipicephalus; species Rhipicephalus sanguineus. Next base: position 146,588,522 of record NC_051185.1, read on the forward strand.
GGAACGGGCTGTTCTCACTTGATCTCCCTCCGCAAACTTTTTCACGGGGAGTTCTTGATACAGATATTTCGTGTGAGTCGCGTCTTTTATGAAAATGCCCTTACTTCATAGCCACCGCTGGTAAGCCGTATTTGAGGGTATGAGGTCAAAATGCGGCACGTAGAACACCGACTATGTGATATCGGCAATAAATAGCATTGACACTACGGTCAAAAAAGCTAAATTTGCGCTAACGCACTCATGAGGCGACTCACTCAGGCTCAGATCTAGCCGTGAGTCTGAGTGGGTCCGGCTGAGTAATATAATGGTGAGCTCGAGTCCGGTGAGTCCGGTTGACAGAAAGTTTAGTGAGCTTGAGTTCGAGTGAGTGTTGTTCAGTAAATTTTTGACGAGCCTGAACTCTACAGAGCCCTAAGAGCAGAATATATCTGCGAGTTTGAGTGAGCTCAATTTTTTTGCCGGCCTATACTGACCGTAGCCTAAGAGCGCTCGTTCACTGCACCACATTTAGCCAATGGTACGTCGTGACAAGCCGGAGTCAGGCTGAAAAGCAGGTCCACTTTAATGAGTTTCGTCTATAAAAGGAGTAGGCAAAGAGGTAGCCAATCGTTGTCACTGTGTGATGCTGTCACTGAGCTGTCAGTGTGCACATGTGATCTAGCTGAGCCTATTGTGGTACGAACGGCACTTTCATAAAATCATAACGATATTAATATTACAGCGGCTCACGGATTACCTGGAGGATGTGAAGACCCCTGACCGTCCGATCTACACGTTCATGTCATCAACGTGGTCTCAGCATTACGACGATGTTGCGGCGAAAAGCGTGGCTGAGATCTCCAGGCACGTGACCTTATCTTCCTTTATTTACCCGCCGTGGTAGTTTTGGGAACGAGGTATTCTGTTGCTATGCACGAGGGCCAGTGCTGGCACCGCTGTATTGAGGATAGTTCAGGCTTTTCTTTTAATTTGTTTGTTACTTATGTTACAATATATATCCATTTTAGTTCGTGTCATTTTTCATAGTAGACCAAGACAGAAAGGGTTATTGAAAAATATTTCGCAGTAATTGCTCTAAGGAATATTTTTTTGTGAAATTTTATGTACGACGCAGTATCAAGTTCGAAGCGCCCTCTCGGTGGGGCAAATTTTGAACGGCGAAGCTGGTTAAGGCAGCTGTAATTTGTACGGCTTATACTGTGCGGACTACCCTGTGCGACCTATCAGGTATGCGCCACAGGAATTCGGTCAATCCCACTACTCACCCGTGGTCCACTAAAATGAAGGACACAACAGCTAGCCCAGAAAACGGATATATGTCGCAGGAATTGGGAAATCTTACTGCTCACCACTGGTCCACTAAAAAGAAAGAAGGCAACAGTTAGCACAACACGAGGGAACTGGAAAGGCAACGGCGGCTGCGAGAAGACCCCGAAGCGATGGAAAGCCTACGCCAACGAAAACACACCGGTAGATACGTGAGAGCTGCGAACCCTTGGCTTCAAGGCGAGTTTCTGTCTCTGCAGTTTGGACATCCGTGTCGCGTCTCTGACTGTCTGTGGTTTAAAGCGAACCTATAGGTGCTGAGAATCGACGTACACGCAACCTAACATAACTTAGCCAAAGCCTAGCAACGACCGAGAAGCAACCTAGAAAAACCGTCATCGCATAGCCGAGGCCTAGAAACAACCTAGAAGCAACCATATTGAGTTTTCACAATCGTCCAGTTTCGCTGGGTCAAGCCTTGCGCGGCTTAGTGGAACCTTCGCAAATTTTTTTCCATAAAAAGTTCCCTTCAATTGCTACTTGCCAACTACTGCAAATAAGTGCTGCGCAATCCCCCATAGTGTCGGAAGGGTTGAGAAAAGAAAATTGACAACCACCCGTTTCTATAGCACGAATCCACTACCAGAACTTTGTTTAAAAACGGGTAGTTGGCAATCTGTTTTTCATAACTACTTGCCGCACTGCGCACTTTTGTGTTTGCTACAGGACTGCTTGGCTGACAGGATCGTAGCTTTTTTGTGTGCGCGCTACAGCGATGTGCTGCCCAAGACTGCGGTATTGGCCCCTACAATCTCAAAATAAGTGGCCCTTTCCTTTTCCAGCCTCAACACTCCACGCATTCAGATGTGTTCACTTCAAGTAAATGTTGTCGGTGTTAGGGAGGCCGCATAGCCGCGCGACGCCATGTCTTGCTCAAGAGTTTTACGTCCCTCTCATCCCGGCAACGGGGTGGCGGAATGGTGGATGGTCGCAAAACACTTGTCACTTGACGGTTGCACCGCCCTCGACGGTACAACAGCGGTGCCGTGCTTTCAAAGACATTGGGAAGGAGGCAGAGAGGGCGGGAAACGACGGGACCTCAGCAGATGAGTACGAGTTTCTGCATCTTCTGGCCGGTGGCTGTCCTTTGTTAGTCGGCCTGCGGTTACTCCACCTCCTTTGGGATCCCGGCCTCGGCGGTCACGCGCCCTTCCACAGTCAGTCGAGTCACCGGGAAAAAATTGATACCGAGACCGGATGCGATATTACAACGAAGCGACAGTAAGAAAGCAGCTGCCCTATGCTTCTTCGAACCTGAGTTCTTGACAGAGAAAGCTGTTATGGGCATCACAACAAGAGCCGATTTTGGCGCCATAGTTGTGCGCCGCCACCGCCGCCGGTGCCCGTAACCGCTATCGCGCGAAATAAGGAAAAATGAAGTGAAAAGATATCCAGGATCGGATGGGATTCCATCCCCGGCCCCCTTCGTGGCAGTCGAGTATTCTACCACAGAGCCACTCCGGTGCTTGTCGCAAAGAGACCATATACACGCGTCATGTAGGGCAAGGAATCACGCTCACGTATGTAATTTAGCATGGTCGAAGAGTAAAATAACAACCAGGCGATACAAAGTGCGAACGAGTGAGGCGTTCAATGCGTCCATCGCATTACAAAGGGCTGAGCCATGATTGTTCATCGTCACCATGCCTGCAGCACAAAGTGCGCATAATGCCGTAAAGATGTGTAGCGGGTGCTGCTCCACTTCACAAAAATTATTATATATGGCATAGTGGGTGCTTCTTTACTTCACAAAAATTTTTTTGTGGCGTGATGGGTACCTTCCAAGCGTACTGGTATAATTTGCCCCAAGAGAGTTTACAAGCAGCTATAGAAAGGCCGCTCTTCCAGCTTTCACTGTAACTGTGCTGCGTGTTCGACGCAGGCCTGGCGATTTTTAAATGTTGACGAGCGATTCCCAGAAGTGCGCCGATGTGTCATGACATCTCGCAAACCTTTCCCCGGAATTTCGTGCTCGAATCGCGCCCAGCAAGTTGTTTATTTACTTCATCCAATGTTGCTTTCTGCGTTATTTGTAAGGGAAATATCTACTTCGTATATTGGTGTCTACATCACCACGTATTTTCTTTATTTTTTTTTAGTTTATCAGTACCCTTGTGTTCTTGTTGTACGCGTCCAAGCAGGTTAATTTATAGCCCTTGTCGAAATGTCCAGCGTTTCTGTGTCTTACTTTGTTCTTCTGTCGCGCTGTCGTGTGTCGGTTAAGCACCCGTTTTTTATTTGCAATTTACTCGCTCGATCTGTTTAAGTGTTCCTTCTTTGTGTTGTCCTTTTCTAGTTTAGCGCAAATTTTCCTGCATAGTATGAACCAACTAGCCCCTCAAGACGTCCTGATCAATTTACTACTTGTTTCGCACAAGTCACCGTTTCATAAATAAATAGGCCACGTTGTTTCTTCTAGTTCAAGGTACATATGAATTTCAGCTGTATCGCGTGCATGTTCAAGTGCTGACATTCATTTATTTCATTTTGTGTCGCAAACTGCGCTTCGCTCACTTCCTTTGAACTGTCGGTAAACGGAGAAATCAAGAAAGCGCTAAGAGGGAGACGTTTTGGCTCTGTGTGTTTGTGAGTGGTGTCTTTTCCACGATTTCGAATATAAGAGCGTAATTCAAAACAATCTTGAAAGAGTGTATGCCTGGGGCATGTTGGTCATTCATGTTTCACTTTTTAGCGCACAAAAGAGCAAGGACGAAAAGTGTCGCGGACACATCGCTGTGTCCGCGTCGCTTTTCGTCCTTGTTCTTTTGTGCGCTAAAAGTGAGACATCAAAAGAATCTCTGTCTGTTCTATGCGGTTATCTGCAAGCAAATGGTCAACAGAACAAAGCGAGAAATTCTTTCCAAGACTTGCAGTATCTTATCCTTATCTATATATTCGGAATATACTGTTGCTGACTTAGCTTTTCTGCGTCGATTATACTTGCTGCTTGCCTAAAGGCAGAAGCGTGGGCACCATGTATTTAATTACGTGCAGAAAAATCTAGATCATGCTAAAATTACACAGTCAATGGAAAACGTCGGGAAGATATTGACACAGCAAACGAAAAGTCTGGCAAGATCTGGCGTTAAACGCTGAAAATTAAAGAACGATGGCGCAGCCAAAGAAAAACGCTGGAAAAATATTCAAGCTGCATATATTTATATAATATTAGCGATACGTAATATAATATTAGGAATACGAAGTGCGCAGCCGCGCGGGTGCGCGAGTTGCCTTACGGGCGCCTAGTGGGTATTTCGACAATTCGCGAAAGGAAGAGTTCTGCCGTAGTGGCTACTTCGCAACTATACTCGCAGTAGGCATCCAAAGATGGCTTGAAACGGCCATCTTACGTACACAAACCTTCCTTTCCTTGCGGTACGGTGTCCACCGACAAGCGAAGCTAGGTTAGTGATACAGAAGGCGATGCGAACGGGGCCCGATTACAATATCGCGTTCTCGCTCTTCAAGGCGAAGTTCAAGGGTCTTTCAAGTTCTTGAATGTGGCAATGTCGTGATCATCCCCTTCCTTGAAGTTTAGTTTCGCAGCCCTCACAACCCAAGTGGACGCTCAATTCTTTCAGTTATCTTAAAAACACAGCGCTTATTTAAACACGTACAGAAGAAACATCAAACGAGGACGGGCGCTGACTGCCAACAAAGCTTTTATTGTGCGTGCACAAATGTATAGCTTATGAAAGAAAGGAAGGGAAGGGGGGGGGAGAGGGAGGGAGATGGATGCTGATGCACGAGGTACTAGCATCCATCTCCCTCCCTCTTCCCCCCCCCTCCCCTTCCTTTCTTTCATAAGCTATATATTTGTGCACGCACAATAAAAGCTTTGTTGGCAGTCAGCGCCCGTCCTCGTTTGATGTTTATTCTGTCCGTGTTTAAATGAGCGCTGTGTTTTTAAGATGAATCCCTACCAACGAGCTCGCATCCCAACTCTTCTAGATCTTTCAGTTAAATCGAGTGAAATACGCCGATTTATCACTACGGAAAATCCTTTGAAATATTACGACAAAGCTTTTAATAAGGCTACTTTCATTGATCCCTTACGAGTATTACGCGCTTCAATGGTACTTACCAAAGATACCGTGTCTCCACTCTAGAAACATTGACGTTGTTTTGATTTCTTTTGTTTCACTTAGGACCGTCCTTATGCCGGACATGTACATTTCGAAAGCGCATCTCTACGAAGACGATTCTAAGTACAAGGAGTGCAAGATTTTACCGCCGAATCTTCTGAAAATGCCGCATATGAAGGAACGTCACGTTTATTTCTATGACTTGGTGAGAAATCATTGTTTTTCTCGCGGAATAGCAATAGTAAATCTTCCGGTGATTTAATATAATGAATAATCTTACAGCATCGAAAATTGGATACTTGGCTTATGGAATGGGGACAGAAACCGAAACGACCGATAACACGTGTATTCTTGTGACCCTCATAAAGACGCAGTGCATGTCCAGAAATGGGCAACGTGCTCTTAGCCTCGGCAATCGCTTCCAGTGCATGCATCACTAAACATCGTAGCTTCAGAGATGTATTTTGATGGATCAAAGACATCAGTGTTTGAAGAGTATGGAAGAGTAGATATTTTCAACCATCCATATTTCCATGGCTGTTATGGGCCACCCCTCTTCATATCGAATAACTGGGCCATATCTATGTGTGTGGCTCTTATTCCTGTGGAATATTAGTAGGAAGGGGGCTACCACTTCAGGAAGTATAATGACAGCTAGCGCGCCACTCAACAAGGGGATTAGCGTTTCTTGTCATGCATACAAGAAATGAATGCGGCAGAGATAACCGGTGTGCCTGACTTTATCCAGTGGAATAATCGTGCAGCATGAATGGCCAGACTAGCTATCAATTCAAAAATTCACGTGCTAAATATCAAAGAACTCTTGCTGATATAAGAGAAATTAGTTTTGCGAAATCCCGCAATCTGGTGGAAGCTGAATTTAGAGGGAGGCATTGTCATCGTTTCGTTTGTACAGCAGAATAAACCCGTTGCAACTTCTGACAAATGCAGCTTCCTATTTTGCTGAGCATTGTTCCTCATGTGCAATTTACACGTGCAACCAACGCTTCTCCAGGAGGGTGCTCTGCTGTGTGACTTTAGCAGATGGTGCTGCTAGCACCCTGTTAAAAGTCAGACAGAAATGTTAGTCAGAAATGCATGTCTAAGAAATTTCTGTGGATTTTTATTGCAATGCTATGTCTGCCGTGGTGCTGTAGCGGTTACGGTACTCGGCTGCTGAGCTGAAGGTCGCGGGTACGATACCGGCCGCGGCTGTCGCATTTCGATGCGACAGCTGCGGACGGACGGGCCTCTGGCGAAGTGCCAGAGGCCTGTGTACTCTGCGATGTCAGTGCACATTAAAGAACACCAGATGGTCAAAATTTCTGGAGACCTCCACTAAGCGTGATTCATAAACATGTCGCGGATTTGGCGCGCAATACCCCAGATATTATTATTATTATTATTATTATTATTATTATTATTATTATTATTATTATTATTATTATTATTATTATTATTATTATTATTATTATTATTATTATTATTATTATTGTTGTTGTTGTTGTTGTTATTGTTATTGCTATGCTACAAAAAAGTTACAGGCAATGTTCCACATAAGTTTGCTTGATATAGACGTCCAGTTCGTGCTTCCATTGGGTTTGTATGATCTAACGTCACGTTATAAATTTGTAGGGCCGCTGAATATCTTGTACAACCTCGGAAACAATGACATCTCAGCTGCTCCTAGGGCTGTACACTTCAATTGCACTCGCAGTGAGTTGTGCCCGTACGGTAGTTGGAAATGTAGGTCTTTGAAGCGCACAGAATATAAGAATAGTGTAATGTACGAATTTACGCTTTCGATACCACTCTTTTGATAAGAATGACCATCATCGACTTGGTTAATCTGGTTATTGCAACTAACAAATCTCTGGGATTCATTAAACGGTCACTATCATCATCACCACCTGTGATCCGCAAACTAGCATATGGTACATTTATCCGCACTAAACTGGAATTTGCATCGGCAATATGGAACCCACATCAAGCGTACCTTGTTGACCTACTAGAAGCTGTCCAAAACCGCGCAGCCCGCTTTATTACATCGCAGTACGACCATCGGCTAAGTGTCACAAACATCAAATCATCCTTGGACATCAAATCATTAGCACTTCGCAGAAAAATCTCTCGGTTATGCCCATTTCATAACCTCTATTACAACTTCCCACACTTATGTGACCGGCTTCTTTTTCCGCCAAACCGCACTTCACGCCGCCTGTCAAACCCCACCAGTCTTCAAAGAATTCACGGCTCTACTGATTCCTTCAACAACTCCTTCCTTCCATTAGCCATTGCAGAATGGAATAGCTTACCTGACCTTGCTGTCACTGTACGTGATCCCACCAAATTTCGAAACGTACTAACTGGTTTATTAAGTGCTGCAGCGTAACGTATTCTGAGGTTGTTTTTTTAGCGCATCATTCTTCCTGTGTATTTTGACTGTCTTGAAATTTCACCTCGTTCCTTTGTATATGTTCCTTTTATCGTATTTGCTTAATTAATGACTGTTTGAAAGTTCATTTTCTCTTATGTATGCTCCCCCTTCATGTAATACCCCAACGGGGCCTTTAAGGGTTAATAAATGATGATGATGATGACTTTTGCCTCGGAGATCTTACAGTGTGCAGCGGAATGGACTGACGGGCGTTTATATAGCATTTGTTCTAAAGAGCAAAGTGCGGAAGAAAGACGACAGAATATCCCAGAGAGCGCTCTTGTTCCGTGTTCCATTTGCCTGTCGTCTTTACTGCGCAATATGTTCTTTACAGTACTAGAGTGTACTCTTACAGTATATATCTTATACTACATTGTTTGACCCACACATCAACTGCGCGCACTTGGACACATGCAGTACTCTGCACTGAAGCACGCCAGTGACGTGGACAAACTGCGGGATCACGGGATCAACACGGCTGCGCTTTCCGTTTCCGTTGGTCTATACGGCCGGTGGTACAAGATCAAAGGTTACGCTCACGGGGCCAAGTTCTCACCGGGTGACCGCTGTTATCAGGCTCGCATCAAACATAAGCTGGATAGCATCGCGACGGTACGTGTTCCACTAAGCTTGAAGAAAGATGCACGACGTTCACACTAAGAAAATACCAGCAGAATTCATCGCCTTCTCTCACTCCCATCATGTTTGCTTACGCTGCACCTTATGGCGTTCTGCAAATCAAGATGGCCCAATCTTCCGCCATTCTAAGATCAGTGCTGACACCAACATTTACATGAAACCCGGCATTGCACGTTCTGCAGGGGTTAATGGGGGAGCATTGATACGTATATGAAAAAAGCACGCTGACGAGTTTGTCCGCTATCCTTTTTATAACCGATTATTCAATCATTCTTTAACTGCGGTCACGTCCAAGTGAGTCGATGACAAAGTTTTTATGAAATGCTGACGCAGCTTAAATTGTACTTTCACTCGCGACAATAATTATTTCACGCTTTAGCAGCAACTGATTCTTCAATTCTGCGCACTCTTCGCTATCACCTATTCATTACAATATGCCGAAATTCTTTAACTAGGTGTTAGCGTATTGATGCTTTCACTATCGATAATAAAGAATCATATTCTTACGTGCTAACTGGTTGTAAACAATGTCATACAACTGATACAAGAACGGTGTCATTCGAATCCAGGGCACGAAGCTACGTTGTTATAGGTGTAATAAATGAGTATAACGCATATGGAAGAACAAATGTGTGGACACCTTACATTGAGATATAACATATTGTATCCAATACCATCGAGCTCTAAGGAAACAAGTAATAATGGAAATCATTCCTATCCATATATTTCTCAGTTTCACGCCATGAATATGACGCTAAGAGAGAATATGAGCTCTTTGAAGCGTTGTCTGTTTTGCAACAGGCCGTCTTGAGCGCCTATGTGCATTTGTAGCACTGACAATTGGCCGAGTTGGTACAGATGCATGGCTTCAGAACGGCGCAACAAGGAAGACGAAAAGACGAAAGATCACACGAACACACGCGCCGACTCACAACTAAAGTTTATTCCATATCACAGAGCAGATATATACACACACGTGGCTACACACAACGCCAAAATACAAAAAGAACATTTTTTATAAAGAACATAAAGAACATTTCTTTATCCTGTAGCACAATCGAGGGACAGCTGATACAAGACTGTTTTTTATTTTGAATGTTCCATGCCTCGATTACTTCCCGAGTCGTCTTATCATGATGCCTTGAAATAATGCTAGTGAGGCTAAACTGAGGCGCTTGTGTTCGTGTGATCTTTCGTCTTTTCGTCTTCCTTGTTGCGCCGTTCTGAAGCCATGCATGTGCATTTTTGCAACAGTCCTAATCGAATACGGCCCAGTGGTTCACGAGAAATCAGTTTCCCCTGGTACACAGATCTCATTAGTCGAGGTTAACGCTATCATAATGTTATACTTCCGATAAGCACCCTACTGATGGCCACGCCATAATTGTGGGTCCACGAAATTCGCCGCAGGTGTGCGGCGCCACGAAGTATGACGTTACAAAAAGCGAAGACTACAGCTGCAACTACGTCGTGGACCACGACACCGTCAAGACCTTCGTCTATGACACGCCCACGACACTGAACTACAAGGTGCGCAGACTAAATACCGCTGAATGATTCGAGCGTTTCTACATTGTGTAATTCAAAGACATTAGTGGTGCGGACAAGCTTCCAGTGATTTGTAAGGAGGAGATCGCAGTATAGAAGAGATACGAAGAGTAGAATAGCGCGAAGTGATAGTACAACGTGCTCAATGTCAACTGATGTTTTTGATAACGCACGCTAGTGTTCTAAACAGACGTCGAGCCTATTCTCGCACATGCTCGCTGTGCTGACATGCCCTAATACGATTATCAAAAACGCGATGCCAGCGAGGCAATATACCTCCAATCCCAAGAAAAATATATTTAAGAGGACAGGTATATTGCGATGTACGGCCATGACTAGTAAAACGCGTGCTCGCGTACCTCCTTTCACTTTATACAGTACCTCCATTATTTTCTAGCTCCTGTAACTTTTGTAACGGAACATCGCGTCCGTTGATTGTAACTGCGTTCGGTATGTGTAGCTCTTTCAATAAGCCAAATCATGTAACTAGTTGTCCAAATTTGTGTTTCTACATAGTCCCTGCACGTATTCTTTGGCATGTTCCCGTCTGTACAATATATAGGCAGAGCGCGTGCTCGTGACATTTAGTATCCACTCTGCTGTTTGCTTGCGATTTTTCCCGCCGTAGTACTAATCTTCAGAATGGGCGTTAGGCTCGTAATTTTCAACCGTATTCAATACAAAGCACTAATTTTCGCATGATCAACGATAAGACATGATCGCCGACTCCTTTACCTTACTCTAAATGCGATGTTTTTAGAAACCCCTTGGGGGGGGGGGGGGGGGTGACCACTTCCCAGTAATCCTGAGTATTCCGAACACAGATAACTTACATTGCTGGCCCCCCGGTAAAAGTTTGACTCAGCCAACTGAGTCGATCTAATAGAAATCTATCTGTATCGCGCATTCCTTGTTCGAGTGAGCAATGTTTTGTCATGAACATTTGTACAGCAAACCCCACTGCCAAAGGCAGGAGTGCTCCGCTGTACGCTTTTTATTATAAAAAGGAATTCCCTTCGCCTGTACATCCCGCGTACCATGTTTTATGCAAGATAAATATTGAAGATGTGGAGATAGGATTTTAATAATGTTTTCTCGTAATATGTTAGCGACAGGTTCAGTTTAGTCTCAGCAAGGTCTCCAAATGGGCTGATAAGAACGCGTTCAGACTAAACGCGCGAAAAAGCACCTGCGTCTTTTTCTTTAGAGGACGAGGCCTGCAGCCTTGTCCCGAAATTTTCACGCAGGATGAGCACCTGCCTGTAAGCGCAGAACATAAATTTCTTGGCATAATTTTAGACGCGCAGTTACCACGCGTAAAATTTCTTGGATGCATAATACGCCTTATACGCCACGACTTATACGCACATGCCTTATACGCGCACGTCTAGACTGGCGCCATAGCTTACCAGTCGGCCACTCCAACTGCTCCGAAGATGTTCAACCTGTCCATCATTTAAGCATTCGCCTGTCCACGGGCGCCTTTAGAACAAGCCCAGTAGAAAGCCTTTATATTGAATAGGATGAGTGGTCACTTCACCTGCAGAGAACATATTCACACTCCATGTATTTTCTGAGGGAACTCAAACAGTGAGCAGCCTGCGAATTCCACCATAAATTAGTGGTCTCAACTTTTACAGTAGTGCGATAGCAAATATACGGACATTGTCGGCTGGTTTTTGCCGTGGCCGTCGCCGGCATGTCCCGTATCTGTATGTATGTATGCATAGAAGCCACAAAGAAAAATAAATCTGAAATATGTTTTTCGAAGCACGGACTCGAACCTGCGGCCCCTCACTTCGCAGCGCGCGGTGTTGGACGACTCGGCCACGGAGAGTATGTCCTTCCGCATACTAACGGCGAGCTATTTATATACACCATTTACTGCTGGTGGTACGCAGAGCAAGGAAGCGCTTCAGCGTGATCTCTTGATCACTAGCGAGATGGCGCGAAGGGCCTGCTCTAAAAGTCGTCGCCCCGCTCGTTGCGATGCGCACGCTTACAGGCGTGCGCACCAGGGGGACGGGGGGCGCCCCCTAGTCAACGAAGAGGGGGGGGGGGAGGCGCAAAGTCTGCCCAACACATTGACTTAGCAGGGAGGTGAGGCACTGGGATAAACCTTCGCCCCTCCCCCATCCCCTGATTCCGAACCCTGCGCACGCCTATGCGCGCGCTCCTCCGGCTTCGACCACCTGTACTTTGCCCTACAGTGTGTGGTCGCCTATGCGCGCGCGCTTATTTCGCGATCGGGGCGGTTCGTAATTCCAGTTCGTTCACCGCAATGTTTGCGTTGGAGTTAGAGAGCTCACGACGGCCACTTCGCTTGTTGCAGTGGCCGCGTTTGCGAAAGGAGTCCGCTGCTCAGACACAAAGAATTAAAAACTGTGACAGTTGTTAGTACGCGCACGTCCTTTGTATGCATGTGCGTTCGTTTCGTGCGTTCTTCTTTGTGTTTGAGCAGCACGCGCTCTAAGTTTCGAGCTGCGACAGTTGTTTGTTAGCGCACGTCATGTGTGCTTTTTGTGCGTCCTTTGTGCTGCAGCAGCGCACTGCAAGTTTCGAGCTGCTTGCTGGTTTTCGTGTGGCATTCCAATTTGTTGCTATCGCATTCATTGCTTCGCCCTTGCGGAGAAACTGTAACTTGTTTTCTCAACCGGCTCACAGTGGCACACCCTTTCTCATTGCGTTAGGGAGCTAGCTGAACAAACAAGGGTGTCACTGCTTGAATATCACCTTATGCCCCCTGCTATGCAGCCCCCACGTTGACAGTGGCAGCCTATAGACTGCGACACATCTTTCGTGCCTATCACGAACACGCAACGCTCATACACATTCGGATGTGCTTCCTCGAGCTGCAGCATAAATATGACTACTCATATTATTATAGTGATGCCTCGAAGTGCCATGTTGGCGCGTCCTACGCAGCGGTTGGCCCATCCTTCTCGGATGCTGGCGTTCTGCCTATCAAGACAAGCATTTCCACTGCCAAGGCTTAGGCGTTATTTGAGGCCGTGAAACACAATAGAAGAATTAAATATACCAATGGCAATTGTATATACCTAATGCGTAGGCGTGGTAAAAGCTGTGAAAACTATGAAAAAAAAACATATAAATGATGTATTTATACCGCTATATTTAATACTATGCACGACGTACGCGTCTAAGCAACATGTCGTGGTGTGGTGGTTCTCAGGGAAGGGCGAGAGGGAAGGAAGTTTGTCGGCTGACCAGATGGCTACATCCATCTATGTAAACGTATTTCCTCAATCGTTGTCTTTGTAATTAACTTAAAGCCGCTCATACGAAAAAAGCTCAGGGTTTAAAGGCAAGGGTAATGCGATCTACGAATGCACCATAAGTTGCTCTTCATTAAACCATAGCTCGGCAACTGGCCATCGACATTAAAAAAAAATAAAACCCGCACAGATGTCACACACTGACGGCTTAGAACTGGACACACTCAGCAAACACACATACCTCTGGTCCAGTAGTTGCCCACCCAGCCCATTCTGCCGTGGGAAGCCAATTACCGCATCTCACGTACTCCTTCAATTCATTCTGCTAGAGGTTTACAGGAAAAAGCAGTTTTCATTAACGTAGCAGCAAATTATTCCTCTTTATACAGTGATCTCTATTGGTAAACAACCAAAGAACCTCTTCTTAAATATCATAAGCTGAGAACATTTTTAAAGGATGTACGTAGTTTCCATGCCATTTACACATCTGAACAATAGCGCAGCCTCTACGGTATCAGGCGAAATGTCGGGAAAAAAATTCTCATATTTCTTTTTTCGAATTTGAAAGTTTTTCTCTACGTTTTTTTTCTTCTTATCTCGCACGATACCGGTTACGAACACCGGCGGCATTCAACTACTGCACTTTGTTTTCATCTCATAGCAGCTTTTGCTGTAATATGACGGGCATGGCTAGCATCGTCTCCGCTTATTTCATGTTGGCAGCCTACCACCGTAACTAACCACTGGGTCGCCACGGTGGTTGTATCTAAGTGCGTGGCTATATGTGGGTCATTGCATCTCACAAGTGCCTGGGGGTTTTTCTACCATCTTCGTTTCCGCTAAAACAATCATGCTAATATAACTGTAGCTAAGTAGCTAAGAAATTAGTTGAGAAGGGAATAATGGTAACTACCCGTTTGCAGCACGAAGCCACAAGGAAATCAATACGGATTTTCTTGTGGCTTTGCGCTACAGACAGGTGAGTGTCAATTTCCTTTTTACAGCGAAAGCTGTTATGAGATCACAACAACAGCCGTTCTTGGCGCCGTAGTTGTACGCCGCCGCCACCAGTCTCCGTAACCGCTATCGCGCGAAATAAGAAAAACCAATCCAGGATGGAAACGGGTTCGAAACTGGGCCCCCTGCATGGGAACCCAGTATTCTGCCACAGAGCTATGCCGGTGCTTCAAACTGCGTTGTAAAAAGACCCTATACAGGCTTCATGTCGGCAAGCAACCACATTAGCATATGTACTATAGCGTGGTAGAAGAGCAAAATAACAACCAGGCGTCACACAATGCTTATTGCGCAACGAGTGGGTCGTTCAATGCTTCCAACCCATTGCAAAGGACTCGGCCATAATTATTCATCGTAATCAGGCACAGCCCCAGAAAAAGTTCACATAATGCCTTACAGATGTGTAGCAGGTACCACGGTTCTCCCCAGAATGGTGAAAAATGGCATAGTTGCTGCTTCCGTACTTCACCAAAAAATTGTGATTTATAGCGTAGTGCGCACCTCGCTAGTGTATTTGTATTAGTTGCGAAGGTAGCCCATAAGGCCCCCTATGATGCACTTCCTCGGGGCCTCAATTAAGTTCTTTCCCTTCCTCTCTCTGTTTCTCACGTTAACATGTGTTATATAGCGTGGTAGGAGAGTGAAATAACGACCGGGCGTCACACAATGCGAATTACGTAACTTGTGGGGGGTCGTTTAAAGATTCCACCCATTACAATAAAGCTCTCAGCCATAAATCTGTGTCGTGATCAGCCGCCGTATCAAGAAAGTTCACATAATGCCTTACAGAAATAAGGCATTATATACAGACGCTACCGCTTGTCATCGCGTGTTCTCTCATGATTCCTCGTCGTCAAGCCCACCATCCCGTCGGGCACTGTCGCCGTTCGCTTCTTATACTGACACCCGGAGAGCTCAGAACGTATTTGTTTCACGCTCTCTATGTGGTATTAAAGCGTAACCTAAGAGGACGAAAATTCTCTGGCCGCTTTAAACAATTCAGTGCAGGGAGGAGTCATAAAAAGGCGCCGGAAATTCTACACAACGATCGTTTATAAATATCTGCTTCAGTATACGTTAATTTTCTCATTATGAGACCCATGGCCAATGTTTGCCAGAAAAAGAAACAGGTTCTTTCATGATAAAAGGTTGCACATGAGTTCTGCGGATGATGAAAATTATCACATTGCGATATTTAAGAATCTGCACTAAGTGATAAAGATACTGCGGGAATAATTAAAGAAGAAACGCAATCATGAAATTTGCTGATACTAGAAAATAATTGCATTTTAACACATAATGTGGCTTCACATTCCCGGAGTAGCGGTTGAAGTAAACGTCTGGCTTATCTATCCCTCTTTACTCCTTTGATGGCCCAAATTTTGTTCCAATCTACAGCTGCATGGAAGCTTTGGCCTGTATCATGAACGGATCAGATATGGAACACTGGGCAGCTGTGCTACTGGCATTGGCACGTCTAAGAAGCTTCAACTACGCCCTTAGTGGTGCGGGCTTTTCTACATATTTGCTTGGCGTGCTTAAAGGACGGAAAAATAGAGCAGTTCATGCTGTGACAAAAAGAAAAAGACATGCTCACTCACAGCTGAACAAAGAGGCATCCTTCCAGGAAACATGCGGCCTGTGGAACTTGCGTTGGCACATCTCAAAATACTCTAGAAAGCAGCACAAGTCGCAGGTTTCCTTATGTATTTGCGTAGGATGACTAGAAGGGGAAAGCCCATTTCCTTCTCGGTTGATTGTATCGATGCCCGCCCGAGAGCTTTCCGCAATCAACGTTTTGTAGTGCCTCCGCGATAAACCCACGTTTGCATGGGCAAGGCATTTATTTATTTATTTTATTTATTTACAAATACTGCTGTCTCGATAGACGAGACTTAGCAGGAGTGGGCGCATGAGTTCGTAAATGAAACAACCATCATATAATGCACATTATAAGTATCACAATATGTAGTTCGGCAATTCTTCCACAAACTGTTCATGCGGTTGTTCCTTCAAGGAAGCGCCTAGGCTATTGCAAATGTCGACAACGCTTGAAAAAATCACAGCATATCCACGGGGTGAATGATGATGAGTGGGGCGAAGCTACGGAGGGAATCATCTGTAAACCGTGAAACTCTTCCGTGAAATGCGCCCAGTACATAATATAAAGAGTGTGAAACATCGTGTATATATTAAACATCAAACTTTTATTGTACTGTTGGTTTACGTGGTCCCTTCATTATCACTTGTGATCGGTGAAATGCAAGGAAGAAGTCCGCTCCCGAGCGAAAGAGCGCCAAGAGCGACCGCATTCCCCGCTCGCCCTGTGCGAATTAAAGGCAAGGCTAGAGGGAAGACAGGACGCGCGTTCCACGACGCGAGGTCGGTAGCATGCCCAACGAAAGCCAACGGAACGCGATCGTGCAAGTGCTCCGGCTTCGCATCGCCTCATGGTTCCATTTAGCGTCCCAAAACCAAACATATTGCTCAAGGTGTGCCTTGCGTTTTTCGTAGAAATAATTTCTTTATCATGTACATTAAGACGAAAAGTTGAAAGCTCACTAGAGTGTATCGCCCGCAAAGTATGTCTTTTAGTGTGATTTAACTCTCGTACGGCAGGGTCCTCGCGCCGTTGCCGGTCCACCTCGCCCGTTGACGATCGGGCGAGGTGGCTACATACAACTACTACTACACTTTAAGAAAAACATCTGGCGTTCT
This sequence comes from Rhipicephalus sanguineus, assembly GCF_013339695.2. NCBI lineage: Eukaryota > Metazoa > Arthropoda > Arachnida > Ixodida > Ixodidae > Rhipicephalus > Rhipicephalus sanguineus. The sequence goes on from NC_051185.1 coordinate 146,605,528, forward strand.
TTCGTTCTGCTTTTACAAAACATCTGGCGTCTTTCGTTGGTTTATTTCATCAATCAACGGCGTTTTGAACAAAATTTTTATTGTTTAATCACGCACAGGAGAAATCTCACCAGGCACTACCTTGGAGGTAAACAATGGCTGCTAATGGCAATGAGAGACAGAAGAAGTCGGCTTTTAGCTAACACTTACACTTCTACTTCTACTAACGTTTCCTACTGGAACATGCCAATGGCTGCTAATGGGGAATGAGAGACAGAAGAATTCGGCTTTTAGTTAACGCGCACGCTGCGAATTTTTTATTGTTCAACAACGCACAGGAGAAATCTCCCACCGGCACCACCTTGGAGGTCAAAGCGTAAGACTTGTTACTCACTACTACGACCACGACGACTACGAGGGACGAACGGGTGCCGCCTTAAGGAGCTTCGCCCCTAAAAAATAAACACTTAAAACAATTCACAAATGGCTGAAAAGGAACAATATTCAGTGGGTGTGATCGGCCCGTGCCACACCTATTGAAATGAGTGAAATAAATCGGAGCTTCAATGTAACTGTGGCCGCGTACAATGTTATGCAGCAAAGTGATACGCTCAAGCGTGCGTCGATGAGCCAAGGTTCTAACGATAAAGTTCATGCGTGAGATAAAGCAAAAAATTGCGGGCATATCGGCTGAAATTGAATCGCATTGCTTTCTTTTGTTTGACCTCAAGCTTATTTATGTCAAGTGCAGTGTAGGGTGACCATACCACGAAGGCGTACTCCAGTAACGGCCAGACGAGGGATTTATACGCAGTTAGTTTACAGTCCCTGCTAGAATGCTTGAGGGTTCGTTTTAAGTATACCAGTTTCCTAAGTGCCTTAGCGCAAATGGTTTGAGTGTGAAGGTGCGGGCTTTCAATGTGAAGATGCGGGACTTCAATGTGAAGGTGCCACAAGATTTTGAGTAAAGGTAATTACAAGATATTTGAAGGTATTCACAGAATTCAGGTGGTGCCCATTGTAAATATAACTATAACCTAGCGGCTGCTTTTTAATAGTAAATGTCATTTGTACAGTCTTTTCGTAATTGACACTCATTTGGCACGCAGTGCTCCGACCACAAAAGGACGAAAATACATTGTTAAGACCCTGTTGATCTCGTCTGTTGTTTACACTGGTGTAAAGCACACAGTCGTCAGCGTACAATCGCTTTTTCACTGATCTGTCCCTAATGACCTGTGTGACATAATTAATGTAAATAATGAACAATAGGGGCCCAAGGACCGAGCCCTGCGGTACACCGGAAGTAACTGTGGCCGATGACGACTGCATGTGATTGAAAATAACAAATTGGGACCTTAAACGTAACCAATCAGCGTATTTTATTGTCACTAATAATTTTGCTGAGCCTAATAAGCTCTCTGTGGCATACTACATAAAATGTTTTGCTATAATATATGAATATGGCATCAACCTGACCTCAATTATTCAGTGCCGATGCAATGTCCACGTGATGACATATGATGTCATGATTTGGCGTCACGTGATGTCATCTCACATTGACGTGCTGACAGCGCCGACGTCGGTCATTTTCCGCGACTTATTTCCTCGCTTAAAAGGAAACCCCCTTTTTTCAAGCTTACTGTGCGAAGCAGAAAGAAATATATAATGTGTTCACTTCGATCGCTACACTGCGAAATAGAAGCCTCAGTATAGGCTAAAGTGATCTTTTTGCCAAATGTTAGACAATGTTGCGACAACCTTCCTCCTTTAATTGTTCCCACAGTACTTTAATCACGTTCTATAGGCACTTGTAAAGCCCGCAGTGTGAGCTTATTCGTCATGAACTAATTTGCGTTTTTAAAAGAAAATCACTTATGTGCGATCGTCTGACGGCCACAGGCTTTGATAAGAGATCTGCTGTGAAAATCACTGGCGCGGCCATTACACGGAGAACAAGAAAACTTTTTTTTTTTTTTCGCACATACCTTTAGCGCTACTTGCTTTTTTGAACTGCATTTCTCGCTTGTAATGGGAGGAGCGAAAAACAACCAGTCACTATCACGTGGTTGCAAGACATTTATTCCTTGGTCTCGTCCTGCTTTTTACTCGTCGCATCCTCAAGCTCACTTCAGTCCCAAGGGAGGTCGTCCTCCGTTCCATCGAATTTTTTCTACATTCCCGTGATCATGAAGCTTTTCTCCACCGACTTGAAATAAACTCAATCCAAAGCTTCGAAAAGCCGGTGACACTCTTCCGCAAAGGGCGAAAGTGGTCGCATTCTTGGCGATGCAGAAATCGCATGCCTCCCAGGGTTTTGTTACGACGCGGGCAAAGAAATGCATAGAGCGTTCAAACCGTCCCCTGACGAGCAGTGATAGTAGCAGCGCGGCTTCGCTCGGGCCGGCGATAAGGCGAGCATCAGAATATCGGGATGGGTCAATGGGTCAGCCGGATGTGCCGACGCACTCTCGCTATCTGCCGCGCTTCTTCTCATTGAGCGCACTGGAATCTGAAGCCACAATACATATGCAAGGTGGAACTATCTCGGTCGCGAAACTGGGAACGAAAAGTGGTCGAAAACTTATTGTCACAAACATCAGCGCACGCCATACGATTGAAGCGCGACTAGGGGAGGAGGGGACACATAACGAAAAACAAAATCGCAATGGATTTTTTTTCGAATACTCTTAATATTATATATGCCAAAGTAAACTATAAGTTTACTTTATGGTTTATCTGCACTTTGCTAAATATTTGACAGCCTCATTTTTTTTTTTGGTCGAGCGCCATAAATGGGGAGCGTAAGCAGGCAGTCTATATAATGCCTGGGCTTGTGTTTAGTTCGGCGCATTCGCGGGTCGACGGGGCATCGCTCACTTTTGCGCGGATGTTTCGTGTCTATCTTCCGTAATGTTATTTGCTTATGTGTTGCTTACTGGCGTGACACTTCAGAGCAGCTGAACTAGTTCACAGAATGGGTAGATGACAGCTCCTGTGACTGCAGACTACTTTCGGTGGCGCAGGGACGGCGTGTCCTCGGCTTTCATGACGGTGAATGCGGCGCGCTAATCGAAGAAACGCTGTACTGTAAGGTTGTCTAAGTGATACTTTCGAGGCTTCTATCTAGCTCTAGTGGTTTTCCTTGATTGGGCAACGTGCGTTTGTGAACTATTGTGCTATTGTGCTCGTCAGCCGTTGCATCGCAGTTTCTCCATCTGCAAAGTATTTTGGTGTACACTTCAAATACACTATTTGGCTAATAAAACAAGCTTGATTCCCTTATTTTTCTTGTTGATCATTTTTTTGCTCTCGCACATGCAATGGCGAGTCATAAAGACGCAATAAAATCACGTAGTTGTCGAAAGCATGTGAAAGGTCAGCAATTAAAAAAAAAGATTTCAATTTCGTGCCACGTAGTGCAACTGCGTGGCATCGTTACCGCTTACGGTTGTGACGTCATATGTTATTCTTTATTTTTTACGTGCTGTTAGTTGTGCCCGCGATACGTAGAAGGCGACGGCGGCAACGAGCCGCCAACTACTGGACACATGGGCTTCTATGGAAGTTTTGCTACCAGTTTACATATACCTTGACATATGTGTCACCGGCACAAGCCTTGCCAATCAGACGTCATACTGCTAAGTCAGAGAGCGAGCAGAATATCGATAAACATAAACGCGTGCGCAACATTTTTTTCATGATCTCACAATCACAATGAAATAGGAAACTAATGTATCTGCGTGCAAGTATAGCAGTAACTATAGCGGCGAAAGTCGAGAGCATTTAGGAAAGTAAATGGGTAGAAAGGAAAGTTTGCCAGCACTTTCATTGATACCACAAGTGACGGCTTTAAATTTATTGATCAAATACGATTCTCGAAGCTCTCTTTCATGGTGGGAACGAAGACCACAAAGAAGGACTGTAGCTGTGATTGCACCAAATGAGTGGCCGGGAATGCGCACGTGTTTTGATGGCGGAAGATTCGGAATAGTGGCTGCACAGCACTTATTGCTGTTAAAGCAGTATCCGAAATGTATTTCAGTTTGTCCAATGTACTGAAATTTGCTTACGGAACATTCGAGCAAGCAGCTGCAGTTGTTGGTGTAATTTTATAGGAATCAGAAGCAGTGATTTTAGCAACGTGTAATGTCGCCATATGCGCGCAAACCTTGCAGTGTGGTTTCTTGAAAGGTCGACAAGCCATATTATTGGGAACCCTCGTCTTAGAGTAAGTTGGGATGCCATGCAGGCTACGAGACCGTCTGAAGACTACCCAAAGTGGCAATACATGTATCTTATAATAATAATAATAATAATAATAATAATAATAATAATAATAATAATAATAATATTAATAATAATAATAATAATAATAATAATAACAATAATAATAATAATAATAATAATAATAATAATAATAATAATAATAATAATAATTGTTGGGGTTTAACGTCCCATAACCACGATATGATTATCAGAGGCGCCGTATTGGAGGGCTCCGGTAATTTCGGCCACGTGGGGTTCTTTAACGTGCGCTTAAATCTAAGTACGCGGGTCTCGATAACTGTCCCCGCCAACGAAAACGCGGCTGCCGCGACCGGGATGTATATATATATGTATGTATGTATATATATATATATATATATATATATATATATATATATATATATATATATATATATAAACAATAAAGTGCTAACAATATATATATATATATATATATATATATATATATATATATACATATATATATATATATTGAAAGACGCAGGACGACCAGACCAGAGAACGCCAGCAGAACCGTTTATTCCAGTGTCTGCCTCGGCACAGAACCACGAAGAAGAAGAAGAACAGGGATGATGATGGCTATGTACAAATGAGAACGATGAAGTGCATTAAATGTGCTTACACTAATTTCCCCCCTCTTGGAAGCGGCCAGCCTGGCCGCAACTCAAAGATCGGCTGAACGAGTAAGGAATGGCTTCATGCGGGAGACGTGAACAACCTCTGTGCTACGACGACGGTGGTCAGTGACGGACTGAAGCGGGGTGATGAGATAGTTCACTGGGGAAGTTTGCCGCAGAATGGTGTAGGGGCCAATGTACCGGTGAAGAAGTTTGTCGCAAAGTCCAGGAGTTCGAACCGGGGTCCATAGTAAGACCTTATCGCCTGGATAAAAGGCCACGTCACGTCGTTTACTGTCACAGCGACGTTTTCGTTCCTCTTGTGCAGCTTCCGTGTTTAGACGAGCAATTTCACGGCAATGCGCGACTCGAGCTGCAAACTCTTCTGGTAGGGAAGTACTGGACGGAGCAGGAGCAAAAAAAAAATGCCGTGTCGAAGACGCAGGAGGCGGTCCGTCCATACACTAGGAAGAAAGGACTGTAGCCAGTAGATCGTTGTGTCGCAGTATTGTAAGCGAATGTGACGAATGGCAAAATGTTGTCCCAGTTTTTGTGGTCAGGCTGTAAGTACATGGAAATCATGTCGGAGAGCGTTCGGTGGAAGCGCTCAGTAAGGCCATTCGTCTGCGGGTGATATGTAGACGTGGTTTTATGCACCGTATTACTCGCCCGCAGGACATCGTCGAGGACCTGCGAAATGAAGGCTTTGCCATGGTCACTCAACATAACGCGAGGAGCTCCATGGCGCAAGACGATAGAGTTCAAGAAAAAGTTGGCGATTTCTGTAGCGGTGCCAGAATGAAGAGGCGCAGTCTCGGCGTATCTTGTTAAATGGTCGACTGCAGTGACTATCCAACGGTGACCGGAAGGCGTCAACGGCAAGGGACCATACAAGTCAATTCCGACAAGTTCAAAAGGTGACGTCGGACAGGGTATAGGCTGAAGGAAACCGGTGGGAGGGGATGTGGATCGCTTACGGTGCTGACACGACGAGCACGAGCCCACGTATTTGGCAACCGTTGTGGATAAGCCAGGCCAGAAGCAGCGGGTCTTGATGCGGTCGCAGGTCTTGTGGAAGCCTAGGTGGCCGGCAGCAATGTCGTCGTGAAATGCTTCTAAAACACGAAGACGAAGGCACCGGGGAAGGACTGGCACCCACTTGTTGCCCGTGGGATGATAGATGTAGCGATGAAGCACCCCATCTTGTAGGCGAAATTGTCGAAGCTGGCGTCGCAAGCGGCTGTTAGGTGGTTTAGTGATGCCGCGAAGGCGATCAATGAAAGTTCGACAGTAGGAGTCTGCCAGCTGAAGTGAGCGGAAATCGGAGCGCGAATCAAGTTGTATTTGATCCACTGAGGCAATCGAGAGCTGGTGTGAGGCAGGCGGGACGTCAGAGCCACTTGAAGGAGATGCGGAGGGCGTATTGTCAAGAGGAAGCGAAAGTGGGCATCGGGACAGCGCGTCGGCATCTTGATGACATTTGCCAGATTTGCACGTGATGGTAAAGTCGTATTCTTGCAAGCGCAGTATCCAGCGCCCTAGACGTCCCGACATATTCTTCATTGATGACAGCCAACAAAGTGCGTGATGGTCGGTGACGATGATGAAGTGCCGACCGTAGAGATATGGGCGAAATTTCTGTATCGACCAGAAAATAGCCAAGCACTCCTGCTCCGTAATCGTGTAGTTGCGCTCCGCTGCCGACAGGGTCCGGCTAGCATATGCCACAACTTGCTCTTTAGAGGCGGCGTCACGCTGTAGAAGCACTGCTCCGATACCCTGTGCGCTTGCGTCAGTGTGAAGTATAGTGGGCGCTCTCTCGTCAAAGTGGCGAAGCACTGGTCCGGACGTCAGGCGTTCTTTAAGGGTTTTAAATGCGAACTCGCAGTCGTTGGACCATGCGAAAGAAGCACCAGCGACTAATAGCTTATTCGGAGGAGCCGCTATGCTAGCAAAGTTGCGTATAAAGCGACGAAAGTAGGACGCCAGACCAAGAAAGCTGCGCAACGTCTTCTGGTTGGAGGGTCGAGGGAACTGTAGTACAGCTGCGATTTTGTCAGGGTCTGGCTGGATGCCGTCTTTCGAAACGACGTGTCCGAGGACTTTGATACTTTTGCTGGCGAATGTGCACTTTTTTGTATTTATCTGAAGGCCAGCGTTGGAAAGACACGCGAGTACCTCGTCTAATCGTTGAAGATGTTCGGTAAAGGTAGATGAAAAAACAACGATATCATCTAAGTAACAAAGGCAGGTCCTCCATTTTAGGCCACGAAGAACGGTATCAATCATGCGCTCAAATGTGGCTGGAGCGTTGCACAGGCCAAATGGCATTACATTAAATTCATAAAGCCCGTCCGGCGTAGCAAAGGCGGTTTTTTCTTTGTCAGCCTCGTTCATGGGGATTTGCCAATAGCCCGATCGCAGGTCAAGGCTGGAAAAATATTTCGCCCCTTGGAGTGTGTCTAAAGCGTCATCAATTCGAGGCATAGGATACACGTCCTTGCGCGTGATCTTATTTATCGCTCGGTAATCAACGCAGAAACGAACGGAGCCATCTTTTTTCTTGACTAAAACGACCGGAGAAGCCCAGGAACTGGAAGAGGGTCGTATTATATTTCGTGATAGCATGTCGTCAACTTGTTCTTCGATTACTTTCCTTTCCGACTGCGAAACACGATATGGCCGACGGCGTATAATTCCCGAACCGTCGGTTTCAATGCGGTGTACAGCCACGGAAGTACGGCTAAGTGTTGTGGTACAGCTGTCGAAGCAGGCTTTGTGCTTATCTAAAAGCGCCAGTAGCGCTTCGGACTGTGCAGATGTCAGGTCGGAACCGATCACTGCTCGCAAAGAGGAAGAACTCGAACCTGAAGCTGGTACTGGTGATGAAGACGGGCAAAGTGCTGCGACGGAGGTCAATGGAGAGGCGTCTATCGTCGCTACGGTCATCCCCTTGGGCAACAGCATGGATCCTGCAGTTGTGTTGCAGACAGGCAAAAGGGCGCGGCCACAGGACAACCGGAGAAGACACGAGGCGACGAGAATTCCACGCGAAGTGCAGCGAGCAGAAGGGGCAACTAGTGCGTCACCATCGGCTACTTTGCTAGATGTGACAGCTACCACGACTTCGTGACCAGGGCGCAGGACGCAGTCTTCAGCGACAGCCAAGTTGAAAATCGAGGGCGACGGGGCCGATATAGATGCATCCGTTGTATCCGTGATGTGAACGACGCTCTCTTTACACGATATAACGGCGGAGGCAGAATGTAGGAAGTCCCAGCCGAGGATAAGTTCATGAATGCACGTGGGCAACACAATCATCTCGATGTGGTGACGTATGCCGTCAATGAAGACACGAGCCGTACACTGTCCATCGGGTTGAATCTGTACGTTATTTGCGCCGCGCAACACAGGTCCTACGTAAGGTGTTCTTACTTTACGGAGCCGCGAGCACAAGTCACGACGCAAAACCGAAGTGGCGGCACCGGTATCAACAAGAGCTTGCACAGGAACACCTTCAATAGTCACTGACAACATATTGGCCGGGCGGACAGGAGGTAATTTTGGTAGTCGACAAGATGCAATTTTCCCTCCAAAAACTGCGATCCTTAGTTTTCCGAATGCTGGTCAACAAGGCGGGAGATGGGGCGAAGCGGTGATGCAGAGCGGCGGTAGGGCGAAGGAGAGCGTTGTCTAGAGGAACGGGAGTCCTGACGTTGACGCGCGGACGCTGGAGGAGACGGAGACCGGTGCGACGTGTACGGATAGGAATCTGGGCAATAAGGATCGGGTCTGCGGATCCGGTCTCGCTCGAAGTCAGCATAACCTCGCCGTTCATCCTGCTGGCGGCGACGGCAGTAACGGGAGATGTGGCCACGTATACCGCAGTAAAAACAGACGGGACGGGATGAACGCCACTCAGGATATGAAGGTGCAGGTGGTGCTCTGCCGCCCACAGAAGCCAAATGGCCACAGGCAAGGTCAGTAGGTCCAGATGTAACGGCAGCAGGCGGTATTGCAGCAACATCGGCGTATGTGGGCATCATACGTGCTGTTGGAGCAACCGATGCTGTCGGTGCCGTCATGGCTGCCATATCAGCGTACAGGGGCATCGGGCGTGCTGGTGGAGCGACAGGTGCTGTCGGTGACGTCATGGCTGCCAACTCTTGCTTCACAAGGTTGCGCAGGTCGAAAGGTGCCGATGGAGTGGAGGCAGCAGTGAATTGCCTCTGTTCCTGTTCTTGAAGTTCTTCGCGGATGATGGTGCGGATCAGGGCTCGTAAATCAGAGTGAGGCGGAACGTGCGGATCACTGCCCTGCTGAAGACGCAGAGACTGCAGCTCGTCTAGGCGCTGGCATGTCGAAGTAATGTCTTCTACTGTTGTAGGGTTCTGAACAGCCAAGGCGTTGAACGCGATCGTGCCTATTCCTTTGAGGATGTGGCGCACGCGCTCGGCTTCCGTCATTTCACTGTTCGCACGACGGCAGAGGGCCAAGACATCCTCGATGTACGAGATGTATGACTCGTGTGCGAGTTGAACACGCGCAGCCAGCTTTTGTTTCGCGATATCGGAACGGCCCGATGAGCATGCGAAGATTTGCCGCAGCTTGACGGTAAAAGCGGACCAATCGGCGAAGTCAGTTTCATGATTAAAATACCACGTTTTCGCCACACCGGTGAGATAGAATGGGACATAAGTCAATTTCTCTGCTTCGGTCCACCGATTGACTGCACTCACGCGGTGGTAAATGTCGAGCCAGTCGTCGACGTCGTCACCGCGGAGACCCGCAAACACGGATGATGATGGCTATGTACAAATGAGAACGATGAAGTGCATTAAATGTGCTTACAATATATATATATATATATATATATACACACATGTAGTTGTATGCTATTTTGGTCATGCTACCGCCAATAATGCTGTGTTCGACAACGCTTCGTAAGTATTGCACCGATTGAACGAGCTGTCACTCTTTTTTTGTTTGCTTCCTATGCAGCTCTGCATGAGCAAGAAGAACGTAAGCACCCTGCAGTACGGAATAACCGCGGCGCGGCTGGAGTATTCGGATGCCGGAAACCTCTGCGGAATGGGCAAGTTTCCGATGCTGACAGCGGCTAAGAAGACGCTCATGTTCTTCAAGGACAAGTACAAGTCGCCCGGCGACTACGAGGAGTGCCTCAAATTCCAGTCAGACGGGCGCACTGCAGAAGAAGGGCCGATAAGAGAATATGAATGAGTCGGTATTGCATTTGGTTTTAAAGAAAAAACGTAATATGCTTGGCATCAATGTCGCTGTTATTCATTTTGTTTGGTAAATATAGCGTTATAAAAGGAACACATGTGTTTGTTTTTGTACGTGCGCCTGCACTTCTCATCTTAATCACCCGCTCCAAGGAAACTGAACGTGTCTGTACATATATACATAGATAGATAAATTCGCGTTTTCTGCATGACGTCCCACCATGACAGTCAGTGCTATTAGACTACCTTAATTTTATTCTCTTTCACTTAACGTAAGCTGAAGTACGACTAACAGGTATCCCACGCATCATTTATTCCATGACAGCATCTGTCTTAGTGGTAATACCTGATTGAAGAAATCGTTAATACAGTTGCCAAGATGCTCACACCACTCATACAACAACAGATCAGCGAGGAGCTACAACAAATACGGGACCAACATTCGTCCTCAACACAAGAAATCCAGGAACGATGCTTGACCTCAATCAAGGAAGCTGTGCAACCCAAGCTACTCGAACTAGACGCCCTCACCTGCAAATACAAACGCAGCGCCTCACAGCTGGAACAGGGCCGCGAAAGAACATCCGTTAAGCTACTCACGGGGCGCCGCGATATATCCGCGATAGCGTGTAAAACCGGGGACTCGGAAGAGACATCCTCTTAGAACCCATGATGGCGCAATTCCTTCAAAGTCTAAACATATTACAGTGGAACTGCAGAAGCTTTCGCTGTAAGGCGGCATCGCCGCAACAATACATAGGTACGCTCGATCACAAACCCGACATCATAGCTCTGCAGGATACCATAGTCCCCGATATCAGATTTTCGTCGTACACAACACATGCCAACAAACACTACACTAGGGTACGGATTTGGGCTGGTTGGTGCATGACTTCAAGTAGATAACAGCGCTACGAGACGGGACAAAGAAAGTCTCCTTTCTAGCTTTAAGAACAGGGTCTCAACAGCTGTGCAATCACCGACACACCCACAGCAACCAGTTGCAGTCATTCCGTATGTGCACTAGGTGGCACATAATCTTAAAAAGGTGGTCAGTAGGGCTGGGGTAAGGTTGTTATTCTCTGCCAAAAATAAACTTGGTAGCCTTTGTCAGCAGGCAAACAGAGAAACCAAGACGGAAAGATGTAGTAAGAAGCACCGGCAAAAGTTTGTTGAATGTTGCGATTCTGTTGTGTACAAGATTCCTCTTTCCTGCGGGCGGTACTATGTTGGTCAAACTGGCCGGTGTGCTAATGACCGCTTGCGCGAGCACGCGAACAAGGTCTCTAAACAAGCAAAAGACATTCAACTGTCCATTCATTGCAATGAATGCGGCTGCCAGCCATCTTTTAAAGATTCGAGTTTCCTATCAAAGTGCTATGACGAAAGTGCGCGTCTCGTTTCTGAAGCGTATCACGTTTGTAAAGGCGGCGAGGCATGTGTTAGCCTCCCATCGATTTCACTGCTTCCGAAGGAGATAGCATTTCTGTCGAGTTAAAAATTTTTCTTGCCTTTGCGCAGATTGACCGGGTTTTTCTGCTTTTTTTTATGCTTTCTTCAGTCATGGTGGAGTATAAATATGCGGACTGGTCGAATAAAGCACATTTGGTTGATAGTCAGCGCCGTGTTTGTGCCCTTTCTTTGTCCCGTCTCGTAGCGCTGTTTTCTACTTGAAACACTACACATCGGTCTGAACTTTAGTACACAACAGCTGAACTGCGGTCACGGGAGATCTCGCCCCCCGTGATAAAAAGCTTGAGTACGTCTTCGTACGACATCTGCCTATCACGCACTCCCAGGCGCCAGTGTGCGTGCTTAACATATACAGTAGACCCAAGTCGCATAAGCAAACCTTCATCTAAATCGTCCGCAGAGCCAGGCAACAAGCTCTAAATGCTCCCCTGGTTATAGTAGGGGGCTTTAACGCCCGACACTCCTCCTGGGGTTATCCGCAGGAGGATATCAAAGGGCGAAAACTGTATGATCTCATGGCTCTTGAGGGTATCACACTCCTCACCGAGCCAGCCTACCCCACTCGCACGGGTAACAGTGTTTCGAGGGATACGTGCCCCGACCTAACGGTGGGTATCAACCTTCCTCACTCACGCTGGTTGAACTCGCAGGAGAACCTCGGGGCTGACCATTTCATCATTCACACGTCCTTATCGTATGGCAGAAACAAGAAACATAAAAAAAACAGTCAAGCTAATAGATTGGGCTGCTTTCCGCAAGACGGAAAACTTTCCCTTTCATCAAGCTCCCACATCATATTCTGAATGGGCCGGCACCTTACTACGAGGTTACCAAACGAGGTTGCCAAAATGAGGTTTCCAAAGAACGAAGTTACCAAAATAATCGCTACTACACCCGAAGCACCAGCAATCGATAGCCATCTCTTGCATTTAGGGGATGCCAGGCGCCAACTCACAAGACGCTGGAAACGTCAAAGACTCAATCGCCAACACAAGACGCGTATTGCCGCCCTCACCGCTAAGGCAGAACAATACGCAATCACACTCGCTAAAAAAATTGGTTCTGGAAATGCTACTCCCTTACGGGATCTCTTCATACCAAAGCTGCGCCACCTCATTGACCCAGATTCTACCAGAGGCGCGACCAGAAGAAGCCTTCAGAGGGTTATACACGGCTTCCCTGGCGACAATGCGAACTTACTCCGTGCCCTACAGTCGAAGTACGTCAACACCGCCCGGGATCACTCAACTATACACCTGTATGACGGCCCTGATAATCCAGAACTTTCAAAAGCGTTTACGGTGGTCCAAGTTAAAGCGGCGATACAAAGCATGAGGAAAGGCACCGCCCCGGGGACCCGATGAGTTATCGATAGGGTTCCTCTCTAACGTAAGCGGTGACATGATACAATTGCTAGTAGATAAAATGAACCAGTACTGGGATGACGGAACGCTTCCCATAGAGTGGAAATCGGCCGAGCTCACTTTCATCCCGAAAGCCGGCAAAGCGCTATATATTGATAGCCTCCGTCCCATATCCCTCAAATCTTGCGCTCGTAAGGTGATGGAGAAGGCAATAGAAATCAGGCTAATCGAATATCTAGAACAGAACCTTCTGCCTGACACCATGTACGGCTTTCGTCCCTATCTGTCAGCGCAGGACATCCTCCTACAACTAAAACATGAGATCGTCAACCGACCTAGCGGAACCACTCAAGCGGAAAGGGCTATTCTTGCAATTGATTCCAAGGGTGTCTTTGACAATGTTCTGCACTTCACCATTTTGGAAAACTTACGTGAACTCAAGGGCGGTCCAAAATTATATGCATATGTGCGGGACTTTCTTACAGACGGACGGGTCACTATCCGCACAGGGGACCTTTAATCGCAACCCGTCACCATGGGTGATTTCGGTACGCCCCAAGGGGCTGGCCTTTCCCCGATCCTCTTCAATGTCGCCCTCATGCGCCTCCCGGAGGCCCTAAATCAAATTCCGGAAGTACGCCACGCCATCTATGCTAATGACGTCACGATTCAGAGCCGCTCTGGCAACCTGGACCAGATAGAAGAAGCTTTCCAACAGGCCGCCTTCGTCGTAGAACAGATAGGGCGCAAGTGTGGTCTGGAGTGCTCCCCCACCAAATCCGAAATCCTCGTATATAGAAATAAGGCATCCGACAATACACCCCTCAATGGGGTGATTCCACGAGAGATCGAACATGCCTGTCCGGTCGCATTTTTTGTTTTGCCTGGGTTTTTTATATGTTGTGTGGGCACATTCAAAGTGCACGGAACTGAAAATTTTATTTCCAAGAAACGCTCCCAGCGCACCCAAAAAATATTTGAAGGTGGCGGCGCATGCCTCCTGTTTTTGCTCACTGCATTGTTTTCGGATTTCACGGCCGAATTTAGCGCGAACTATAAATGATGTGTCGAAAATTTATTTTGCTGGTTTTAATACGCATTACTGTGAATTACATCCATGCTTTTTTTATGCCGTCCTCAAAAAGAAGAAAATGTGAAAAAATGGCAAACACGGCCGAAATCAAAAAAGGGTCCTAAGCTTGAGGCGCCTTGGCGCCTTTACTATTTCAAACAGAAACTTGAAAACAGTGTCAAATATAGAAAAGAGCCTTTGCAACATTTATACGGAAGATCATTTTCCTACGGTCAGCGCAAAAAAAAAGAAAAAAATTGTTAAAGAAGCGAGTTTTTTCAAAAAGTACATTTTCAAAAAATAAAATAAAAAAAACTCCGGTCTTAATTTTGACGGCAATTTTTTATCGAAGAGCGCTTATGTCAATGAACACACGGTTTTAATATCATATGTCCTCATTTGCTTTGTTTACGAGATATAACTGGCCAAAGTGACCCTTGCTGTGAGTGCTCACTTCAGTGCGACTGATGGTTGTTAATAGCTTGCATTGTGCGTAAATCGCAGTTTTATTTATTCTGCTGCAGCAAAACCTTGCTCTGGTGGCTTTTCGTCAAGAAAAATGTGTTCTCAGATTTTATTTGTGTCTAGCGTGTGCAAAAGTGGGCTGCTGCCGCCCTCTAAATGGTTCGCGTGTAAACAGTTTGCAGCCTACAACCTCGCCTACAATCATCAGAGGAAAGATGGGCGCGCCTGTTCAAGATATCAACCGCTTCTTCTTCCTGAAGGAATGCCTGGTCTACCTCATCGCGGTTAGATGTAGACAGGTTTTCCTTGAGGAGCCTAAAGCAATGCAAGCAGACCTCGCAGGTGTCGCGAAGATCCTCAGCCTATGACAGTAGCTTCTGGAGGTAGGCAACAACAAAAAGAGCAAAGAAAAAAAAATTGCGCAACGAAAACGTTTTCCTCAGCAATCTTCTTTTTGTGAACGCGTAAATAATCGGCACAGAACAATCGGACGTAGTCATGGGCCGCGCGCATCGCGTGTAGTGAACAGCTAGACCTAGAGCAAGTTGAAACGTTTATACTGAACGGCGCCGCACAAATTATCTCACATCTGCGCAGCTGTCATGAATGCCTTTCCAGAACTGCTTACGGTTTAACATTTTATGACTAAGGGTGTCTAAGCGCTTTGGGCTGTAATATTTAATTTGTAGGCCGCACTCATTGTCAAAACTAAGGGTAATGTCCGTCTGGTGCCACCAATGACCTTTGCTGTCCTCGACGTGGGAAAGTACTTAAGTAAAGTAGCAACAAAACATCCATCAATTGGGAAGCTTTGGCCACTCATGGCTTAATCATGCCGCACCGCACGTTTTCTGGCTGCTGAAACGCTGAGGTAAAGGTCGAGATGATACAGGAAGACGTTATCTGCGACGCCGAAAACATGTGATTGCGGGAAGTGAAATAAACGGCTCGGAATTGATTGAGCTAACTTTTTTACAAATGTTGTTTAGGCACAGTGTGCGTCGAATGGGGAAGATGGTTAGAGCGTACAATGCACGTAATGAAAGGGAAGCAAGCAGGCAGTGAGAAAACAACTGCATAACAGCGCGCCTGCTGATTGTGGCATTTAGTTACAGATTAAGTTGGCCTTCGCTGCAGACAGATGCTTTATTCTGTGTGCAAGGAGAGTTTTGACAAAGTGACCTAAACCATGTGTTCGCGGTGTCTCGCGTGCTTCTGATTAACGAATACTGGCGGGTAAGTTGAGGTTGTAAGCTGCAAACTGCGTACGCGTTCGGCCTTTAGAGAGCGGCAGAAGCCCATCCCCACACACGCTAGACATAATTAAAGTTTGAGAATGCATTTTTCTTGACGACAAGACACCAGGGCAAGGTTTTACTGCAGGAAAATAATTAAAACTAGATTTAAGTGCAATGCAAGCTGATGACAAGTGTCGATCGCACTGAAGTGAGCACACACAGCAAGGGTAATTATGGCCCGTTAAATCTCGTGAACAAAACGAATGAGGACATACATATTAGCATGGTCTTTTCACTGACATAAGCGCTCTTCGACAAAAAAATGTCAAAATTGAGGCCTGAGTTGTTTTATTTTTCGAAAATGTACTTTTTTGAAAAAAACTCGCTTCTTTAACTATTTTCTTCTTATTTCGCGCTGCCTGTAGGAAAACGATCTTCCGCATAAATGTTGCAAAGGCTCCTTGAAATACTTGGAAAAAAAGCATGGATGTAATTCACAGTAATGCGTATTAAAACCAACAAGAAAATTTTCGACACATCGTTTATAGCTCGCGTTAAATTCGGCCGTGAAATCCCAAAACATTGCAGTGAACAAAAACAGGAGGTCTGCGCCGCCACCTTCAAATACTTCTTTGGCACGCTGGGAGCATTTCTTGGAAATAAAATTTTGGGTTCCGTGCACTTTGGTATGTGCCCACATAACATATAAAAAACCCAGGCAAAACAAAAATATCGACCGGACAGGCATGTTCGATCTCTCGTGCAATCACCCTTTAGAGGGCGGCAGCAGCCCACTTTCGCACACGGTAGAACCAAATAAAATCTGAGAACACATTTTTCTTGACGAAAAGCCACCAGAGCAAGGTTTTGCTGCAGCAGAATAATTAAAACTGCGATTTACGCACAATGCAAGCTATTAACAACCATCAGTCGCCCTGAAGTGAGCACTCACAGCAAGGGTCACTTTGGCCAGTTATATCTCGTAAACAAAGCAAATGAGGACATATGATATTAAAACCGTATGTTCATTGACATAAGCGCTCTTCGATAAAAAATTGCCGTCAAAATTGAGACCGGAGTTTTTTTATTTTATTTTTTGAAAATGTACTTTTTTGAAAAAACTCGCTTCTTTAACTATTTTTTTTCTCTTTTTGCGTTGCCCGTAGGAAAATTATCTTCTGTATAAATGTTGCAAAGGCTCTTTTCTATAGTTGACACTGTTTTCAAGTTTCTGTTTGAAATAGTAAAGGCGCCAAGGCGCCTCAAGCTTAGGACCCTTTTTTGATTTCGGCCGTGTTTGCCATTTTTTCACATTTTCTTCTTAATGAGGACGGCATAAAAAAAGCATGGATGTAATTCACATTAGTGCGTATTAAAACCAGCAAAATAAATTTTCGACACATCAATTATAGTTCGTGCTAAATTCGGCCGTGAAATCCGAAAACAATGCAGTGAGCAAAAACAGGAGGCATGCGCCGCCACCTTCAAATATTTTTTGGCTGCGCTGGGAGCGTTTCTTGGAAATAAAATTTTCAGTTCCGTGCACTTTGAATGTGCCCACATAACATATAAAAAACCCGGGCAAAACAAAAATTGCGACCGGACAGGCATGTTCGATCTCTCGTGGAATCACCCAATGTACAACTCAATGAAACCCCAATTCAAGAGGTTGAAACCATTCGAATTCTCGGGGCCCACTTCAATAATCGGGGCAACAACTCATTTGCAATACAGAAACTAAAAACGTCCTGTCTTCAAATTTCTCGCATGATTAGTCGGGTGACCAACCGACGACGAGGGATGAAAGAACATGGCAATGTTAGAGGCAATGTTAGAGTTAGAGGCAATGAGCTCGCCCACGCCTCGGCCCAAGAATTACTCTTCCGTACCTCCGACCCCGGCATATCGCACCCACCCTCAGCTATGCGTATTAACCTGCTTCTCACATACACAGAAATTTTACAACACCAAAGACTCGAAAGAAGGAAACTTCCGCCTCCGGGGCCAAACCTCAGTAAGGAATCGCAAGTAGCGTGGCGTCGCCTGCAGACACTGCCCTACCCTAATCCATATGTACTATCTAACATAGATCCCGACACACAAACACAGGGCAGATTCTGCGACCATAAAACAGCCACCCTGTACCACATGGTATGGGAATGTCCGCACAATCCACCCATGCAACCCAGGACACAACTAAACATAACAGGGTGGAAGGCAGCTCTGTCCAGCTCGGATCCGATGACCCAAGAGGCCCTCGTGAAACGTGCGAGGACAGCGGCCCGCGCCAATGGGATTCCGGACTAAGGATCCCACTCACCAATCTTCTCAAGAACATCAAATAAACGTTTTATTCTCTCTCTCTCTCTGCTAGGACAAAGTATTGGGACAACGCGAGCACAAGAGTCCGAGAGTGGCTTGCGTTCTGTGTATGCGCCCTGGCGGCTCCCAAATTTCTTGTGTCCCCTAGCTTCCTGGGTTCCCAATTCTAAATCTTTCTAGCGTTTCGCCGCATTTGGGATGTGCGCCACCGTATTGTAGGGGGCGTAGTCGCCCCACGCCTATTTCTTGGAGGGCAATGTTTGTACGCCTTGTGATTTCACAGCTAAGTTTGCGTTCAGTATATAGACTGCACGAAGGTCACTTTGCTCGCTGCAGCGGACGCGTTTGCGAAAGAAATGAGCTGCTAGCTAGAAGAGCCAATGTAGATGCTAGTTGAAGTAACAACTATGACAGTTAGTTCGCGCTCGTCCTGTGTATACCTGTGCGTTCTTTTCCTGCGTCCCTCTTTGCGTTTCAGCAGCGTGCTGCAAGAGTCGAGCTTTGAAAATTGTTAGTTCGCACTCTGTGCGTTCTTCTCCTGGTTCTTTTGTGCTTGAACAGCGCCAGCGCAAAGTAAGTTTCGAGCTGCTTGCCTTTCTTCGCGTGACATTCCAATTTTTTGCTATCGCATTCATTGCTTCGCCCTTGAGGCGAAACTGTGGCTTTTTTTCTGAAACCAGCATTTTGCAGAGTTCATCCTCCTCATCATCGTCATCAGCCTGACTACGCCCACTGCAGGACAAAGGCCTCTACCATGTTCCGCTAATCAACCCTGTCCTGTCCATAGTGTGGCCACGTCATCTCTGCGAACTACCTAATCTAACCTGCACACCCAACGTCTGTGTTCCCCTCACGCGTTTGCCTTCTCTTGGAATCCAGTTACGCCCGATCGGATACAAACGAGTTAGCTGCTAGCCTTACTGCGTATAAAACTCCTGTTTGTTGCTATCGCATTCATTGCTTCGCCCTTGAAGCTAAACAGTCATGTTTTCTTAAGTGCAAAGCATTTCTACACGAATCGAAGACACTTTGAGCGTTTCGATCTATCTATCTATCTATCTATCTATCTATCTATCTATCTATCTATCTATCTATCTATCTATCTATCTATCTATCTATCTATCTATCTATCTATCTATCTATCTATCTATCTATCTATCTATCTATCTATCTATCTATCTATCTATCTATCTATCTATCTATCTATCTATCTATCTATCTATCTATCTATCTATCTATCTATCTATCTATCTATCTATCTATCTATCTATCTATCTATCTATCTATCTATCTATCTATCTATCTATCTATCTATCCGCCTACGTCTGGGTGCTTTTGTGATCACCTCATCAACAAGGTGTAGTGAGTGAGTGAGTGAATAAACTTTATTAAAAGTCCGGGCGAGGCGGGGGGAAGAGGGGATTAACCCCAGTCCCGTCCCACTCCTTGTCGATGATGATAGCGTCAGGTGACTGCTTGAAGCCTTTGGACCCGGCCGGGCGGCATCCTCGGCTTGCCGGACGGCCCAAAGTTGGCCGGTCAGCTTTTCACTGGTGAGAGCGGCAGCGACGCCGACGCAGCCAATCCGCAGCAGTGACCACAGCAGCGGCGGCGGTCGGCCCCTGCCCTCGCGCGGTAACTTGGTGTAGACCAAAATTGGCATGTGAGGGTAAGAGCATTTGAGAAATGTGACTTTCTCGTCATGACCTGAATAACGTGAAAATCCTGTCGCGCACGTCGTCAAACACTTCCCTCCAGGCACGTGTGGCACTTACCCGTTTACCACTGGCCGCGTTGCACGGGTATGCGCCACAAGTAATTGACAGTTTATACCTACCCAGGCACTGGTATAAGAGACATTGGTAATTTAAATGCGAGAACGCAAAGAAAAACCGACATCGGCAGCGTTGACCTGAAAAATACAAAGAATAAAAATTAGGATCCCCAGTGCGTATTGACCTCAACCATTCTGCGCGGCAGTCAGGTATTCCACGACCGAGCCACGCAACGTCTATAAACTGCTTTGGAAAAACACCCTATGCGGGCTTAATGTCGGTGCAACGTCAATTGTGGTTGTGGTGCTGGCTATATCATTTTATAACAAAGCAATAAACATTGCATATGTGCTCGTACGATACGAGCGTCATGTCAGGTTAACATCTGTGGTTTCAGTGTTGGCTCTGCTTTTAAAGCAGTCTAATAAACACTAAATTTTTATTCCTATGTTTCAGCAATCTATATTCAAGAGGTGCTCGACCCCGGAATAATACGCTAACGAAAGTTACGTATGATATTGATCATCACACCGTAAAGTGCACTTCGTTTCGATAGTACTGACGTATGAGCTCTAACGTGAGTGCTGACGTTACGTCCGACCATACGTTACCCTTTAAACGCCAGTGTTATTGACGCGCCTGGTAAGACCACGATGCGCATACAACTACTACGCTTACAAATGCAGCATAGAACTATACTCGCTGACTTATTCGCATAAAAGCGATTCCCACAAGGCGTTCGATCTGTCGGATTTTCCCACATTGTCTGGTCGCCACTGACCGCCAAATAGAGTGAATGGGAAGCAAGATGCGACAATTTGCTACGAGTTGTTCAAAATATTGTCTTGCAAGGTTTGCCGAGATTCGTTAATGATTTTTTTCAGCCATGTTGGGTTCGCTATTCTAAGTACACTGTCGATGATTGTTGTGTGGTCTAACCGTGCTGTCATTCCTGAATGCCTTAACACTGAAGTCTTCGCGCTATTATATGAGCAACACACCCGAATAACAAAAATGAAGGTGGTAGCACGGTCGATGGTCTGGAGGTCACGTATCGATAATGCCCTTGAACAGGCGATGCGCAAGTGCTCTCCTTCAGTGCTGTCAGGCAGCCCTTCCCGTAACTGAACCACCTTACTTGTTTCCATAGAAGGCTTTCGAAACACATGGGAAAGGCTCCGCTTGGATTTTGCAAAAAAGAAATCACAAGTGTTTTTTACTGCTGTAGACTCGTTTTCAAAGATACTTAGAAACTCAAAATTTTCAATCTACAACAGCAATATAAACGGCCGAGATGCTACGTTCCTTGTTCGCGTGTGCCGGCCACACATTCTCAGAAAGAACTGGCTAGTAACCCGCCACGGGGGTCTCGTGGTTATGGCGCTCGACTGCTGACCCGAACGTCACGGGATCGAATCCCGGCCGCGGCGGCGGCCGTATTTTTGATGGAGGCGAAAATGCTTGAGGCCCGTGTACTTAGACTTAGACGCACGTTAAAGAACCCCAGGTGGTCCAAATTTCCGGAGCCCTCCACTGCGGGGTCCATCATAATCATATCGTAGTTTTGGGACGTTGAACCACAACAATTATTATTACCTGGCCAGAACTTTTGCAGTGAAGCTGCATATGGCGAAAAGAAACCGAAATTTGTCAGTCCTATGCGTCGTCCGCAAGAACTCCTAGCGCTGATGTGCCAGCGAAATTGGGCAATTCCTACTACTCACCACTGGTGCACCAAAAATGTAGAGGCTACCACACGGGTGGCAAACATTATTTAAATTTTATTGAGAGAAGAAACCAATCTTTGAGAAATAAATTAATGAACCGTCGGGATTAACCCAGTCATACTTGGCCGCACGTTTAAACTTCGCTGGTTAAGCATCTGTACGCAGTGCTTGGGATGGGCGGAAATACTTTATTGATGTCCATTAGGCTGGCGATTTTATTTTGTTTTACTTTTTACACCTTGTTTGTTGAGGTGCCTAAAAGGGCCCCGTAAATCATACGAGATTCTGCTTAACGTATATGTAGGCTGTTACGACCAGGGTTTAGCGGCATCCAACCTCCTTTATCAGACTAGTGCGACTCGGTTCCGGCGGGTCACATTTACATTAACCACCGGCTCCTTGCCAAATGCCCCGGCAAATGACCCGGCACGCTGAGGCTCCGCCGGGTCGGTTGGATGCTTGTCCTGGTGTTGACGGTTTCCTGGGTTGCGGTCAAGGTCAAGTAGCGGGCGATTATGTTTATCTGATTTCCCTCTCCTTTCACATTTTTCTTGAGTGCACGCCCAATTTAAGTGTAACTTCCCGTTTTCTTTAATGTCTGTCTCTTCTCCGGGCCAGAGGTTTTCCCTCTGGTCTGCCTCTATTTCCCCTCAGGATCTACCCTTGCAATTGTTTCTCCGCGATGGAAACCGCAGCGTTCCTGTTGCTTTGGTGCCGACCAATGGTGGATTTATCCGTATGAAGAACCCCAAGGCCACTCAGACAGAACTTCGTGCGATCACTCCTCATTCCCTACCGATAACCGAAGTTCGTCAGTTTGGGCGCGGGGGGATCCTATGCTGTTCACCAGACCAGGCTTGTATCCAAGACCTACTGATGTGTACTACTTTTGCGTCACATCCGGTGAGCTGGTTGATCCCACCTCATCTAGCATGTTGCAAAGGTTTAGTCCGCGGAGTAGACACACGCCTAAGTCCAGCAGAAGTCTTGGACATTTTTTCCCCTGCAAGAGTAATTTCCGTGTACCGCTGTACCAGACAAGTAGACAATACGAAAGTCCCTACTGAAACAGTGATTGCAACATTTGCTGGGACAAATCGCCCTTCGGAGATCAAGGCATGGCCGCTTATATACAGGGTCGAAGCTCTAGCTCCTCGGCCTTTACGGTGCACCAAATGCTGGCGTTATGGATACATTGTCAACGGTTGTGGTTCTGATACTCGATGCCGCATCTGTGGGGCCGAACATAGTACTGATGAGTGCCAATCAGGCAATGAGTCATGTTGCTTATGTAAGGCAAATCACTCTGCTGACGATCCTAACTGCCCTGCGAGATCGAAAGAACTTCAGGTCCTAGAAATTATTGAAAGGAGACGATGCTCTCGTCGAGAAGCTCTAGCAGAAGTTCAAAGCAGGACACAGGGATATGCCGGTGTAACAGCCCGTCAGCCTCTCGGCATGGACAAAACATTTTTCCAATCCATTTCAGCTGTGGTAGAGAAGGCGGTAGAAAAGGTTCTCGAAAAACTTCTACCATATCTGTCCGACTCATTGGCTCAGGTTATATCTTCCCAGTTGGCTGGTGTTTCTGAGGCGATCACAAAGCGCTTCCAAACTCCTATCGCTCCAATCAATAAGCCTGCTGAACATCAGACTGTTGCCCCCCCCCCCCCCCCCAATTATGGAGCAGGGCCGTCTTCCTCTCAGAAGACTGATCAAGATTACATCTCTGATTCAGATTCAATGGGCAATTGGGACGTCGATATGGATGCCCGTATTCTCAAACGTACCAGATCTCCTACTAACAAGCTCCATGATTCTTCGAATCCAAAAACAAAGAAGTGTGTGAAGCAAACTGTGACTAGGACTGACCTGTTGAAAGAAAGTACTTTAGAGCAGGCAGTTTCCGCTGCTCGTCTATCATCATCATAGGGTGTCTTAGAGTGCTTCAGTGGAACTGCCGTTCAATTCTCTCTGCAGCTACAGATTTATTGTACATTATTTCTCAGCAATCTCCCGACGTTGTACTTTTACAAGAAATTTAGTTGTCAGCTGATCAGAACTTTTATTTAAAAAACTATCAATGCTTTCGATTGGACAGAAACTCACGTGGTGGAGGATTAACTGTTTTCATTTCTTCAAAATTTTGCCATAGAGCGAAGATAGCTTATAAAGCAATATCGTCTGACTATGAAGTTTTGGTAGTGGAATTAAACCTTCCTGGCTGCGCTCCACTATCCATAGTTAATAACTATTTTCCGGCTGGGATACAAGGTGAAAGCGCTCTTGATGTCACTCTGAGCTTCTGCAAAAAGAACATTCTGTTTGCGGGAGACTTCAACTCTCATCATGTGTCGTGGGGTTTCCGCACAGACACATCGGGAAAACGGTTATGGGACTGGACCCAACACAAACAACTTTATATGTCTAAATTCCAAAGTTGCCACTTTTGTTCCATGTACCTCGAGATTAGTCTTAGATTTAACATTCGCTAGCTTAAACATTTTAATCTTGTCTTGGACTGTGCTTGATACTGCTACAAGTAGTGATCACCGTCCACTTGTATTTGAAGTCAAGATCCCAGTATTATCGGTAGACCACCAGGTGCAAAATTTTGTAAACTACTCCAAATTTAAAAAGAATCTACAGTCAACTTTGTCATCCTTGTCTAGTATGGAGAGAAATGTTAAAGCTATGAGTATTTGCTCAGTTTTAAAACGTACGATAACAAAATCACAGTTCACTATACCGTCAGGAAAAGGAAATTCAGTGTGCGCATGGTGGAATTCGGATTGTACAAGATATTATAGACGCCGAAAAGCTGCCCGGAAGAAACTTCTTATAAACCAAAGTCCTACTAATTGGCGAAATTATTTGTATGCTAAAGCTATATTTAAAGGAACAGTATCATTAGCGAAAAATGAATATGACGAAAAACGATATAATTCTTTATCCAAGAGTGGTAATAAAAAAGCTCTGTTTAGATTTCTTCGTAGTCGTAAGGCTATTGCAGCGCCCGTAAACATTGACTCAGTTATTCTTTCACCTAAGGAATTAGCAGATTTATCAACTGAAATTGCATTGGGCCTTGAAAAGCGATTTGCATCCCAGTTACAACTAAAGTTTCTTAAGCATCCATGTGTGGAAGATTTTATCGAAGTAAATATGGAAGAGCTTGCGCATGTCATTCGCCTTCTCTCTAATTCAGCTCCAGGTCCAGATGGAATTACGTCAGAAGTGTTAAAGATATTATTTGATATCTCTCCAGACGATCTTCTTAACGTCGTCAACCACTCCCTTAGAAATGGCTGGATTCCTCCTGACTGGAGACCTGCAAAAATTGTTCCCCTTCTTAAAAAACAGGGAGCGGGAATGCAGATAGACAACATTAGACAAATTGCTCTAACGTTCCATGTGGTTAGATTAATAGAAAGAATTCTATACATAAGAATTATGGAGTATATCACAGATAATGCAATACAGAGCGCGTGCCAGATTGGATTTAGACCCGTTTGCTCGATATGGTGTGCACATGTCGATTTAGAGGCTCGTATAAAGCTTGCCCGGCACAGACGACAATATTCGGAATTATAAACCCTAGATTTAGCCAAGGCATATGATAGCGTTGAACATATCTTCTCCTCAATGCCCTAAACGCATTAAATTTTCCGCAATATATTAGAAATTGGATGCACGAATTTTTAAAAGATAGAAAGTTTTATTTCTCCCAACGAGGTGCTTCTACGTCTAAGTATAGCCAAACAAGAGGTGTTCCCCAGGGCTCTGTTCTTTCGCCTGTTTTATTCAATATCTTCAATATCAAGTTCGACTCCACGGGGTGATAAGGTACAAGTGTGTGTATACGTAGATGACATTGCGTTTTTCGCATCTGATTATGATATACATTTACTCCATTCAACGTCACAGTCATATTTAGCAACATTACACTCCTGGTGTGAAGATATTTGAATGAAACTAAACGTTACCAAAAGTGCCATAATTGTTTTTCCTTTAAATACGCCTGTTAATATTTCTCTTCACTACCGACAAGAAAGAATTCCCCAAGTGGACTGTATTAAATATCTTGGAGTAATATATGATGAAAAACTGAGTTGGCGTAGTCAGATTGAACATGTTAAAGCTAAGGCTACACGCGCTGTTGGAATTTATTTATTATTTATTTATTTATTTATACAGTACTGCTAGCCTCTAACTGAGGCTGTAAGCAGGAGTGGGAGTAACAAGCACTAAACGAAGGGAACAAATCAAGATACAACAGTCGTGTCACAAGAACAAGAAAAGAAAGAGCGCTCCAGAGGATTAAGATACAAAACCGTATACGCAACTTTTCAAGCACTGGTAGGCGAAAACTGATTGCAAATAGATATGACAGCATTTCTTTTCACGTAAGGACGAAAAAAAAGAAAAAAATGAAAAAATAAAGAAGCGGAGACGCGACAGCCATATCACGTCAACTAAAAGAGGTCAACTAAATGATAACTAAACTTGCTCGGCTCCATTCCGGGCTACCCGGAGATACTCTGATCATGATTTACCGCATGGACGTTCGCTCGATTCTTGAATTTGGTTGCGTGCTTTTTTCTGGTGGGCCAGCATACAAGATTAAGCCTTTAATCCTCTTAGAGCGAGAAGCTCTTAGGAGTTGTCTTGGTGTTCCTAAATTTACAGCTAATAGCGTTTTGTATCAAGAAGCTCGAGTACCGACTCTTGCTTGCAGATTCTGTATTTTGACAGTTAAAACATATTTAGAATTATATGAGTCTACTCTAAGACGGTTGCAATTCGTATTTTTTGCTGAATTCAGTGCTTTTTTTCAATCAGCACTGGTCCCATCT
Organism: Rhipicephalus sanguineus; assembly: GCF_013339695.2. Taxonomy (NCBI): domain Eukaryota; kingdom Metazoa; phylum Arthropoda; class Arachnida; order Ixodida; family Ixodidae; genus Rhipicephalus; species Rhipicephalus sanguineus. The sequence continues at coordinate 146,631,952 of NC_051185.1, forward strand.
CCATAAACCTCAGGTTTTGTTTGTTCAAACATTACTGGATCCATTAAATGTTAATATATCCGAAATAATTCCATTAGATCAACCCATATCCAATGTAAAAATAGAATTCGACAACATATTCCCAGCAAATGACAAACTCTTGCCCTCTAGGTGTTTAATTGGCGTATTAGAAGATCACCTCTTACAATTAGGAATTAATAATGTAATTGCAACAGATGCATCCATGAATGATAAGAGAGCAGGTGTGGGTATCTGCTCTCAATCATTATCCTGGTAATATTCTTTACGCCTTCCAGATTGTACTCCTATATTTGAAGCGGAGTTTACGGCAGTTATTTTAGCCCTTGAAAAACTTCCAGCAAATCATTCGACAGCTGTTATAGTGACTGATTCGTTATCTGTGTGTTCATCCCTCACTTCGACGTCGGAGTCAGTTATCCAAACACATTCAGATCATTATTCCCCATAAACATTCGCCTAGTGAGATTGATATGGGTTCCAGGTCATCGTGGTATATTTGTAAACGAGATGGTTGACTCGCTCGCGAGAGTATCTCTTGAAGGCCCAGTTTTGTCAGTTATGCCTCTTACAGCTTATGTTACAGCGGCGAGGTTCAGAAAATTTTTCCATTTTGAAGATTCAGAAAAGATTAAAATACCAAATTCAGAATATTCGCACTTGCGTTCTGCGTGGGATAATAAATGGTGTCCCACACGTAAATTGGAAGTATCCATCACTAAATTAAGATGCCGTATTCCTCCGCTTAGTTTCTACTTAAACAGGTCTGGTCTGGTGCCATCTCTTTTGTGTCCCATCTGTAACTAACCCGAAAATATCGACCATTATTTACTAAGATACCACCGTTTCAAAAATCAAAGAAAAAAATGCTTTGAAATTTTATTGAAAAAATTAGGAATACCTTTAGGTAGTCTAAATATCCCCTCATTTGGGGCTGCTTCATTGGAATTCAGTAACAGGAACGTCTGCGGGGCACTGTGCTAATTCCTGGTTGACACAATGAGATTGCCTTGGTAATCTATTGTTTATTAATTGATTGTTTCTCATCCCCGCTTCCCCAAAACAAAATCTTATTTATTTCTTTATTTCCTTTTCTCGTATCACGAGAATCGCCTTATTCTATTTAAAACAAAAAACCACTTTTCCCTTTTCCTGATATTTTTTTTACCCAATGTTTCAATTTACTGTAACCGCCGGCTTCTTGGCCAATCCCCCGTTGTGGGTATGAGCCAAATGCAAGGAACAAGCAAGCAAGCAATCAAGCTAGGTGCCAGTAATAAGGAGCAAGCAAGCAAGGCTATGTTCTAACTTCACCGTTGGAGACAAGTTTTCAACAGAATGAGTGAGCACATTGTCTGCTTTTTTTTATTCTAAGTACTTCGAATAATCAGTCTGTAGTTACTGATATTCTATGGATGGATGGATGAATAAACTTTATTTCGGTCCCTCGGAACGCGCCCTAGCACGTTGCGGGCCGCTCCCACGTCGGAACAGAAAGACCAAGTCTCTCTGCTGCGTCGCGGGCCCGTTGGACTGCCCATAGTTGTGCTTCGAGTCCGGAGCTTGTAATAGCTTCTTCCCATTTTGACGGCGTGATGACTTCGCCGCCGTGTAACGCGGGGCACCGCCAGAGCATATGTTCGAGATTAGCGATATCTGCGCATAATGAACATGCATTAGTTGGCTGTATTTCAGGATAGACCTTGTGCAATAGCGCGGGGTTAGGGTACGCCCCGACTTGAAGTAGCCTGAGTGTCAGAGCCTGTGGTCTGCTTAATTTTCTGTGTGGTGGAGGGTACTGTCTCCGCCCCAGGTAAAAATGTTTGGTAATTTCGTTATACGAGGTGGGCGGGTCCCGATTCTCCAAAACCTCAGCGCGCCCTCCGGTAGCTACGCGGTCTACTAGTCCTCGCGCAGCTATGTGGGCCGACTCATTGAGATTGGGCGGGGCTCCCTTGATCTGTCCCATGTGAGCTGGGAACCAGACGAGTGTGTGTGGCTCGATGTTCTTGTCCCGGAGGATCCGCAAGGCCGGTTCCGAGATGGTGCCCTTGGCAAATGCTCTAATCGCTGATCTCGAGTCGCTGTAAATCGTGGACCTCTTGTTGTCCAGCAAGGCTAACGCAATCGCAGCTTGCTCCGCTATTTCGGCTGCTGTCGTCCGGACCGTTGTCGAGTTCGTGATTATCCCTTCGTGGTTGATGCTCACTGCCACATACGCCTTCCCCTCGGGATACCGGGCCGCGTCGACGAAGCAACAGTCCCCGGCCTGATCGTGAGCCCTTTCTAAAAGAGCCTTTGCCCTGGCCCGTCTCCTACCATCGTTATGCTCAGGGTGGACGTTTCGCGGGATGGGGACAACGGTGATTCGTCCTCGCTGTTCACGAGGAATGCTGCAGAAGCGAGACTCAATTTCCGTCGCTGGAGTCCCCAACTCTCGCAGAATGTCCCTACCGGAACGCGTGGTGGACAGCCTGGCGAATTGCGCCCTCTCCTGAGCCTCCGCAATTTCTTCCAGCGTGTTGTGCATTCCGAGACGAAACAGTCTCTCCGAGCTTGTGTACATAGGGAGCCCGAGAGCTCTCTTGATGGCCTTCCTGATTAACGTGTTGAGCTTGTCACGCTCCGCTCTCTGCCAGTTGGCTAGAATTAATCTATATTCCCATATTTGTCGACATAATTTGCAAGGCTCGCTCATGTAAAATTGGTGGACGCTTGAGCTTCGTCTTCAACAGTAGAACATGGTAGCGCAATCGGGCCTTGTTCGCGTCGCCTTCCCCGTCGCTAGCCAGCCTTGGCTTTTTGGTGGACACCTCAATCGTGTCGAGAGGAAAGTCAGATAATGCGACACTGGTGCGATTTTGCGCTTCCACCACGCAATGTTAACGCGATAGCGTTAACAACGTCGATTTGCAGAAATTCCTGTGCCGGTGTCGGCGTCGTTGGAGCGAAAAATCAGCGTTGTCCGTGCGCGAGAATTCGAGATAGAGGCAAACAAATAAATAAATAAATAACGAAAAACTTCCATTCGAGTGGAAATCAAGCACAGGCTTTCTGCGTAACAAGCAGGTGCTCTACCCCAGAGTGTCGCTACTGCTTGAAACTGCTTCTGTAAAAACAAAAAAAAACTATACGAATGTCATCCACTGCGAGGAGTTTCCTTAACGCATGTAATGTTGGGTGGCAGAAGCGCGGAATCGCACCGTACGTGAAGACTTGTGAACTGCATGCACAACGAGGGAATTTTTGAAGCCCTCCAATTACAAAGGGCTCCGACGTATTCAATAATACCAGCAGCAAAAGCATAAATCAATTGAGCAGCTGCGTAGGTTTGAGTGTTGCCTTACGGACGCGTAGTTGTTACTTCGCTGATTCGTAAAAGGAAGAAGTACGACGTAGTGAGCACTTCGTAATTTTATTATTTGCATCTTCGCAATTTTTTGCTGACAACCTGCGATGCCGACGCCGACACCGGAAATTCTACAAAGCGAGCTCTTTAACGCTCTCACGTTAAATTTTGTTTTAAAGCGATTACAATGAATTGGAGAGGGTGCACACCATCCAGCTTGTCCCTAGTTCCTTCAAGGTAACCATCAAGTTGCATTCTTCATAATGTTGCTACGGTATGAGCCGGGTCATGGTATAAGCCACGAGAGAAGAAGGGTTCAGCGGGTTCGACCTATGGACGCCATCACCACCTATCATTGCCAGACATCATCTGTAAATAAACACACTTAACCTCAATGGAACCGTGACAGCTTTGTGGTGGAGGTGCTGGGTATCCAATCAAGCAACGTGGTCCTTCAACCGCCTGATCTATGCCGAAGCCGCCGCATTGCTGGTCTGCCTCCGTTACCACTGGAGGTCGAGATGTCTCGTGGTGAAGACGGAACCCGGAACTCCGCAGCTGCAGCCACAGTACCAGTTCCAGCAGAACATTTGCTACCTGCTTCGGCCGCAGCTGGCCCTTGGCAGCGTCAGCACCTGATAGAGCCTCGTACCTTCGGAGGCGAATCTGGCGAGGACGTGGACGAGTGGCTCACACACTACAAACGGGTGAGCATTTACTACCGTTGGGACGCGGCAACTCAGCTGAACCCTTCTTCTTCTCTCGTGGCTCGTACCACGACCAGGCTCATACCGTTGTTCGATCCTTTTAATGGGAAATAATACCGCCAAAGTGAAGCCCCAGGAATGTCTTGGACGTTATAAAAAAGCAGGCTGCGCGCACTCTCAGGGCATCTGAGGTGCAGCAAAGCCAGGGATGCTGGAACTCCTTCAGTGAGTTCTGGCTGCCGGAAATGAAGCGACGTGGACAGCGCTGTACACTTTATAGAGCACTTTATTTTGGACAACGAATCCTTTACAGCCCCGGCATGAGTCCGGAAGAAATGGATTGCCGCAGAGCAATCATTTCACGCGGTGTAGTCGCCGAATGAGGACACAAAGCACTCAGGCGATACGCCAGGATACCGTAATCCGCACAAATATTGCTACGCGACACAGCCGCAGAAAGACTCACGAACGGACTGCAAAGTGACGTCGCTCAATTCATGGCGAGGGAGAAGCGCTGTGGGAGGCGGAAGGCCTGCAGAGGGCTATGGAGAGCTGTAGGTGTCCCCGCTTTCTCATGATAACTGTCTCCCAGGAAAGCAAGACGAGCCGCTGGCCGCACGAAGAGGTGACGGCTGTCGCTCACTTAAATGTGCGCTTATTCAATGATAATTAACTCTTCATGAACGCGAAAGTCTATGCGAGGTTGGTGAAGACGCGTGCATGCAAGGCATCCACGAACTCCGTGTCCGGAAAGCACGCGACCTCTCCCACCGTAATCAGTGGATAGCAAAATCATGGCTCTCGCAAGGGATTGTGGGCTGCGGCGCCCGCCTGCATCATCTTCCGCTTCGAGACGTCGTGCCGCCGAACAGGCACTGTTGCTAGTGCCGTCACTTTCTGTGTGTTCCATTTAGCAGTCGCTGTCCCCTTTTCTCACAAATTACCGCATAATACTTTGTAGTGCTGTGTAGCTTAGTTTAATAACAAATGCAATCACTACGGGACTGTCATAAAGGTGCGAACGGTAATTTCTTCATTCAAGTAACATAGCGTACTGGGCGAGTGGGTATAGATTCATGTCGAAGCAAAGCGCGAGGAAAACAGCAGAGAGTAAAGAACACACAGGAAAGGCGCCTGTCGTCTGTGTTCTTCTTTACTCTGTCCTGTTTTCCTCGCGTTCGCTTCGACATGCCTCATTCAAGTGGTATTCACCTCCGTACACATGCATGTTGTTTCGCAGCAAAGGGTGTTTTAGCTCATCTTTTGTGACCTGCAAAGATTTTTTACACTGCACAGTGTCGTGAAACATCTGCTCAATCTGTTTTCATTTTGCGAACTCGTAACATTATTTATTTACTTTTTTGTTGCAAAGATACGATATCGTGTTCCATATAGTGAATGGCAAAAGTGAAATGTTACTCGCGGTTTTCTGGCTTTCCTATTGGGCCTCTGAATCTTCCTTTACGTGAGATGTCGTTCCCTCGCGCATTCGACCATTGAGTGTCAATGCATGCGAAATTATGCGTACTCAACATACATTTGCCTTTCAAGTTCCACTAAAAGGTATTGGCACTTCCCGCGTGCAAGTCTCTGAGATACTAGAGACGCCGTGCCATGCAACTCGTTGCTTCAAAAGCGACTTCGGTAGTTTTACGAAACGATATCAGTAACTGAGCGGCCGCTTTGTTCCGTTGGCCGTTTACGCGCTGAACAGTTTTTATAAATTTGACAAAAAGTAGGCACTGCAGTATATGCAATGCAAGTATACTGTACCGATGTACTTGATCGTGCAGAGTACGTGTGCTTTTGCGTGATGTATTTAAGTGATTTGGGAACGTACGTATGTTGACATACGTGTGCTCATATGTGGGAGCGATTCTGAAGTAGGCACCGTTTGTGCTCGAAAATACTAAACCGAGCTATTTCTTCAAACTATTATACTGTGCGTTTTAAAACGTAACCGTATATCTACACTCGCATGCTGCGCGCGTCTCACCGTTCCCCGTGTGTGCCCATTTCTATTTATCGCTTTGTTCTATAAACTGCGAAATAGCTTGTTTCCATTCGCAAAATACTTCAAGAACACAATCACGTGACAACCGGTAACAAACGCGTCGCAGAATTGCACGTGTTTCCTATACGATTACACTGAGCAGCAGGCAACTTGAAGCAGCGAAGAGGTAGGCCTCGAACAGAAAGTACCGTAGCAGACGACGCGCCGTTTTGCTATCCACCTCTTGATTGACGCCAGCGCCCGCAGCAACTTGCAGCCTCGGTAAGTCATTGTATCCGCGGATTAGGCAAGGGGCCCCCGCAAATGAAGGGTTCGTCCCGGCTCGAAGGGAGCGTGCTATGGTTCGCCTTATTAGTTGGCCTTCAACTTCTGTTGCGAGCATGACTGCAGTGAGTCTGGTGTCGGTATCGGCAGAACACTCGTTGGGTAAGCGCTTCTTTGACGAGAAGGAGCCAGGATACTAGCGCGAATTGAAACGTGTAGGATCTACACTCAAGTATCCGGATTTCGAAGGACTGTAAAAGGCAGACACCGGGAACCTGATCGGCAAACTAACGTTATGCATTGGACAACCGTACATGGTTGTGCGAAACGTTCGCGTGCTCATTGGACTCGTCAACAGAGTGGCTGGAATGCTGCTGTATGTGCAGAAAGATGTTTGCGGAGAAATAATGAGAGTGTCGTTCGTGTTGCGGCCAGGATTTGGGCACATCGCACGCAGCAAGAGCAAACAATTTAGACTCAACGAACTGAACGGGCTCTCTCGTTATCTCATTCTTCATAGCACAAGTCGGCAACGCCAGTTTGCAGTACCCCTCCCAAACAAACGATTTCGTCTTCTTGTGTTATAAGAATATGCTTAGGGATCCTTGCAATTTTTTTTTCTGCAATGGACCGTGAACTGCATATTATTCAAAAAGCCAGAAACAATAGAACATTTAGTCATTGAATGTTGAGATGCCATTATTCATTGGGACATCCTTCAAATACGTGGTATAGGATTCGGTATTATTGCGAAGAGTTTCGCAAGCTAATAATCAGGCTTGGGCTCCATAATGTACGGAAAAGCACAATGGCCGTAATACATGCTGATATCAACCTAAGGACACTAAGGAAACACTACTGGACATGTTATGTGTGCACGTGTGTTAAAGAGGGCAAAATCAGGATCCCCATGAGCGGATTGAAATATTTTAATACAGTTAAAACTCGATTCAACGAAGTGGTGACGGTGCTCGAATATGTCGTCAAATCGAGAAACAGTTTTTTCGGTACTTCAAACCTAAAATTGTAACTTAGCGACACCCAAAAGCTACCGCGGCATTCTTTTTGTCGCCAGCCGACGCCATGTGTGAAAAGTACTCGAGGGCCGCCTGAGAGCGTCCCCGTCATGGATCCTTCCATGTCGCACGGACTGAGCACCATGTCCGGCACGCAAAGCTATGACAGGCTACCAGTATGCGAAGACGCAGAAGACGAATGTAGTGATTGTGTGAGAACGTAGAGCGAGAAAGTTCCGAGCAGAGGATCTCTGCTATCTGTCGCGTAAACGATGAAATCGCGCAAGCAACCGCTGCCGCCTCTATTACCATCCGGTACGTAAGAGAGCTACCTGCTTCCGAATCCCTTGTTACGTCCATGGGTGCAGCGAACAGCCTCGTCAAAATAAAGCTAGGGTCGTGAGTATGGTACCTACATGTTCTAACGCGATAGCGTTAGAGCGCAAGAAAAACCAGTCTCTGTTAAAAATTAGACGAAGGTCCCTCCATATTTTGCACAACCATTCCAGGAAAAACTTCGTTAAAGCGGGTCTAGTGGCCAAGTTACTCCGTTAATTTTAGTTGACGAGAAGACTGAATCCTACGGGTATTTTCCAGGGAAAAGAAATTTCTTCGTTACATCGGGAACTTTGTACAATTAGGTTTCACTAGGTCGGCTTTTTACTGTATTCGATTGACTGTAAAAAGGTTTGATTTCTTTATATTCTTCTGTTTTGTTGACATTCTAAAATCAGGCACTAAAGAAAAAGTAAAGAGGGTATACATCAGGAGGCAGTGTGCTCAATTAGCATGCGAGAGGTACTGGTATCCATACCCAGCACCTCCAACCGTTTTATTTTTCATGGCTGTGCCGAGAAACATTTCTATTGATGGATGAAATTAAACAATACGCGTAATAAAGAGTTGAGGTCGCGAGAAAACCGGTCCTTAGCCGCGTCGGCTGCTCTCCTTCTCCACCAACACTGTCACGTAATTACCAATCAGGTGGTGAGCATACACTTCGATTCTCCACCGGGGGTGTAGCTCAGATGGTAGAGCGCTCGCTTAGCATGCGAGAGGTACTGGGATCGATACCCAGCACCTCCAACCGTTTTTTTTTTCGTGGCTGCGGCGAGTAACATTTTGCTTGATGGATGAAATGAAACAATGCGCGTAATAAAGAGCTGCCGTCGCGAGAAAACGGGTCCTTAGCCGTGTCGGCTGCTCTCCTTCTCCACCATCACTGTCACGTAATTACCAGTCAGGTGGTGAGCATACACTTCGATTCTCCACCGTTGGTGTAGCTCAGAGGAATTCTACTTCCGGACGCGCCAGCGTACGGACGCAGGATGAACGGCTCCGATGGAGCGGCGATAGCGGCCCGTGTCGGCCGCGGTAACAGGATGGCTGTCGAAGATAACGCGTACGAGATTGTGCTGCCTACTTTGCCCACTGGCCGTGTTGTTAACAACACGTTGTTTTTGCACGGAGACGTGCGTGAACGGCCCTACAAGGTCGAGGACTTCAGGGACGCCCTCACCACGGCGGGTATGCTTCCCGACGTCGTAGCGTTAGGGGCGTACCAAATCAACCACGTGTGGGCGGTGACGTTGAACACCGGCGAAGCCACGAAAAAACTGGCAGCGCTAAAGGAATTGAAGGTCAAAGGTCGCCGGTGCATTGTAATAGACCCTGAGGACCAACAGGTTAAACTGCGACTGCACTGGATGCTTCACGGCGTCCAAGACGAAGACATCCGGACGGCATTCGCAGTCTTCGGCAACGTCACCGAGGTGACTCGTGAGCGGTGGCGCGTCCAAGGAATGAAAGAAAAAGGGTCAACAACTAGAACCGTCCTACTCAAGCTGAAGCCGGGACTCAATGTGGACGACCTTCCCCATCAGGTCCGAGTCGCCGGAGAGTTGGCCCTCGTGGTTGTGCCTGGGCGGGCAATGCAGTGCCTGCGCTCCCATGGCACGGGTCACGTTCGCCGAGACTGCAGGGTGCCCCGGTGTTCGAAGTGCCGGCGATATGGACACGCGGACGCGGACTGCGTCCGTACCTACGCGTCGGCGACCGGACTTCCAAGGGCGGACGACAACGAACAACTAATGGACGTTGCCGAGGCTGAGGAGGCAGCCCGGGGAATCGACGAGGCAAAAAAGCTGGTGGGGCCATCGGACACGTCGGCGCCTTCTGGTGCTGACGCCCCGAAAGCGGATGCCGCGGCGGACCACCAGGCAGCAGGCGACTCGTCTGGGTCGAAGGCCAAGCAGCCGGAAGCGCAAGCTCTCTCAGAGGCTACAAGTGGCGACGCTCGCAAGGGCGTCACGCCAACGCTTCAAAGAGCAGCGGGCGACTCGACTGGGTCATCCGAGGCGACGGTAAAGACCACGACGAGTCCACCACCACCCAAGGGCGGCGAGCTCAAAAGTGCTAACGAGTTGCCACCCTAGAAGAGCGGCGTCCCTACACCGACCAGTGCCACAGCGGCCTCGAAGCGGCCCCACCCCCAGGCGAGCAACGACGGTGCTGAAGCAACAGCGCCTGGAGTCGACGAACCCCCCGCAAAGACTGCTCAGGGACGGCGGCCGTCTCTTCGGCCGCGCCCGAACGTTTCGACCGATAAGCGTGCCGGCAACGTGGAGCCCGTAGGGCTAGTCCCGACAGTTCCGCCGGACGGAACCGCCGGCAATGGCGCCGTCTAGCCCCGTGCTGGACGCGACAGGTAGGCACAATGCTGCTGGTCTCTTTTCCTTTTGTTAAAAATGGCGTCTGTCTCCCCGTTAACTGTCGCCACTATAAACGTTAGAGGATTGGCAGGGAAGAGAAAGCAGAGCCAGCTTTACCGACTTCTAACGGAACGCGACATTGACGTCCTGGCAGTTCAGGAGACGAAAGTTGACGGTGAAGAAGAGACCGGCAGCATGGTGCAACGTTTCGCGTCTAGATTTTATGTTGTCGTCAGTCACGCAGTGGGCACATCGGCTGGCTGCATACTTTTTGTGAAGAAGTTGCCTGGGCTTCAGGTGAATGCTCATTTTTCGTGTGCGGCTGGCCGGTGTGCTTCTCTTGACTTTTCACTGAACGACGTCGATTGGCGTATTGTGTGTATATACGCGCCCAACAAGGTCGAGGAAAGGGCCCTCTTCTTTCTCGGATTAGAAGAACGAATGGCTGACGGCAGGAATTTAATAGTGCTTGGTGACTTTAACTGTGTACTTAGCGCGCGAGACAAAACGAGCACTCGTACTTTTAGAGACAAAAGCACCGATAACCTGACACGCATTGTGGGAAAGTGGAACCTAGAGGATGTTGCAGAAAGTCTCCAAAGTACGAGTGATACAAAGTACACTCGCTTTGAAGGCCCTAGTCACGCTAGACTCGATCGTATTTATGTTTCTCTCGACATCCTTCCGGAATGTAGCAGATACGAAGTCGTCCCCGTTTCTTTTTCAGATCATTGCTTGGTCCAGTGCTCTATTGGAAGGTCAAGGGAAAATAGGTCATTCTTCTGGGAATTATGGAAATTTAATAGTAAACTACTGCAGGACGAAGAATTTAATTTATTCGTAATGGACGAAATCGGCAAATTAGACCCCAGTAAAAACCTTTATATTTGGCAGCAATGGGAATTATGCAAGGAATCCTTAAAATTAAAAGCAATCGAAAGGGCTACATGTATTCGGCATGCTGAGCGAAAGAAGGAGGCAGAGTTAAAGGCGCTCCTTGATAAGTTACTAAAGCAGGAGTGCCGAGCCCCCGGTAAATGGAACGAAGATATAAGAAAAGTGAAACAGACGATAGAGCAACTAGACGAACAGCGTTATCGGGGCGCGCTTGTGAGGGCAAGGGCCGAGGATACAGCTGCCGGTGAAATGCCAACGAAACGTGCGTTGTGCACGGAAAAAGCACGAGCCGAGAAAAATCACATTATCGAAATAGAATGGCGTGGTACCGTATCGACTGATACAGACGGCATCAAAAGAGCTTTTTTTGAGTATTATCAGGCGCTATTCGGATTGCATAATGTAGACATTGAAAAATTCAAGAACGAGTTTCTACCAGTTTTACCCCGCCTGGACGAGGAAAGAAAAGAAAGTTTGCAACGGGCAATAACTGTTGCTGAAGTTGAAGTAGCAATAGAGAAGCTACACCCTGGAAAATCCCCCGGGCCAGACGGATTCACCGGTGCCTTTTATAAACAGTTTAAGAACGAAATAAGCCCTATCCTCGCAGTCATCTTCAATTAGGCGTACAAATTAAACACACTGCCGCCGGCATACAGGTCATCCTATACAGTACTTTACCAAAGACTGACGACGCAGATAAGTTAAGATCCGTTTCTGGGTACAGGCCAATAGCTCTTACTAACGTCGAGTATAAGATATACATGAAGGTCCTTGCTCGAAGACTTCAGACTGCGATTAAAGACATCGTCGGGCCTCATCAAACTTGCGGCATCAAAGGACGGTCTATTCTTGTCAACATCCACAAAGCGCGCAGCATACTCGAATGGTGTGATTATTTAGGCGAACGAGCTGCCATCCTTCAGATTGACCTCGAAAAGGCCTTTGACTGTGTCGATCACAGCATTTTGTTTTCTGTTTTAAATCATGTTAACCTTGGTTCCGTTATCTGTGAGGGAGTGGCTCTGGCGTATCGAAACTGCACGACGAGGTTGATTGTAAATAAGTCTGAGGGCCCCCATTAGCGTGCAACGTTCGGTACGTCAGGGTTGCCCCCTAAGCCCTCTGTTATTTTTCATGTACATTGAAACTCTGTGTAGGAAAATTATTAATAACAATAGCATCCTTGGTTCTAAGTTACAAGCAGCAGAAGTGAAGCTGCTAGCCTATGCAGACGACGTAGCGATTTTCACGCGAGATCAGTGTAGTATAGCAGAAGGTGTCGAAATTGTTCGGAATTTCAGCCAAGCTACGGGTAGTGGCGTCAACTGGTCTAAGTGCCTTGGGCTCTGGCACGGATCGTGGCCATCGAAACCAGACCACTTTGCTAACGTGCCCTGGGTGACGACCCCGGGCAAGTACTTGGGCGTCCCGCTGGAGTGTTATCGCGACAGCGATCACTATTGGAAAAGTCAGGCTAAGGATACGCAAGAGAAAGCAGAGAAGTGGAAAGCAGGTGCCCTATCGATCTTTCCCAGAGTCACTATTTGCAACCTGTTTTTCATCAGCAAGCTGTGGTACGTTATGCAGGTGCTGCATTGCTCACGGACTAACGTACAAAAGTTCCACAGGATATTTGCCACGTTTGTATGGGCTTCTGAGTGGGAACGGTGCAGCCGTACAAACTTGTTCCGACGGGTAAAAGACGGGGGGCTCGGACTGTGTCACCTCTTCTTCCGTCAGCTCGTTAACAGGTTTTTGTTCTTTAGGGATGTCACTGATCCTTTCTTGCGCACCATATGCCAATTGCGACTAGGTAGACTGTTGCCTGAGTATGTTGTCTCAACTGAGGAGTGTGTAGGAGGGATTGGTGGCTTTTATAAAGAAATAGTGTCGAGTGTGAAATTTCTTACCGTACGGTTTTCGAGAGAATATCTAGCCAATGTGAAACGAAAGGAACTTTACTTTGCTCTTTGTGATGTTGTCTTGCCTATGCCGTTGTATAGGTCATTGTACAGTGGAGGCCCAGGTAGCAATGTGTTAAAGAGAGTTAAAAAATGCATGTGCAGCCCGGAACAGAAACATTCTTCTTTAAGGTTCATTCAGGAACGTTACCGGTCAAAACTTTTTTAGAGCGAAAGGGAGGCATTTTCGATGGAGGCGAAAATGTTTGAGGCCCGTGTACTTAGATTTAGGTGCACGTTAAAGAACCCCAGGTGGTCGAAATTTCCGGAGCCCTCCACTACGGCGTCTCTCATAATCATATCTTGGTTTTGGGACGTTAAACCCCAGATATTATTATATTATTATTAGAGCGAAAGGGATGCTTTTTGCCGTGGGGTACACACTGTTGCAAGGTACCAGAAACAATAGATCATGTTTTTTTGCATTGTTGGGAAGGGGTTTATTTTTGGGATGTCTTACAAAGAACTATTAAGAAAGATTTACCTCTGGACCCGTACGGCATTAGGTTTTTGAATGTCGACAATGAATACGGGGTTCCTCTAGACACCATCATGCTCTTGGGCCTCCACTCTTTGTGGCGATCGAGAATGGCAGGTTATCACTTTGATAAAGATGCTCGGCCTGCACGAGCCTACTTTAGAGAAAGTATTCATTTGTTTCTAGAAATTCATAAGGCAGCACCGGAACCACCAGAGTGGCTCCCAACAGTAGAGCCGCTGGTGACATTACGCGAATTTTAATATGACGACACCAGCGTGACGCTGGTTGACAGCTCAGTCACCGTATGTACTGTGTACATTGGGTGTTTTTACAAGTGTTGAATGTAATATATGTTGTGTACCTAAGACAGGTAATAAAGAAAAAAAAATCGGGGGTGTAGCTCAGATGGTAGAGCGCTCGCTTAGCATGCGAGAGGTACTGGGATCGATACCCAGCACCTCCAACCGTTGTTTTTTTTTTTCATGGCTGCGGCGAGTAACATTTTGCTTGATGGATGAAACGAAACAATGCGCGTAATAAAGAGCTGCCGTCGCGAGAAAACCGGTCCTTAGCCGCGTCGGCTGCTCTCCTTCTCCACCAACACTGTCACGTAATTACCAATCAGGTGGTGAGGATACACTTCGATTCTCCACCGGGGGTGTAGCTCAGATGGTAGAGCGCTTGCTTAGCATGCGAGAGGTACTGGGATCGATACCCAGCACCTCCAAGCGTTTTCTTTTTCGTGGCTGCGGCGAGTAACATTTTGCTTGATGGATGAAATGAAACAATGCGCGTAATAAAGAGCTGCCGTCGCGAGAAAACCTGTCCTTAGCCGCGTCGGCTGCTCTCCTTCTCCACCAACACTGTCACGTAATCACCAATTAGGTGGTGAGCATACACTTCGATTCTCCACCGGGCGTGTAGCTCAGATGGTAGAGCGCTCGCTTAGCATGCGAGAGGTACTGGGATCGATACCCAGCACCTCCAAGCGTTTTTTTTTTCATGGCTGCGGCGAGTAACATTTTGCTTGATGGATGAAATGAAACAATGCGCGTAATAAAGAGCTGCCGTCGCGAGAAAACGGGTCCTTAGCCGTGTCGGCTGCTCTCCTTCTCCACCAACACTGTCACGTAATTACCAATCAGGTGGTAAGCATACACTTCGATTCTCCACCGGGGGTGTATCTCAGATGGTAGAACGCTCGCTTAGCATGCGAGAGGTACTGGGATCGATACCCAGCACCTCCAAGCGTTTTCTTTTTCGTGGCTGCGGCGAGTAACATTTTGCTTGATGGATGAAATGAAACAATGCGCGTAATAAAGAGCTGCCGTCGCGAGAAAACGGGTCCTTAGCCGTGTCGGCTGGTCTCCTTCTCCACCAACACTGTCACGTAATTACCGATCAGGTGGTGAGCATACACTTCGATTCTCCACCGGGGGTGTAGCTCAGATGGTAGAGCGCTCGCTTAGCATGCGAGAGGTACTGGGATCGATACCCAGCACCTCCAACCGTTGTTTTTTTTTTTCGTGGCTGCGGCGAGTAACATTTCGCTTGATGGATGAAATGAAACAATGCGCGAAATAAAGAGCTGCCGTCGCGAGAAAACCGGTCCTTAGCCGCGTCGGCTGCTCTCCTTCTCCACCAACACTGTCACGTAATTACCAATCAGGTGGTGAGCATACACTTCGATTCTCCATCGGGGGTGTAGCTCAGATGGTAGAGCGCTCGCTTAGCATGCGAGAGGTACTGGGATCGATACCCAGCACCTCCAAGCGTTTTTTTTTCGTGGCTGCGGCGAGTAACATTTTGCTTGATGGATGAAATGAAACAATGCGCGTAATAAAGAGCTGCCGTCGCGAGAAAACGGGTCCTTAGCCGTGTCGGCTGCTCTCCTTCTCCACCAACACTGTCACGTAATTACCAATCAGGTGGTGAGCATACACTTGGATTCTCCATCGGGGGTGTAGCTCAGATGGTAGAGCGCTCGCTTAGCATGCGAGAGGTACTGGGACCGATACCCAGCACCTCCAAGCGTTTTTTTTCATGGCTGCGGCGAGTAACATTTTGCTTGAAGGATGAAATGAAACAATGCGCGTAATAAGGAGCTGCCGTCGCGAGAAAACCTGTCCTTAGCCGCGTCGGCTGCTCTCCTTCTCCACCAACACTGTCACGTAATTACCAATCAGGTGGTGAGCATACACTTCGATTCTCCACCGGGGGTGTAGCTCGGATGGTAGAGCGCTCGCTTAGCATGCGAGAGGTACTGGGATCGATACCCAGCACCTCCAACCGTTTTTTTTTCGTGGCTGCGGCGAGTAACATTTTGCTTGATGGATGAAATGAAACAATGCGCGTAATAAAGAGCTGCCGTCGCGAGAAAACCTGTCCTTAGCCGCGTCGGCTGCTCTCCTTCTCCACCAACACTGTCACGTAATTACCAATCAGGTGGTGAACATACACTTCGATTCTCCACCGGGGGTGTAGCTCGGATGGTAGAGCGCTCGCTTAGCATGCGAGAGGTACTGGGATCGATACCCAGCACCTCCAACCGTTTTTTTTTTCATGGCTGCGGCGAGTAACATTTTGCTTGAAGGATGAAATGAAACAATGCGCGTAATAAAGAGCTGCCGTCGCGAGAAAACCTGTCCTTAGCCGCGTCGGCTGCTCTCCTTCTCCACCAACACTGTCACGTAATTACCAATCAGGTGGTGAGCATACACTTCGATTCTCCACCGGGGGTGTAGCTCGGATGGATTCCACTTCCGGCCGCCACGGGTGACGGACGTGTTTTCATGGGCTCGAACGAGCCAGTGCTTGCGGCACAGTTTAGCCGCGGAAACAGGGACGCTATGGAAGATAACCAGGATTATCAAGTACTGCTGCCACATCTGCCGAAAGGTCGTATTGTTTTGAACACAGTATTTTTGCACGGTGACCTACAAGCGAGACCGTACCGAGTCGAGGACTACAGGGATGCCCTTGCTCAATTGGAATTGCTACCTGAGGTGGAAGCCTTAGGTGCATTTCAAATGAATCATGTGTGGGCCGTGACGTTCAAAAGTCGTGAAGGTATGCAAAAGTTGTTAGCTGCCGGACATATTAATGTGAAAAACAGAAAGTGCCTGGTGGTAGACCCAAACAACCAGGAGGTTCGAGTGAAGATACACTGGGTGCTCCACAATGTAACAAATGAGGACATTCGTGTGGCCTTCGAGCCGTATGGCGAAGTCACAGAAGTGAATAGGGAACGCTGGCGCGTGTCGGGTGTGTCAGAGAAAGGTTCGACAACGCGTGTGCTAAGCCTGAAGCTAAAGACAGGGGTCACAATTGAAGACGTTCCCCACCAAGTACGTGTCGCCGGAGAACTTGCTCTCGTCGTAATTCCTGGAAAGGCCCCCCTTTGTTTGCGCTGCCAAGGAAAAGGTCACATCCGCCGTGACTGCCGAATCCCTCGATGCCAGCGGTGCCGACGGTTTGGCCACGACGAAGCCCAGTGTGTGCCTACGTATGGGAACATAACGGGACCCGCGAAAAGCAAAGATGCTTCTGAAAATTTCATGGACGAAGCTGAAGCCGAAGAAGCAGCAGCGATGGCGCCGGAGAAACCCAAAAAGCCGGAAACGCCCCCCAGTACGACGGTGAAACAGGTGTTGATAGCGAGCGACCAAAGGAAGTCGAAAGAAACGTCAGCAGAACCAAAAAGTGAGGCACCCCAATATAACACGACCGAAAATCGTGTGGTAGAAGCGGCTGCGCCGTGCGACCCTTCGAAAGATGAGAGTGTAGCCATGGAAGGCATCGCATCGATGTCCGCCAAACGAGGGCATAACGAACCTTCGAAGACTCGGACCTTCCTAAGGATGCAAGCGGCGGCCCTCCGCCACCTAAATCGGCTCTGATGCGACGAATGTCGTTCAAGCCGAAACCGAACATTCCTCCTGACGGACGACCAGAGGCGAAACCGCCGAGCTAAAGGCGGGGCCTCGCTTCCCTTGTGCAAGCCAGCGACATGCCTCCTCTAAAACAAAGACGTTTAGACCCTGCTGCGGAGTCCAGCCACCGGACATCTGTTGAGAGGGAAGACACGGGGCAGCTGGATGATGCCGACTGTGAATTGCCTCAGCACGGTGAACCCTCTTATACATCTCTGCGCTCCGAGGTAAACGCTGTGCGATCTAAGTGCTCCTCACAAATTAAGAACGGAAAGCTTGCCGTGTCCTTACGAATCGCCACTTTGAATGTACGCGGACTAGCAGCCAAGAAGCGTCAAAGTCAAATTAATCGTCTCTTTCTCGAAAATAACTTAGATCTGGCAGCTGTGCAAGAAACCAAGATTGAAAGTGAGGAGCACACGGATCGTATGGTGGAAACTTTTCGAAGACACTATAATGTTTGTGTGAGCCACTCAAAAGGTACATCCGGGGGCTGCGCAATTTATATAAGAAACAACGTAGGCATTGAAAGTGAAAAAGTTGTAGCGTCAGAGGAGGGGCGCTTGATTGTGCTTGACTTTTTGTATTCTGGAAAGGAATGGCGTGTTATTTGTATTTATGCACCAAACACTGATAATGAACGTGTTGTATTGTTTGAAAGAGTAGAACAGTTTCTGAAATGTGAAAAATGCCTTATCATGCTAGGTGATTTTAACTGTGTTTGCATGGCTGAAGATAGAACTAGAAGTGTGCCTGCACGAGATAAAAGTGAGCGACTACTCATTTCGCTGCTGGAAGAATATTACATGGAAGATTTAGGATACCTACTTTCAAAAGTAGGCCGTCCTACTTTCACGCATTACCAACGCGGAAGCTGTGCTAGCCTGGATAGGATATACGCTACGGTCTCTCTTGCCAAAGAGTGTGTTAACCTCGAAGTTAAACACGTATCTTTTAGCGACCATAGCCTTGTAACAGCCACACTTGGAACCAATTTAAAAAAGAGCCGGTTCAACTGGGAACTATGGAAGTTCAACGTGAAACTCTTAGAAGACGAAACATTTACACAAAGTGTAAAACAAAGAATCGAAGACATGGTATCGACAAAAACACACGGATGGATAGCGGAGTGGGAAAACTTTAAAAACGCGGTCAAAATGACTGCGATTGAAAGGGGAAGCATACTTTATCAGAAAGAAAAGACTAAAGAGAAAGAACTTCAATGTCAGCTCAATTATCTTATGTGCATGGAAAGTGCAAATCCCGGCTTATATATAAAAGAAATACGCGAGGTAAAAAACAAGCTTGAACTTATCGCAACAGAGAAGTACAAAGCAGCAGTGATAAGAGCACGAGCTGAAAAGATATGGATGGGTGAAACGCCCAACAAGCGTGCGCTGTGCGACGAAATAAGATATTCAGTCAAAAATGAAATACGCCAGATTCATTATCACAATGAAGTGACGTGTGAAAAGAGTAAAATCGAAGATGCATTTGTAGAATACTACAGTGAGTTATTCATGAATAAAACGAACCATGCAGCTGGTTCTAAAGCTGCGATCATTAATTTAATGCCAAAGCTTGAAAATGACATCAAAACGCGAATGGAGCTGCCAATAAGTGTGAACGAAGTGAGAAACGCTATTAAGGAACTGGCCGTAGGGAAAACTCCGGGACCCGATGGATTAGGGGCCGCCTTTTACAAAACGTTTATTGAAGAGATTAGTCCAATTTTGCACGAGGTGATCAGTGAGGCGTACGAAAACAAAGCGTTGCCTCCCTCCTTTCTTTCTGCTCATATGGTCCTAATACCAAAGACAGATAATCCAGACAAACTAATGTCAGTAGGAGCTTACCGCCCAATAACTCTTACAAACGTAGACTATAAAATATATACAAAAGTTCTAGCCAAACGATTACAAAGCGTTGTCAAGCTGCTCGTAGGACCGCATCAGACGTGCGGCATAAAGGGTCGTTCGATTTGTACCAATGTGCATGTAGCCCGCAGCGTTTTAGAGTGTTGTGACGCCGTGGCGGGGCGGGTTGCTATGCTCCAACTTGATCTTGCTAAGGCGTTTGACCGTGTCGCACACGAATTTCTTTTTTCTTTGCTTGAACACGTCAACCTCGGAAAAGTAATGCTGGAAGGTTTAAAAATGGCTTACAGTGATTGTACAGTGCGAATAATTGTAAATAAGAACCTTACAAGAAGCATTGACGTCAGGTCATCCATAAAACAAGGCTGTGCGCTGTCTTCTCTGCTTTTTGCGCTATACCTTGAACCTTTCTGTCTCAGCTTAATTAACAACAGCAAAATTAATGGCTTCGTGCTTCAAACGCAACACGTCAAAGTTCTCGCATATGCTGATGACGTTGGTGTTTTCTGCACTGATCGCAAAAGCATAGAAGAGACTATAAGCGTCACCAAAGCATTCTGCGAACAGACAGGATGTGCGATAAACTGGGAGAAGAGCGTCGGTTTCTGGCACGGCACGTGGGACGTTAAGCCGCAATCATTCGCGAGCATCAAATGGTCCAACACACCCTCTGCGTATTTAGGTGTACCCTTGGAACATTACAACCAGACAGGAGATTACTGGGATGACCTGACGTCAAAGGTGAAGGAAAAAGTTGGTGGATGGCAAGGCCGTGAATTGTCAATGTTCGCGCGTGCGAGTGCTTGCAATGTTTTCCTGATTGCAAAAGTGTGGTATGTGCTACAGTTTCTGTCAATGTCTCGCGTAAATGTGCAAAAATTGCACCGTATTTTTGCGGTCTTCATTTGGGGCTCAAACTGGGAAAGAGTCAGCAGAACAAATCTTTTTCGTTCACTGAAAGACGGGGGCCTTGGTCTTTCACATCTGTTCATCAGACAAATTGTGTCGCGGTTTGTGTTTTTACGGGACCAGAAAGACCCGTTTTTGAGAACCGTTATGCATGTGAGGTTAAAAAATGCTATTCCTGATTTTGTTGTGTCTAGTGCAGCTGCAATTGACGGCGGTATAAAAGGCTACCTCAAAGAAGTGGTGATGGCATTCAGGATACTTCAAACACGATTTTCACTCGAGTATTTGAGTCTTGTATCAAGAAAAAAGCTGTACAAAGACCTGATCACTGTAATGATGCCCACACCATTATATAGATCACTAAATCATAAAGGCCCCGGGCAAGACGTGCTAAAAAGAGTTAAAAAAATGACCGTTAAAGGATCTATAAAATCGTTTTTCGTTAAAGTACACACGAACACATTGCCTGTGAAAACATGGCTTAAAGACAAAGGCATATTTATACCGTGGACGACAAACTGCACCCTGTGTAACAAACCGGAGACGATCGAACACACATTCATTGACTGCTGGGATCCAATATTTTTTTGGGATGTGTTACAAAGAACCCTGAAGAAAGAGCTACCGATAACACCACATGGAATACGTTATCTTTCAGTGCAGAATGAGTGTGGTGTTCCATACGACATGATAATGTTATTGGGGCTTTACAGCCTCTGGATCACACGCATGGCCGTGAGGCATATGGATTCTAAAGCCAAATCGACACGGGAAAACTTTATTGAATGTGCAATGTATGTGCGCGACACATTTCGAACATTGGATGAACCTCCAGATTGTATGGAGGTATTTGATGAATTGGTGAAAATGAAATGTTTTTAATCCATCACAATAGTCGAGTAGACCAATGTGGTTTTTATACCAATGTATTGCTTTATTTCTGAATAAAAAGGTTATTAAAAAAAAAAAAAGGGGGTGTAGCTCGGATGGTAGAGCGCTCGCTTAGCATGCGAGAGGTACTGGGATCGATACCCAGCACCTCCAAGCGTTTTTTTTTTTTCGTGGCTGCGGCGAGTAACATTTTGCTTGAAGGATGAAATGAAACAATGCGCGTAATAAAGAGCTGCCGTCGCGAGAAAACCTGTCCTTAGCCGCGTCGGCTGCTCTCCTTCTCCACCAACACTGTCACGTAATTACCAATCAGGTGGTGAGCATACACTTCGATTCTCCACCGGGGGTGTAGGTCGGATGGTAGAGCGCTCGCTTAGCATGCGAGAGGTACTGGGATCGATACCCAGCACCTCCAAGCGTTTTTTTTTTCATGGCTGCGGCGAGTAACATTTTGCTTGAAGGATGAAATGAAACAATGCGCGTAATAAAGAGCTGCCGTCGCGAGAAAACCTGTCCTTAGCCGCGTCGGCTGCTCTCCTTCTCCACCAACACTGTCACGTAATTACCAATCAGGTGGTGAGCATACACTTCGATTCTCCACCGGGGGTGTAGCTCGGATGGTAGAGCGCTCGCTTAGCATGCGAGAGGTACTGGGATCGATACCCAGCGCCTCCAACCGTTTTTTTTTCGTGGCTGCGGCGAGTAACATTTGCTTGATGGATGAAATGAAACAATGCGCGTAATAAAGAGCTGCCGTCGCGAGAAAACCTGTCCTTAGCCGCGTCGGCTGCTCTCCTTCTCCACCAACACTGTCACGTAATTACCAATCAGGTGGTGAGCATACACTTCGATTCTCCATCGGGGGTGTAGCTCGGATGGTAGAGCGCTCGCTTAGCATGCGAGAGGTACTGGGATCGATACCGAGCACCTCCAACCGTTGTTTTTTTTCGTGGCTGCGGCGAGTAACATTTCGCTTGATGGATGAAATGAAACAATGCGCGAAATAAAGAGCTGCCGTCGCGAGAAAACCTGTCCTTAGCCGCGTCGGCTGCTCTCCTTCTCCACCAACACTGTCACGTAATTACCAATCAGGTGGTGAGCATACACTTCGATTCTCCATCGGGGGTGTAGCTCAGATGGTAGAGCGCTCGCTTAGCATGCGAGAGGTACTGGGATCGATACCCAGCACCTCCAAGCGTTTTTTTTTTTTCGTGGCTGCGGCGAGTAACATTTCGCTTGATGGATGAAATGAAACAATGCGCCTAATAAAGAGCTGCCGTCGCGAGAAAACCTGTCCTTAGCCGCGTCGGCTGCTCTCCTTCTCCACCAACACTGTCACGTAATTACCAATCAGGTGGTGAGCATACACTTCGATTCTCCACCGGGGGTGTAGCTCGGATTCTACTTCCGGGCGCGCCAGCGAACGGACGCAGAATGAACGGCTCCGAGCCAGCCGCGGAAACAGGATCACCGTCGACGATGATAAGGAATACGAAATTGTGCTGCCCACTCTGCCTACCGGTCGTGTTGTTCACAACACGTTGTTTTTGCACGGTGACGTGCGTGAGAGGCCCTACAGGGTCGAAGACTTCCGAGACGCCCTGGTCACCGCTGGTGTGCTCCCCGACGTGGTGGCGTTGGGGGCGTACCAGATTAACCATGTCTGGGCGGTGACCCTCAACACCGGAGAAGCTACAAAGAAACTGGCCGCGTTGAAGGAGCTCAAGGTGAAAGGGCGCCGGTGTGTCATTTTCGACCCTGAAGACCAACAGGTGAAACTTCGCCTGCACTGGCTGCTCTACGGTGTGCAGGACGAAGACGTACGGACAGCTTTCGCAGCGTTCGGAAACGTCACCGAGGTGACGCGTGAGCGTTGGCGCGTCCAGGGCATGCGGGAAAAGGGCTCAACCACCAGGAGCGCGCTCCTCAAGTTGAAGCCTGGACTGAAGGTGGACGACCTGCCCCACCAGGTTAGAGTCGCCGGCGAATTGGCCCTCGTGGTGGTGCCCGGGAGGGCAATGCAATGCCTGCGTTGCCACGGCACGGGTCATGTTCGCCGAGACTGCAAGGTGCCCCGCTGTTCGAAGTGCAGGCGCTATGGACATGCAGACGCGGACTGCGTCCGCACCTACGCGTCGGCGACCGGACTGCCAAGGGCTGACGAGCACAACGAGCTCATGGACGTCGCCGAGGCCGAGGAGGCAGCGAGGGGGACTGACGAGGCGAGAAAGCAGGCGGGTCAACCGGACACGTCGGCGCCTTCCAGTGGTGAAGCCTCGAAAGGGGCTGGCCCGGCTGAACAGGAAGCGTCAGGTGACTCGTCTGGCTCAAAAGGCACCCCGCCGATAACACAGGTCCTGCCAGCGTCCTTTGGAGCTGACACCCGCCAGGTTCCTGAACCGACGCGCCAACGAGCGGCGGGTAATGCGGCTGGGTCGAGCGACACGACGGGCAAAGCGACGGAGAGCTCGCCAGGAACCAAAGGCGGCGAGCAGAAAAGCCCGAGCGAGCCGCAGGCGGAGAAGCCTGGCGGCCAGACGTCTATCAACGCCGCCGTGGCGTCGAAGCGCCCGCACCCGCAGACCAGCGACGACGGGACTCAAGCGACGACGCCGGGTGTCGAGGAACCCCCAGCAAAGACTGCCCAAGTACGGCGGTCATCCCTTCGTCCGCGCCCCAACGTTCCGTCCGACAGGCGAGGTGGCAACGCCGAGCCAGTCGGGCAAGTTCAAGTGCCGGCGCCGGACGGCACCGCCGGCGATGGCGTCGTCTAGCCCCGCGCTAGACGTGAGAGGTAAGCACAGTGCTGCTGGTCTCTCTTCTTTTCGTTAAAATGGCTCCTGCATGTCCGTTAAAAGTTGCAACCCTAAATGTTAGAGGACTGGCGGGAAAAAGAAAGCAGGGCCAGCTTTACCGACTTTTAGCGGAACGCGACATAGATGTGCTGGCGGTGCAGGAAACGAAAGTTGATGGTGAAGAAGAGACCGGCAGCATGGTGCGACGTTTCACGTCTAGGTTTTTTGTTGTGGTCAGCCACGCACTGGGCACATCGGCCGGCTGCGTACTTTTTGTGAAGAAGTTGCCGGAGCTCCAAGTGAATGGTCATTTTTCGTGTGCGACGGGCCGGTGTGTGGTTGTTGACTTTTCTTTGAATAATGTCGAGTGGCGTATTGTGTGTGTGTACGCGCCCAACAAGGTGGAAGAAAGGGCCCTGTTTTTTCACGGTCTAGAACAACGACTCTGTGCAGAAAAGCAGACGATACTGTTGGGCGACTTTAACTGCGTTCTCAGTGCACACGACAAGACGAGCACTCGCGGCTTTAGAGAAAAGAGCACAGATGTCTTGACGCGCATTCTCGAGAACTGGGATCTTGAGGATGTTGCAGAATGTCTTCAGTATGCGAGTGCGATTAAGTACACACGTTTTGAAGGGCCTAGTTATGTGAGACTTGACCGCATTTATGTATCCGTTGACATCCTGCCGGCATGTACTAGTTATGCTGTAGTCGCGGTGTCCTTTTCGGACCACTGCTCAGTGGAATGCTCTATCGGAAATAATAGGCGAACCAATTCTTTCTCGTGGGAAACATGGAAATTAAATAGGAAGCTGCTGGAGGACGAAGAATTTAATTCAAGTGTAATTGAGGAAATTGGCAAATTAGAACCTAGCAAAAGTCTGCACATTTGGCAACAATGGGGGCTGTGTAAAGAAACTCTAAAATTAAAAGCAATTGACAGGGCAACGCGCATTCGTCATGATCAGAGAAAGAAAGAGACGGAAATGAAAGAGCTTCTTGATAGGCTATTAAAGCATGAATGCCGAGCCCCCGGAAAATGGTCAGAAGACATCAGAAAAGTAAAAAAAAAGATTGAGCAACTGGATGAAGAACGTTATCGCGGTGCGTTGGTGAGGGCAAGGGCAGAGGACACAGCCGCGGGTGAAACGCCATCGAAGCACGCGCTGTGCTTGGAAAAAGCACGTGCCGAAAGAAACTACATACACGAGATAGAATGGGGCGGGTCGGTAACAACCGATACAGAGGGCATTAAAAAGGCTTTAACTGAGCATTATAGGGCATTATTCGCCGAGCACGACGTAGACCTGGAAAAATTTAAAAACGAGTATTTGCCTGTTTTGCCCCGCGTGGACGATGAAAGAAAGGAGAATTTGCAAAGGCCAATAACCTCAACTGAAATTGAACTAGCAATAGACAAATTAAATCCTGGAAAATCACCCGGACCTGACGGATTTACCGCCGCTTTTTATAAACAGTTTAAGCACGAAGTAAGCCCTATCCTCACAGCCATATTTAATGATGCGTACAAATTAAACACATTACCACCGTCATACCGGTCTTCCCACACAGTACTTATCCCTAAAACCGAGGACCCAGATAAGCTAAAATTTGTTTCAGGGTATAGACCGATAGCCCTTACTAACGTAGAATACAAAATATATATGAAGGTTCTGGCTCGAAGACTACAGACTGTGATTAAGGAC
This sequence comes from Rhipicephalus sanguineus, assembly GCF_013339695.2. NCBI lineage: Eukaryota > Metazoa > Arthropoda > Arachnida > Ixodida > Ixodidae > Rhipicephalus > Rhipicephalus sanguineus. The sequence continues at coordinate 146,657,483 of NC_051185.1, forward strand.
ATCGTCGGGCCTCACCAAACGTGCGGTATCAAAGGGCGATCGATTGTGACCAATATTCACATAGCGCGCAGCATACTTGAATGTTTTGATTATTCAGATGAGCGAGTTGCCATCTTACAGATTGATTTTCAAAAGGCGTACGATTGTGTTGACCATAGAATTTTGTTTGCTCTGTTAAATTATGTTAACCTCGGTTCTGTTATTTGCGAGGGAGTGGCCCTGGCGTACCGAAACTGCACTACGAAGTTGATCGTGAATAAGAGTCTGGGGGCCCCCGTTAGTGTGCAACGTTCGGTTCGTCAGGGTTGCCCCCTCAGCCCTTTGTTATTTTGCATGTATATTGAAACTCTCTGCATGAAAATTGTCAACGAACATAGCATCAACGGTTTTCAGTTACAAGCAGCAGAAGTTAAGCTGCTTGCGTACGCGGATGATGTGGCTATTTTTTCAAGGGACACACGTAGTATAACACAGACAGTAGAAACCGTGCGTACATTCAGCCAAGCTACTGGCAGCGGAGTTAACTGGTCGAAGTCTCTAGGACTCTGGCACGGATCGTGGCCAACCAAACCTCACCACTTCGCTAACGTGCCTTGGGTGACGACCCCGGGCAGGTATTTGGGCGTCCCGCTCGATGGTTATCGCGAAAGCGATCATTATTGGAAGGGTCAGGCGAAAGATATACGGGAGAGGGCCGATAAGTGGAAAGGAGCCGCCTTATCGATCTTTGCCAGAGCCACTGTTTGTAACTTGTTTTTTATCAGCAAGTTGTGGTACGTAATGCAGGTGCTGCATTGCTCCCGGACTAATGTGCAGAAGTTTCACAGAATATTTGCCATATTTGTCTGGGCTTCTGAGTGGGAGCGATGCAGCCGTACCAACTTGTTTCGACGGGTTAAGGACGGGGGACTGGGACTCGGTCACTTGTTTTTACGGCAGCTGGTCAACCGGTTTTTGTTTTTTAGAGATGTCACCGATCCTTTCCTGCGCACACTGTGTCAATTGCGACTTGGTAGATGTCTCCCAGAGTATGTAGTGACTACCGAGGATTTTGTGGGAGGGATTGGGGCTTTCTTTAAAGAAATTGTGTTTAGTATCAGGTTTCTCACTGTAAGATTTTCAAGGGAGTACCTTTGGAGTGTAAAACGAAAAAAACTTTATTTTGCCTTATGCGACATCGTCTTTCCAGTGCCGTTGTACAGGTCCTTGTACAGTGGAGGCCCAGGTAACAATGTTTTAAAGAGAGTCAAACAAATGCGTGTGCAGGCGGGAACAAAGACCTTTTTCTTTAAACTGCATACCGGAACGTTGCCTGTTAAATCCTTTTTGGAGAAAAGGGGTTGTTTTTTGCCATGGGGTACTCATTGTTTAATTTGTAAATTGCCGGAAACCATAGATCATGTTTTTTTGCACTGTTGGGAGGGAGTTTATTTTTGGGACGTTTTGCAGAGATCTGTCAAGAAAGAGTTCCCGCTGCACCCGTATGGCATTCGGTTTTTGTGCGTAAACAATGAAGATGGGGTTCCTTTCGATGCAATTATGCTCCTGGGCCTCCACTCCTTGTGGAGATCGCGAATGGCAGGCTACCATTTCGACAAAGATGCGCGGCCTGCACGAGCATACTTCAGGGAGAGTATTGATTGGTTTATAGAATTATATAAAGCGGAACCGGAACCACCCGAATGGCTGTCAAGACTACAGCCGCTGGTGACATTGCCCGAATTTTAACTTGACGATACCAGCACCATGCTGGTTGATTACACAGTCACCATGTGTACTTTGTACATCGGGTGGTTTTTACACCAGTGTTGTGTGTATTATGTCCTGTGTACCAAAGCCAGGTATTAAAAAAAAACAAACCGGGGGTGTAGCTCGGATGGTAGAGCGCTCGCTTAGCATGCGAGAGGTACTGGGATCGATACCCAGCACCTCCAACCGTTGTTTTTTTTTTCGTGGCTGCGGCGAGTAACATTTCGCTTGATGGATGAAATGAAACAATGCGCGAAATAAAGAGCTGCCGTCGCGAGAAAACCGGTCCTTAGCCGCGTCGGCTGCTCTCCTTCTCCACCAACACTGTCACGTAATTACCAATCAGGTGGTGAGCATACACTTCGATTCTCCATCGGTGGTGTAGCTCAGATGGTAGAGCGCTCGCTTAGCATGCGAGAGGTACTGGGATCGATACCCAGCACCTCCAACCGTTGTTTTTTTTTTTCGTGGCTGCGGCGAGTAACATTTCGCTTGATGGATGAAATGAAACAATGCGCGAAATAAAGAGCTGCCGTCGCGAGAAAACCGGTCCTTAGCCGCGTCGGCTGCTCTCCTTCTCCACCAACACTGTCACGTAATTACCAATCAGGTGGTGAGCATACACTTCGATTCTCCATCGGGGGTGTAGCTCAGATGGTAGAGCGCTCGCTTAGCATGCGAGAGGTACTGGGATCGATACCCAGCACCTCCAAGCGTTTTTTTTTTTCATGGCTGCGGCGAGTAACATTTTGCTTGATGGATGAAATGAAACAGTGCGCGTAATAAAGAGCTGCCGTCGCGAGAAAACGGGTCCTTAGCCGTGTCGGCTGCTCTCCTTCTCCACCAACACTGTCACGTAATTACCAATCAGGTGGTGAGCATACACTTTGATTCTCCACCGGGGGTGTAGCTCAGATGGTAGAGCGCTCGCTTAGCATGCGAGAGGTACTGGGATCGATACCCAGCACCTCCAAGCGTTTTTTTTTTCATGGCTGCGGCGAGTAACATTTTGCTTGAAGGATGAAATGAAACAATGCGCGTAATAAAGAGCTGCCGTCGCGAGAAAACGGGTCCTTAGCCGTGTCGGCTGCTCTCCTTCTCCACCAACACTGTCACGTAATTACCAATCAGGTGGTGAGCATACACTTCGATTCTCCACCGGCGGTGTAGCTCAGATGGTAGAGCGCTCGCTTAGCATGTGAGAGGTACTGGGATCGATACCCAGCACCTCCAAGCATTTTTTTTCGTGGCTGCGGCGAGTAACATTTTGCTTGATGGATGAAATGAAACAATGCGCGTAATAAAGAGCTGCCGTCGCGAGAAAACGGGTCCTTAGCCGTGTCGGCTGCTCTCCTTCTCGACCAACACTGTCACGTAATTACCGATCAGGTGGTGAGCATACACTTCGATTCTCCACAGGGGGTGTAGCTCAGAGGAATTCTACTTCCGGACGCGCCAGCGTACGGACGCAGGATGAACGGCTCCGATGGAGCGGCGATAGCGGCCCGTGTCGGCCGCGGTAACAGGATGGCTGTCGAAGATAACGCGTACGAGATTGTGCTGCCTACTTTGCCCACTGGCCGTGTTGTTAACAACACGTTGTTTTTGCACGGAGACGTGCGTGAACGGCCCTACAAGGTCGAGGACTTCAGAGACGCCCTCACCACGGCTGGTATGCTTCCCGACGTCGTAGCGTTAGGCGTGTACCAAATCAACCACGTGTGGGCGGTGACGTTGAACACCGGCGAAGCCACGAAAAAACTGGCAGCGCTAAAGGAATTGAAGGTCAAAGGTCGCCGGTGCATTGTAATAGACCCTGAGGACCAACAGGTTAAACTTCGACTGCACTGGATGCTTCACGGCGTCCAAGACGAAGACATCCGGACGGCATTCGCAGTCTTCGGCAACGTCACCGAGGTGACTCGTGAGCGGTGGCGCGTCCAAGGAATGAAAGAAAAAGGGTCAACAACTAGAACCGTCCTACTCAAGCTGAAGCCGGGACTCAAGGTGGACGACCTCCCCCATCAGGTCCGAGTCGCCGGAGAGTTGGCCCTCGTGGTTGTGCCTGGGCGGGCAATGCAGTGCCTGCGCTGCCATGGCACAGGTCACGTTCGCCGAGACTGCAGGGTGCCCCGGTGTTCGAAGTGCCGGCGTTATGAGCACGCGGACGCGGACTGCGTCCGTACCTATGCGTCGGCGACCGGACTTCCAAGGGCGGACGACAACGAACAACTAATGGACGTTGCTGAGGCTGAGGAGGCAGCCCGGGGAATCGACGAGGCGAAAAAGCAGGCGGGGCCACCGGACACGTCGGCGCCTCCCGGTGCTGACGCCCCGAAAGCGGATGCTGCGGCGGACCAACCGGCAGCAGGCGACTCCTCTGGGTCGAAGGCCAAGCAGCCGGAAACGAAAGCTCCCTCAGAGGCTACAAGTGGCGACGCTCGCAAGGGCGCCACAGCAACGCTTCAAAGATCAGCGGGCGACTCGACTGGGTCATCCGAGGCGACAGTAAAGACCACGACGAGCCCACCACCACCCAAGGGCGGCGAGCTTAAATGTGCCAACGAGTTGCCACCCGAGAAGAGCGGCGTCCCCACACCGACCAGTGCCACCGCGGCCTCGAAGCGCCCCACCCCCAGGCGAGCAACGACGGCGCTGAAGCAACAGCGCCTGGAGTCGACGAACCCCCAGCAAAGACTGCTCAGGGACGGCGGCCGTCTCTTCGGCCGCGCCCGAACGTTTCGGCCGATAAGCGTGCCGGCAACGTGGAGCCAGTAGGGCAGGTCCCGACAGTTCCGCCGGATGGCACCGCCGGCAATGGCGCCGTCTAGCCCCGTGCTGGACGCGACAGGTAGCCACTATGCTGCTGGTCTCTTTTCATTTTGTTAAAAATGGCGTCTGTCTCCCCGTTAAATGTCGCCACTATAAACGTTAGAGGATTGGCCGGGAAGAGAAAGCAAAGCCAGCTCTACCGACTTCTAACGGAACGTGACATTGACGTCCTGGCAGTTCAGGAGACGAAAGTTGACGGTGAAGAAGAGACCGGCAGCATGGTGCAACGTGTCGTGTCTAGATTTTATGTTGCCGTTAGTCGTGCAGTGGGCACATCGGCTGGCTGTATACTTTTTGTTAAGAAGTTGCCTGGGCTTCGGGTGAATGCTCATTTTTCGTGTGCGGCTGGCCGGTGTGCTGCTCTTGACTTTTCACTGAACAATACCGATTGGCGTATTGTGTGTATATATGCGCCCAACAATATCGAGGCAAGGGCCCTCTTCTTTCTCGGATTAGAAGAACGACTCGCTGATGGCAGGAATTTAATCGTGCTCGGTGACTTCAACTGTGTACTCAGCGCGCAAGACAAAACGAGCGCTCGTACTTTTAGAGATAAAAGCACCGATATCCTCACACGCATTGTTGGAAAGTGGAACCTTGAGGATGTTGCGGAAAGTCTCCAAAGTACGAGTGCGATAAAGTACACTCGATTTGAAGGCCCTAGTCACGCAAGACTTGATCGTATTTATGTTTCTGTCGACATCCTTCCGGAATGTAGGAGTTACGAAGTCGTCCCCATTTCATTTTCCGATCATTGCTTAGTCCAGTGCTCTACTGGTAGGTCAAGGGGAAATAACTCATTCTTCTGGGAACTATGGAAATTTAATAGTAAACTTCTGCAGGATGAAGAATTTAATTTATCCGTAATGGACGAAATCAGCAAATTAGACCCCGGAAAAAACCTTTATATTTGGCAGCAATGGGAATTATGCAAGGAATCTTTAAAATTAAAAGCAATCGAAAGGGCTACATGTATTCGGCATGCCGAGAAAAAGAAGGAGGCTGAGTTGAAAGCACTCCTTGATAAGTTACTAAAGCAGGAATGCCGAGCCCCCGGAAAATGGATTGAAGACATAAGAAAAGTTAAACAGACAATAGAGCAACTAGACGAACAGCGTTATCGGGGCGCGCTTGTGAGGGCAAGGGCCGAGGATACAGCTGCCGGTGAAATGCCAACGAAACGTGCGTTGTGCATGGAAAAAGCACGAGCCGAGAAAAATCACATTTTCGAAATAGAATGGCGTGGTACCGTATCGACTGACACGGACGGCATCAAAGGAGCTTTTTTTGAGCATTATCAGGCGCTATTCGGGTTGCATAATGTAGACATCGAAAAATTCAATAACTAGTTTCTTCCAGTTTTACCCCGCCTGGACGAGGAAAGAAAAGAAAGTTTGCAACGGGCAATAACTGTTGCTGAAGTTGAAGTAGCAATAGAGAAGCTAAACCCTGGAAAATCGCCCGGGCCAGACGGATTCACCGCTGCCTTTTATAAACAGTTTAAGAACGAAATAAGCCCTATCCTAGCAGTCATCTTCAACGAGGCGTACAAATTAAACACACTGCCGCCGTCATACAGGTCATCGTATACAGTACTTATACCAAAGACTGACGACACAGATAAGTTAAGATCCGTTTCTGGGTACAGGCCGATAGCTCTTTCTAGCGTTGAGTATAAGATATACATGAAGGTTCTAGCTCGAAGACTTCAGACTGTGATTAAAGACATCGTCGGACCCATCAGACTTGTGGTATCAAAGGACGGTCTATTGTTGTCAACATCCACAAAGCACGCAGCATACTCGAATGGTGTGATTATTTAGATGAACGAGCTGCCATCCTTCAGATTGACCTCGAAAAGGCCTTTGATTGTGTAGATCATAGAATTTTGTTTTCTGTCTTAAATCATGTCAACCTCGGTTCTGTTATCTGCGAGGGAGTGGCCCTGGCGTACCGAAACTGCACTACGAAGTTGATCGTGAATAAGAGTCTGGGGGCCCCCATTAACGTGCAGCGTTCGGTACGTCAGGGTTGCCCCCTAAGCCCTCTGTTATTTTGCATGTACATTGAAACTCTGTGTAGGAAAATTATTAATAACAATAGCATCCTTGGTTTTAAGTTACAAGCAGCAGAAGTGAAGCTGCTAGCCTATGCAGACGACGTAGCGATTTTCACGCGACATCAGCGTAGTATTGCAGAGGGTGTCGAAATTGTTCGGAATTTCAGCCAAGCTACGGGTAGTGGCGTTAACTGGTCAAAGTGTCTTGGGCTCTGGCACGGATCGTGGCCAGCGAAACCAGACCACTTCGCTAACGTGCCTTGTGTGACGACACCGGGCAAGTACTTGGGCGTTCCGCTCGACTGTTATCGCGACAGCGATCAATATTGGAAAGCCCAGGCCAAGGATACGCGGGAAAAAACGGAGAAGTGGAAAGGTGCCGCCTTATCGATCTTTGCCAGAGCCACCACTTGCAACCTTTTTTTTATTAGCAAGCTGTGGTACGTAATGCAGGTATTGCATTGTTCACGTACAAATATGCATAAGGTCCGTAGAATATTCGCTGTATTTCTCTGGGCTTCTAAGTGGGAACGCTGCAGTTGTTCTAGCTTGTTTCGTCGGGTAAAGAATGGAGGGTTGGGACTGGGTCACCTGTTCTTACGGCAGATTGTAAGCCGGTTTTTGTTTTTTAGAGATATTAGCGACCCGTTCCTCCGCACTTTATGTCAATTACGGCTAAGCAGACTGCTCCCCGAGTATGTCGTGTCAACGGAAGAGTGTGCTGGAGGAATCGGTGCTTACTTTAAAGAAATAGTGACCAGTGTAAAATTTCTTACCGTACGTTTTTCAGCAGAGTATCTTTCAAATGTCAAGCGAAAAGAGCTTTATTTTGCTTTGTGTGACATGGTATACCCAGTGCCTTTGTACAGATCATTGTACAGTGGAGGCCCAGGTAAAAATGTTTTAAAAAGAGTGAAAAAAATGCATGTCCAGCCTGGAACAAAAACTTTTTTCTTTAAACTACACTCAGGTACGTTGCCAGTTAAGGCTTTTTTGGAAAAGAAAGGTTGCTTTTTGCCATGGGGCACTCATTGCTTAATTTGTAAGCTTCCAGAAACAGTTGATCATGTTTTTTTTGCATAGTTGGGAAGGGGTTTACTTTTGGGATGTTCTGCAGCGATCTGTGAAAAAAGAATTTCCTCTGGATCCGTATGGAATTCGGTTTTTGAGCGTAGAAAATGAAGATGGCGTTCCTTTCGACGCAATTATGCTCCTGGGCCTCCACTCCTTGTGGAGATCGCGAATGGCAGGCTACCACTTTGATAAGGATGCGCGGCCTGCTCGAGCGTATTTCAGGGAAAGCATTCATTGGTTCCTAGATATACATAAAGCGGAACCGGAACCACCCGAGTGGCTTTCAAGACTAGAGCCGCTGGTGACCTTGCCAGAGTTTTAACTTGACGATACCAGCACCATGCTGGTTGACTACACAGTCACAACATGTACTTTGTACATCGGGTGATTTTATTATCAGTGGTGTTTCATTTATGTTTTGTGTACCAAAGCAGGTAATAAAGAAAAAAAAGTTGGTGTAGCTCAGATGTTAGAGCGCTCGCTTAGCATGCGAGAGGTACTGTGATCGATACCCAGCACCTCCAAGCGTTTTTTTTTTCGTGGCTGCGGCGAGTAACATTTTGCTTGATGGATGAAATGAAACAATGCGCGTAATAAAGACCTGCCGTCGCGAGGAAACCTGTCCTTAGCCGCGTCGGCTGCTCTCCTTCTCCACCAACACTGTCACGTAATTACCAATCAGGTGGTGAGCATACACTTCGATTCTCCACCGGGGGTGTAGCTCAGATGGATGGGGGATTCCACTTCCGGCCGCCGTAGTGAACGGACGTTGTGACATGTGCTCCGCTATCAACGGAGCGGCTTCAGCGGCCCAACAGGGCCGCGGTACCAGGACAACTGTCAACGATTCCACGGATTATCAGGTGCTTTTGCCACAGCTACCCACTGGGCGAGTTGTTTTGAACACTTTGTTTTTACATGCCGACGTGAGTGCGAGGCCGTATCGTGTGGAACACTCCAGGGATATGCTGGCGAGTTTGAAGTTGCTTTCTGACGTGGTTGCGCTAGGGGCGTATCAGATGAGCCACGTATGGGCCGTGACATTCAAGAGTGCCGATGCTGTGAAAGAAATGTTGCGAGCAAAAGAAGTCAAGGTGAAGGAGCACCGCTGCCTGGTCATTGATCCTGGAAACCAAGCTATACGCATAAAAGTGCATTGGTTGCTTCACAACCTACTAGACGAGGATGTGTGTGAGGCCTTGGCACCCTACGGCACTGTTAAGGAGATTACGCGGGAGCGGTGGCGTGTTCATGGCCTACAAGACAAGGGCTCTTCGACACGGCTTGTCAGCCATGTGCTGAAGAAAGGCCTAACCGTGGACGACGTGCCGCATTTGCTACGCGTCGCCGGCGAGCAGGCATTAGTTGTCGCTCCAGGCAGAGCTGCGCTCTGTCTTCGGTGCAGGAATACTGGGCATATACGCCGTGAATATCGCGTTCCACGCTGCGCACTCTGCCGACGTTATGGACACGACGAGTCGCAATGCGTTAGGACGTATGCGAACGTGACAGGCCCTGCAGCAAAGGAGGAAGTGGCGGAACACCTTATGGACGAAGCCGACGTCGAAGAAGTGTGTTCTGGTGGCACGCCGAAGGCGAAATCACAGGTCACGCCCCCGGTGCAAACGCCCCGTGAGGAACCTGGCGCGAGGAAAGCGACAGAGACCAGTGAACCAGGAAAAGAAAGCAAAGGGGACGATGGACAAGGCCAAGCAAAGGGAAGACAGCGACTCGCAAAAGGCATCGAACGCCGTGGCGCTGGTCAGCGAAGGACCCCACACTGATGAAATGGACGTAGCTTCCTCATGCGGGAATGTAACAAAACGGACTTATGACCAAGCAGCTCGTGAAGACCAAAAAGGGGACCCTACAAGCGAGGAACCACCACCAAAGGCGGCGATCACGCGACGGCCGATCTTCCGACCGAAGCCGAACATTCCGCCGGATAGAAAACCGGCGGGCTTGGAGCTCAAGTAAGACGTTAGCCCAGGCCTTTCATGGCGCATGGGCGATGAACCGCGCACTATGGATAAGAAGACGAGCAGGCTGTTGTGCTGCGTATCTAAGGTACGCATCCAATTCACAAGTGTAAAACGCAGTTCTGTACGGTTGGCTTATTGTACGCGGAATTTGAATCTTTGGGTTGCTTTTGCGCGCGAGGGGTTTGTTGAACCGTGCGATTAGTCTGTTTCAAATCATTATGGTAGTGGATTTGGTTAGAGGACTGCGTGTTGCCACCGTTAACGTTCGCGGTCTTGCCGCAAGACGAAAGCAGTGCCAAGTTAATCGCCTGTGTGCTGATAAGGAACTGGATCTTGTAGCAATACAAGAAACAAAGGTTGAAAGCGAAGAACAGACTGATCGCATGGTGGCCCCATTTAGAACATAATACAACGTGTGCGTATGCCCAGCCGTGGGAACGTCTGGCAGCTGTCTTATATTGGTGCGGAAAAGTTTGAATGTCACAGAACAGTCACTCAAGGTTAATGAAACCGGTCGGCTCATCGTGTATGATTTTTCTTTTAGCGGTTATCTGTGGAGAGTGATTTGTGTGTATATGTCGAATGATATGCAGGAACGATGTGCTTTTTTCGCAGGGCTTGAACAGTATCTAATTTGTGATAGATACGTCATAATATTGGGAGATTTTAACTGCGTCTGTTATACTGAGGACCGTGCTAAGCGAGCCGTAGTGCGTGATAAAAGCGCTCTTTTGCTGAACACCCTACTTCAGGAACATAGCATGGAAGATGTTGGCCGCCTTTTAATGGGCGCATCAAAACCGGCATACACGCATTTTCAAAGAGACAGTCACGCGAGACTAGATAAAGTGTATGTTTCGCTTGACCTAGTATCAATATGCAATAACTACGGTGTGCAGCCAGTCTCCTTCAGTGATCACAGTATGGTCTACCTTGAAATTGGCTCCCTAACAAAAAAGCGTAAATTCAACTGGTACCTCTGGAAATTCAATAGCCAACTTCTTGAAGATGAGGTATTCGTTAAGAGAGTACAAGATGAAATCGAAAAAATGCTAGATAGCGAGCCAGCCAACTTTGCGGAAGCGTGGGAGGACCTAAAGATAAAGGTTAAGATGATCGCGATGGAAAAGGCAAGCGTTAGAAGCCGCAATAAAAAAATGAAGGAAAAGGAGCTACAACGACAACTTGAAATGTTGCTTGAAATGGAGAGTACCGAACCAGGAATGTTCATAGGGGATATTAGCAAGGTAAAGAAAGAACTGGAAGCTATCGACAATGAAAAATATAAGGCAGCTGTGGTTCGTGCCCGAGCCGAAAGGTTATGGGTCGATGAGAGGCCAAATAAACGCGCTTTAGCTGACGAAAAGCAATACGCTATTAAGAATGAAATTCAACAAATAAGGTACGGTGGACAGATAACTTCAGATTGTAAAGTGATAAAACGCACGTTTCAAGAATATTACCACGAAATATTAGGTGACAAAAGAACAGTGGATATGGAATTTCAAACAAATTTTTTGAAGGCCATGCCACGACTAGATAAAGAGGAAACAGAGCGACTAGAAGAGAAGATAAGTAGGCGAGAAATTGAACTCGCGATAGAAGATATGTCGGTAGGAAAAGCGCCGGGACCGGATGGCTTGGGAGCTGAATTCTATAAGGCATTCGCGCCTGGAGTGTCCCAGATATTATATCATGTATTTGAGGAGGCATACAACAAAAAGCAGCTGCCGCCGTCTTTTCGATCTGCCTACATGGTTTTAATTCCAAAAACAGAGGATCGAGAGAAGTTACTGTCAGTAAGCTCATATAGGCCAATAAGTCTCACCAATTTTGATTACAAAGCGTTAATGAAGATTCTTGGGAAGAGACTACAAACTGTGATCAAAGACTTGGTTGGGCCACATCAAACGTGTGGCATTAAAGGGCGTACCATCTGTACAAACACTCATGTAGCACGTAGTGTCTTTGAATGCTGCGACGCTTTCGATAGTCGAGTCGCCATGTTGCAATTAGATTTAGCGAAGGCCTTCGATAAAGTGTCACACGAAGTGCTGTTTTTAATACTTAATCATGTTAACGTTGGTGATGTTATTAAGCAAGGTGTCAAAATGTCATATCAGGACTGTACGATACAGGTTATAATTAATAAAACCCTGAGTGAAAGAATCCCTGTCCAATCAAGTGTCCGGCAAGGGTGCTCACTAAGCCCTCTACTCTTTGCATTATACCTTGAGCCCTTTTGCTTGGCTGTGATCAATAACGAAAATATTAGAGGGTTCAGACTGCAAATGACCGAAGTGAAGGTATTAGCCTACGCGGACGACATAGCTGTATTCTGTGATGATCGAGAAAGCGTCCAGGAAGTGGTTAGAGTCGCAAAAGCATACTGCAAGCAGTCAGGATCAGAGATAAACTGAGACAAAAGCATCGGTATATGGCACGGTAACTGGGACGTAACGCCAGAACACCTCTCCTCGGCACGGTGGACGACAACACCTGTGAAGTATCTGGGAGTGCCGCTGCAGCACTATAAAGATAGCACAGATTATTGGCTAGAAGAAACTGATAAAATGAGGGAAAAAACGTGTGGCTGGATCGGCCGAGGCTTGTCAATATTCGGCCGCGCGAGTGCTTGTAATTTGTTTTTAGTTGCCAGAGTATGGTATGTTTTGCAAATTATTTTCATGACGAGGGTGTGTGTGCAAAAGATACATAGGGTTTTTGCTGTATTTATATGGGGGTCAAGTTTTGAACGTTTGAGTCGTACTAATTTGTTTCGATCAGTTCGCAGTGGTGGACTGGGGCTGGCTCACCTCTATATCAGGCAGCTTGTGTCACGTTTTCTTTTTTTACGAGATCAAAGGGATGATTTCTTACGCACAGTCATACAGGTACGGCTGGCAAGTGCTCTGCCAGAATTCATCATTACGTGCTGTGATTACGGTGGGAAGAGTGTGACGGGATTCATGCGTGAAGTGGTTATGTCGTTTCGTGTATTACACGCAAGGTTTTCTTTGGACTATTTGTCTACAATTACCAGGAAAAAATTGTATAAAGACTTACTTGATGTATTGTTACCAGTACCAGTATACAGAGTTGTTAACATAGGAGGGCCAGGAAATGACGTGTTGAAGCGTGTTAAAAGGATGCCCGTTCCATCTACAGTTAAATCGTTCTTCTTTAAATTACATACCAATACCCTACCAGTTAAAACATGGTTAGACCAGAAAGGTATTGACGTACCATGGACTGTTGACTGCTTGCTGTGTAAAAAGCCGGAGACGATTGACCACGCTTTCATAGATTGCTGGGATGCAGTCTTCCACTGGGACATACTACAACGGACTCTTAAAAAAGATCTACCAATTACACCCATAGGCATACGGTTTCTGCCCACGGATACATATGATGGAACACGCTACGACATGTTCATGCTCCTCAGCCTCCATAGTCTATGGAAAACAAGAATGGCAGTACGCCATGTCGATGTCAAGGTTTCCACAGTACGGGAAAATTTCATTGCAAGTATTGCACATGTTCGAGAAGTATATCGAGCACAAGACGAGCCCCCCGAGTGGATGGCTATCCTAGATGACCTTGTAAACTTCAAACAATTTTACGGTGACCGTGTCATTTTAGTGTGACTACAATGTGTTATATATGCATGTGTTTTATTGGTGTGTTGTCAAAGCAGGCAATAAAGAAAAAAAAGTGTAGCTCAGATGGTAGAGCGCTCGCTTAGCATGCGAGAGGTACTGGGATCGATACCCAGCACCTCCAAGCGTTTTTTTTTTTTTTTTCGTGGCTGCGGCGAGTAACATTTTGCTTGATGGATGAAATGAAACAATGCGCGTAATAAAGAGCTGCCGTCGCGAGAAAACCGGTACTTAGCCGCGTCGGCTGCTCTCCTTCTCCACCAACGCTGTCACGTAATTACCGATCAGGCTGAGAGCATATGCTTCGATTCTCCATCGGGGTAGTAGCTCAGATGGTAGAGCGTTCGCTTAGCATGCGAGAGGTACTGGGATGGATACCCAGCATATCCAAGCGTTTTTTTTTTTTTTTCGTGGCTGCGGCGAGTAACATTTTGCTTGATGGATGAAATGAAACAATGCGCGTAATAAAGAGCTGCCGTCGCGAGAAAACGGGTCCTTAGCCGTGTCGGCTGCTCTCCTTCTCCACCAACACTGTCACGTAATTACCAATCAGGTGGTGAGCATGCACTGCGATTCTCCACCGGGGGTGTAGCTACGTCGGTGTACTACGCGGTAGTGAGCCACGCTAAAGGAACATCAGCGGGCGTTATTTTATTTGAGGAAAATGCCCGGGCTATCTATCGAAAATTATTATTCGTGTCCTTCGGGCAGACTAGTGTACATTGACTTTACTGTTTGTGATGTTATATGGCGGGTTTTGTGTGTATATGCACCGAACAGTTGTGATGAACGCACTCAGTTTTTTTCCTCCCTAAAAACGCACATCTGCATGCAGAGAAAAGTTATTATTCTGGGAGATTTTAACTGTGTACTCAGAGATCGAGACAGAACAGGCAGCAGAACAAATGATAAAAGCTGCCATGCACTCAATGAATTATTGGCAGAGTGTGACTTAGACGACGTGGCGGAATGCCTAGTCGGAACACGCGATGTTCAATACACGCACTTCCAGGGCAATAGTCACGCTCGTCTGGACAGGATGTACGTGTCTCTAGACGTGATACCTCTGTGCCGCAGCTACGCAGTGACGCCTCTTTCATTTACAGATCATTGTTTGGTAAAGACATGTATTGGACACAAAAGAAAACGCAACAACTTCACGTGGGAGATGTGGAAAATGAATTCCAATTTGTTAAAGGACGAGCTTTTTTTAATCAACGTGCAGGAACACTTGAAAGAAGTAGAAAATAACAACAAGGTGCAAATCGCTGAAAGGTGGGAACATTTCAAACAGCGAGTTAAGTTAACCGCCATCGAACGATCATGTAAAATAAGGCAGGAAGAAAGAGCTAAAGAGAAAGAACTAAGGACGGTATTGGAAAAATTAACGGCTTTAGAAAGCAGCCAACCGGGCGTTTACAAAGATGACTTGCGCAGCATTAAAGCGAAATTGGAGCTCTGCGATGAAGAGCGATATCGGGGAGTGATTATTCGCGCTAGGGCCGAGGCACTGACAGCAGATGAGGCGCCAACTAAACGCGCGCTCGGGCTGGAAAAGTCGCATGCGCGGCGCAACCATATAGATGCAATAGAAATAGATTGTCACGAAATAACTGACTGTGACGGTATAGCACATGCGTTTTTCGAGCACTTCCAACAACTTTATGCATCGAGAACTGTTGACGTAGACGCTTTTAGATCTGCCTTTTTGGGACGTATGCCGCAACTCAACGATGACACGAAGAACAGGCTAGAGGCACCGATATCAGTCCACGAAGTTGAAAAAGCAATCGACAACTTAAAAATAGGAAAGTCGCCCGGTCCAGACGGCCTAAGTGCTGCCTTTTATAAACAGTTTAAGTCAGAGTTAGCGCCCTTGCTCGCGGACGTGTTTAACAAAGCGTATGAAGTAAACGCACTGCCTTATTCTTTCGGGGAAGCGCACACCGTGCTCATCCCCAAGTCAGATCAGCCTGCGAAACTGAAACATGTTACGTCGTACAGACCAATATCGCTTACGAACAGCGATTACAAAATATTCATGAAGATAATCGCAGACAGGTTACAATCAGTAATGAAAACCATCGTAGGCAGGCACCAAACATGCGGCATCAAAGGACGTACCATCAACACCAACATACACACAATGCGATCGAGTCTGGAATGCTGTGACGCGTTGAGGGAGCGAGTCGCAATTCTCCAACTTGATTTGGAGAAGGCCTTTGATTGTGTTGCTCATATTATTCTAAGAGCCATTCTTGAGCATATAAACGTCGGGTCCATAATTGCTGACGGGGTAGCCATGGCGTACCGGAACGGCACTACTAAGCTCATAATTAACAAGTCACTGGGGGCCCCCATCAGCATACAACGTTCTGTGCGTCAGGGCTGCCCAGCCAGCCCACTTTTGTTCTGTATTTATCTAGAGTGTCTGTGTTTGGCAGTGATTGAGAACAAATGTATTCAAGGATTTACAATGCAAACGACAGAAGTCAAACTCCTGGCCTATGCTGATGACGTAGCCGTGTGTTGTAAAGACAAGCAGAGTGTTTTGCAAACGATAAATGTTGTTAAAAACTTCGGTGAAATCACTGGCAGTAGAGTGAACTGGAGCAAGTGCCTCGGTATTTGGCATGGGGAGTGGCCTGAAACCCCTGCTATATTTGCCAATGTCAAGTGGTCGACAGTGCCAGCAAGGTACTTAGGCGCACCGCTTCAAGCTTACAAACAAAGTGACGAATACTGGCAGGGCGAGCATAGAACTGCTAAAGAGAAGGCTGAAGCTTGGAAAGCTAAGCACTTTTCAGTATTTGCCAGGGCTACTATCTGCAACTTGTTTTTCGTTGTTAGGCTATGGTATCTTATGCAATTCATTTTCTGTAATAGGGTGAATGTGCAGAAATTGCACAGAGTGTTTGCCGTGTTTGTGTGGGGTTTCGGATGGGAGAGATGTAGTCGCAACAATTTGTTCAGAAGGGTGAAAGATGGAGGGTTAGGGCTGGCCCACCTGTTTGTGAGGCAACTAGTTGGACGGTTCCTATTCTTCCGCGACAACGAGAACCCATTTCTGCAAACAGTCTGTAAAGTTAGGCTCGCGCATTTGTTGCCAGAATTAATTGTATGTTCTCAAAGTGTGCCGGCGGCAGTGTTCGGTTTTTACCGAGAAATTGTATTCAGTGTTCGTTTCCTTGCTGTACGTTATTCGAAAGAATACCTGTTTACGGTCACAAGGAAAAAGCTGCGCAATGATGTATTGGACAGCCTTTTTCCCCCGCCGCTGTACAGGGCGATATACAGTCGAGGTCCAGGTCAGAATGTTCTCAAACGTGTCAAAAGAATGCAGATGTCGCCAGGTATCAAAAGTTTCTTTTTCAAACTGCACACAGGTACACTTTCAGTTGCAACCTTTTTAGAAGAAAGGGGCTTTTACATGCCATGGGGATCGCAATGTATCATATGCAAACAACCTGAGACAATAGACCACGTATTCTTACACTGCTGGGAGGGAGTGTATTTTTGGGACATTTTACAGCGAACAGTAAAGAAAGAATTTCCACTTGACCCCCACGGCATCAGATATTTGCCGATAGGAGATGAGGACGGAACACCTTTCGATCAGATAATGGTAACTGGCCTCTACTGTATATGGCGCTCACGCATGGCCGGCTTCTATTGTGATCCCGATAGAAGACCAGTCCATGTGTATTTTCGAGAACAAATAACTTGTTTTCTTGATGTGATGGCTGCACAAGAGTGTCCGCCACCATGGCTGGCCAGAATAGAACCCCTGGCCAATCTTAAGGAATTCTAAACAACGCCTGTTCCGATTTGACAGGTGGCAGCTCATTATTTATTTGTAATGGATAAGCATTCCATTTAGTTGTGTACATATGTTGTTTATGTTGATGCTCTCATGTACTGCTGATTACAGGCAATAAAGAAAAAAAAAGGGGGGTGTAGCTCAGATGGTAGAGCGTTCGCTTAGCATGCGAGAGGTACTGGGATCGATACCCAGCACCTCCAAGCGTTTTTTTTTTTTTTTCGTGGCTGCGGCGAGTAACATTTTGCTTGATGGATGAAATGAAACAATGCGCGTAATAAAGAGCTGCCGTCGCGAGAAAACGGGTCCTTAGCCGTGTCGGCTGCTCTCCTTCTCCACCAACACTGTCACGTAATTACCAATCAGGTGGTGAGCATACACTTCGATTCTCCATCGGGGGTGTAGCTCAGATGGTAGAGCGCTCGCTTAGCATGCGAGAGGTACTGGGATCGATACCCAGCACCTCCAAGCGTTTTTTATTTTCATAGTTATGGCGTGTAACATTTCGCTTGATTGATGAAATGAAACAGTGCGCGTAATAAAGAGCTGCCGTCGCGAGAAAACCGGTCCTCAGCCGCGTCGTCTGCTCTCCTTCTCCACCAACACTGTCACGTAATTACCAATCAGGTGGTGAGGATACACTTCGATTCTCCATCGGGGGTGTAGCTCAGATGGTAGAGCGCTCGCTTAGCATGCGAGAGGTACTGGGATCGATACCCAGCACCTCCAAGCGTTTTTTATTTTCATAGTTATGGCGTGTAACATTTCGCTTGATTGATGAAATGAAACAGTGCGCGTAATAAAGAGCTGCCGTCGCGAGAAAACCGGTCCTCAGCCGCGTCGGCTGCTCTCCTTCTCCACCAACACTGTCACGTAATTACCAATCAGGTGGTGAGGATACACTTCGATTCTCCGTCGGGGGTGTAGCTCAGATGGTAGAGCGCTCGCTTAGCATGCGAGAGGTACTGGGATCGATACCCAGCACCTCCAACCGTTTTTTTTTTCGTGGCTGCGGCGAGTAACATTTTGCTTGATGGATGAAATGAAACAATGCGCGTAATAAAGAGCTGCCGTCGCGAGAAAACCGGTCCTTAGCCGCGTCGGCTGCTCTCCTTCTCCACCAACACTGTCACGTAATTACCAATCAGGTTGCGAGCACATGCTTCGATTCCGCATCGGGGGTGTAGCTGTGTAGCTCAGATGCCATTCTGCTTCCGGCAGCCGAGCTGATCGCATCGCAGTGTCATGGGCTCCAGAGGAGCGGCGATAGCGGCCACTATGGGCCGCTGAAACAGGAATACGGATGACAAGGAATACCACTTTATTTTGCCTCAGCTGCCAAAAGGAAAACTTATTAATAACACCGTGTTTTTACACGGAGGTGTCAGGGCCTCGCCTTACAAGGTTGAAGATTTTCGGGATGCACTGACGCCGACGGGCCTGCTGACCGATGTGGTGAGCCTCGGCGCGTATCAGATAAACCACTTATGGGCGGTGACCTTCAACGACGGTGCTCCCATGAAACGCCCACTTGCACTGAAGGAGCTACAGGTGAAGGGGAGGCGTTGCGCCGTCGTCGACCCGTATTACCAGCAGGTGAAGCTTAGGCTGCACTGGCTGCTGCACGGGGTGAGCGACGAAGATGTGCGGGCTTCACTGGCAGCATTCGGAAAGGTGGTGGAAGTGAGCCGTGAGCGCTGGCGGGTCCCGGGCATGGCAGACAAGTGCTCAACCACAAGGACAGTCCTACTGAAGTTGAAGAGTGGTCTCATGGGGGTTGAGGACCTTCCACACCAGATCCGCGTGGACGGGGAGCTGGCCCTCGTTGTTGTGCCTGGACGGCCGATGCAGTGCTTGCGCTGCCAAGGCACACGGCATGTCCGCCGTGAGTGCAAGGTGCCACGTTGCTCCCGCTGTAGACGCTTCGGGCACGTCGAAGCCGACTGTGTTAGGACGTATGCCTCTGCAACAGGACCAGCGAAGAGCGAGGTGGTTGCCGAGCTCGTCATGGACGCGGCCGAGACGGAGGAGGCCGCTGAAGGAGCCGGCAGCACAGTGGTCCTGGCGACAGCCGGGGGGTCGGCATCGACAGACACACACAAGTTGTCTGAGCTTCCTCAGCATTTAACCGTACCTGTCATCACCCCGTCAGCAGCTGAACCTGAAAGGGTCGAGCAGGAAGCGGTGCCAGTGGAGGTGGACGAGGCAGCAGAGTTCCAAGGAGATACGTCCGGAAGCGGGAAAGACATGAGTGCCACCACGGCCACACTAAAGCATGCGCGCGACGAGACCGGGGAAACGGACAAGACGTCGTCTACCAACAGCGAGGAGCCGCCTGCAAATACTCCTCAAGGGAAGCGGTTCACCCTTCCCTTGAGGAGTATTTGCAGGCCGGCAAGCAGGATGGTCCTGGAGGCGCCTAGCCTTAGGCTAGACGTGAAAGGTAAGCGCAATGCTCCGGGCCTACTCCTTTTAGCGTAGAGGTCACAATGGTACCGTTTCCATCACTCAGCATAGCTACGCTTAACGTGATAGGGTTGGCGGTTGGCGTAGGCAAGGTCAGCTCCCACGGTTGGTCACCGACCAAAATATCGACGTCCTAGCCGTCCTGGAAACTAAGGTTGACGGGGAGGACGAGACCGGGAGCATGGTGCGTCGTTTCACTGACAGGTACTATGCAGTCGTGAGTCATGCGATAGGGACGTCCGCGGGATGTGTTCTTTTTGTAAAAAAACTGCAAGGCCTTCTTGTTCAAGGTGTATGTTCATGTCAGTCAGGAAGAGTTGTGTATTGTGATTTTATGTTTTGCGAAATTGAATTCCGAGTAATCGGCATATACGCGCCGAATGGCGTGGATGAGCGTACCCTTTTTTTTCGAATCTTTTTCAGTGGACGAATTGTGATAAGCGGGTTGTACTGTTAGGGGACTTCAATTGTGTTTTAAGTGCACGGGATAGAGTGAACAGTATGGGCGTTCGCGACAAAAGCAGTGACGCGTTGTATAAGTTAATCATCGAGAATGGCCTGGACGATGTGTACGAATGTGTTGAAGCGGACCGCGAAGTGATGTACACGCGGTTTCAAGGCACTAGCCAGATTGCTGAACATAGTATTACATTCTAATGCAATTAGAAGTCGATCATTGAGTTAGTAAAGAAAATGTATCGAATGAGCAATCTATCCAGTAGCAATTCCATTTATTTATTTCTCAAATCTCATTACGGTGCCCTCAGCGGTGCCTAAAAACGGTAACAGAAAGCCGTCCTACATACGGCACTGCGATAACGCGACGAGTGTACAGACACAATAGACATACCGCTATCAGCGAGCTACCAACCAGCCAGCCATTCAGTCGCGACGAAAAGGAAGAAGTCAGCGTTCTCCCCGAGTATATAGCATCGTCGAGAGGAAAGGAAGATGTACTGCGCGACTCGCCAAACAGAGCGGTGTTCCTAGCCCTTCGGCCCAAGAGACCCACTTGCCATCAATCAGGCTGGGCGGCCGCAAATCCACACTAATCTCCTCGGGTGGCACACGGGGACGGGGGACGACCTCGACCGCTAGAGGGACGGATTAGCCGTCGCGCAAACTGTCTTTCCCGACCCGCCCTCTGTGGCCGAACCACTGTGCTTCAGAAGTTGCTTGAGCTTACATGTCGGCAAAAGGAGTCGCGAGAAAGCACGACAGATCTAAATTGAGACGGGTTCTCTTTGTAGGCAGAGTCAAGAGAGGACCACGCGCTGATCAACCTCGTTTTGGCTGCTGTTGTGTACACGCGACGCCCTGTGAGCATTCGTTTATTTGTTTCTTTGTTTTAGATTTCATTCTCATCACTACGCGCCAGCAAACAAAAGCGCATTGCATTACACAATGATTACACCCACAAAAATATAATTGTTCACGTATTCATATGAGCTTCCCATACGGCATACAGCGATAATAACGACGCAGAACAAAGATAGGTTCACGCAACGCCTCCGCCCGTATCGACTGTCAAAGCATAAATGCTCGAGCACGGCCGCTTACGTACAATGCACGCACACTATACGTAATCATGGACACGGATCGACCTCAGGTACAATGCGCGTGCGGGCACAGAAATAAAAATCACAACATATCCACGGAGTGAATGATGATGAGTGGGCGAAGCTGCGGAGGTTCATCGCTAAACCGTGAATCTTCCGTGAATTCTGCCCAGTACATCATCACCGACGTGAGATCGGGCGCGTTTATACTAAAGGTTCGATGAGTTATGACGACTTGCAGCTCACTTTAATTTTACATGTACGCTGTGAATTTTCATTGTTTAGAAAACCATTGCTTCAGAAAAATCTGGCGTCTTTCGTTAAGCAGCTGGCGTCTTTTCGTTTTGCTTTAGAGAACATCTGGCGTTCTTTCGTTTTGCTTTTAGAAAACATCTGGCGTCTTTCGTTGGTTTATTTCATCAATCAACGGCGTTTTGAACAAAATTTTTATTGTTTAATCACGCACAGGAGAAATCTCACCAGGCACTACCTTGGAGGTAAACAATGGCTGCTAATGGGAATGAGAGACAGAAGAAGTCGGCTTTTAGTTAACGCGCACGCTGCGAATTTTTTATTGTTCAGCAACGCACAGGAAAAATCTCCCACCGGCACCACCTTGGAGGTCAAGATCTGGTACTAGCGTTACGACTCGTTACGCACTACGAGGGACGAACGGGTGCCGCTTTAAGGAGCTTCGCCCCTAAAATTAGAACGGTACGACAAGGAGCGTTACAAAGGTGCCTTCGTGCGCGCGCGTGCTAAAGAACTGGTGGCGGGAGAGACGCCCACTAAAAGAGCGCTTGTACTAGAAACAGCGCAAGGTCGACGTAATCATGTCGATATGATTTATTGCAACGGGAGACTTGTGAGCGATAATGAAACTATCGGACGCGCCTTTTTTTACACACTATCAATCACTTTTTGCATTTCAAAAAACTAATGTGGGCGGATTCAAAAAAGATTTTCTTGAGCGCATGCCTCGGCTGAGGGACGACACAAGGGGACGATTCGAAGGCAAAATAACAGCGAGTGAAGTTAAATGGGCAATAGACCATTTGAACCTTGGCAAGTCACCCGGACCCGACGGTCTAACCGCGGCATTGTATAAAGCTTTTAAGACAGAATTGTCCCCGTTATTGACGGAAGTATTCAATGAGTCGTATGAACGAAAAACTATGCCGCCTTCATTTGACAAAGCGCACACCATATTGATCTCCAAGACGGAGGAAGTGGAAAAACTCAGACTAGGGACATCGTACAGACCAATATCCCTGACAAATGTTGATTATAAGATTTTCATGAAGGTCTTAGCAGCGAGGCTCCAAAGCGTCATACAAGAAATAGTCGCAGAACACCAAACGTGTGGGATTAAAAGAAGGACTATTTGCTCGAATGGTTCATAAGATACGGTGTGTGCTCGAGTGTCGCGACGCCGCTTTAGCTAGCGTAGCCGTCCTCCAGCTCGACCTGGAAAAGGCGTTCGATTGTGTATCTCATGATACTTTGTTTCTCATTTTAGATCATGTTAATGTTGGTTCCGTCATCAGGGAGGGAGTGGCCTTGGCGTACCAGAACTGCACAACACAAATAATAGTAAATAAGTCTTTGGTGGCCCCCATTCACGTGAAGCGTTCTGTTCGTCAAGGCTGCCCACTCAGGCCGCTTTTGTTCGCGATTTATATTGAAGTTATGTGCATGGCCATCACGGAAAATAAGAAAATACATGGTTTCACACTGGCGCAGACCGAAGTGAAGCTGCTGGTATACGCAGATGATATCGCGATGTGCTGCAGGGATACAGAAAGTGTAAAAGAAGCGATAAGTGAAACATTTTTGTGACGTCACGGGTAGCAGAGTGAACTGCGGAAAGTCCCTTGGGCTGTGGCATGAAAGGTGGCCTTCAACGCCGGATAATTTTACCAGTATGCGGTGGGTTAAAATGCCAACTAGGTATCTTGGTTTTCCCCTCGAGAGTTACAAACATAGCGACCAGTATTGGGTAAATCAGACCAAAGAGACAAAAGAAAAAGCGGACAGGTGGAAAGGCACGAACCTGTTCATTTTTGGAAGAGCTACTGTTGTAACACGTTTTCCATTACCAAGTTGTGGTATGTCATGCAGATGTTGCATTGTTCCAGGACAAATGTGCAAAAGCTACACCGAGTGTTTGCTGTATATATATGGGGCTCAACGTGGGAAAGGTGCAGCCGAACCAGTTTGTTCCGGCGGGTGAAGGAAGGGGGGCTAAGTTTAGTGCATCTTTACGTACGACAGTTAATCAATAGATTTTTGTTTTTTTCGCGATGTAAGCGATCCCTTTTTGCGCGCAGTATTCCAACTAAGGTTAAGCAACGCGTTACCGGAACTCGTCATTTCTGATAGCATGCCGGGAGCGTTGCATGGCTATCTGAAACAAGTTGCAGAAAGTGTGCGTTTCTTACGGGTTCGTTTTATTGCGATAGCAATTATATGGACAGTCTCGGCTGGAAAATGTCCGTCCCCGTCGCCGTCATGCACCGTATATGTATAAGTATGTATATATATATAAAAGCCCCAAAGAAAAATAATTCAGAAAAATGCTTCCGAGGCGCGGAATCGAACCAGGGACCTCTTGCTCCGCAGCGAGTGGCGCTAGCCACTACGCCACGGAACGCAGGTCCTCACGTAGCTAACGGCGAGCGTTATATACACACCCATTACCGCTGGACGGACTCAGAGATGGCCGGCGCTTATAAGCGTTTCTACATTACCAGCGAGATGGCGCTAGTAGCGCGACGGGCGCATTTAAAAGTCGTCGGCGAGCTAGCTCGCTTCTTATATTTGCGCAAGGAGAACCTTGGCCTTCCGCTGTCTGCTCGCGCGGTTTTCTCGTGGTGAGGGCAAGAGGGATGTTTCACGCTTTGACCGTGATGTCCGCGCTCATGCTACGGAGCACCGCTAAACGACGCCGCTAAACGAACAAACACAACATCAGCGCGAACTATCAAGTGTCACAGCTCGACACTTGAAGCACGCTAGTTTCCTTCGCTGCTTCGGCCGCCTTTTTCTTTCGACTACCTGCTTTGCGTTAAAAGAATAGAATTGTATAAAGCTGTGTGTGACATTGTTTTCCCGGTACCTATGTACAGAGCCATATACAGTGGAGGGCCGGGACAGAACGTGCTGAAGCGGGTGAAAAACATGCAGGTCCCTACTGGTGTTAAAACCTTTTTCTTTAAGTTACACTCCGGATCACTGTCGGTAAAGTCTTTCATGGAAGAAAGGGGTTGTTTTGTACCATGGGGTTCAAAATGCTTGACCTGCAAGAAACCAGAAACCATAAATCATGTTTTTGTGCACTGCTGGGAAGAGGCAAATTTTTGGGACACCCTTCAAAGAACAATAAAGATTTTCCTTTGGATCCGCATGGGATTATGTTGCTGGCAATAAGGAACGAAGATCGAGTCCCATTCGATTGAATAATGCTGAATGGCCTCCACTGTTTATGGCGGGGCTTTGGGACGTTAAACCCCACATATTATTATAATGTTTATGGCGGGCTAGGATGGCTGGATACTACTGCGACCCGGACGCTAAGCCAGCACGGATTTACTTTAGGCAAAGTACGTCTGCTTTCATTAAAAATATAAAAGTAGAGGAATGTGCCCGAATGGCTGTCGAGAATAGAACCTCTGGCGGCCTTGAAGGAATTTTAGGTGGACAACACCAGCCCAAGGACTGATGGCATGTTAACTGTGTTGTCGTGGGATGGATGTGTATATTTTGTAACATGTTCATACTGTACATTGTCTCAGACAGGCAATAAATAAAAAAAAAAGGGGGGGGGGGTTGTAGCTCAGATGGTAGAGTGCTCGCTTAGCATGCGAGAGGTACTGGGATCGATACCCAGCACCTCCAACCGTTTTTTTTTTCATGGCGATGGCGGAAACATTTTGCTTGATTGATGGAATTAAACAATGCGCGTAATAAAGAACTGCCGTCGCGAGATAACCGGTCCTGAGCCGCGTCGGCTGCCTTCTTTCTCCACAAACACTGTCACGTAATTACCGATCAGGTGGTGAGCATATACTTCGATTCTCCACCGGGGGTGTAGCTCAGATGGTAGAGCGCTCGCTTAGCATGCGAGAGGTACTGGGATCGATACCCAGCACCTCCAACCGTTCTTTTTTTTTGATGGCTGTGGCGAGAATCATTTTGCTTGATTGATGGAATGAAATAATGCGTCTAATAACAAGCTGCCGTCGCTACAAAACCGGTCCTCAGCCGCGTCGGCTTCTCTCCTTCTCCATCAACACTGTCACGTAATTACCGATCGGGTTGCGAGCGTATGCTTCGATTCTCCATCGGGGGTGTACCTCATATGATAGAGCGCTCGCTTAGCATGTGTGAGGTATAAGAGTACAAGTTTCATATGTGTTTTGGAAGAATTTAAAAATTAACTTCAATTTACGCAAATGAGAGGTAAAGCGTCATATGATATGAAGAAAAGCAAAAATATCTCCAGAGCACACTTTAATATCTACTGAAACGGACAGCACTATACGCTGATTGTTTACCAAAGGATGAAAGGAAGTTCAGTGGCCTATAGAGTGCACTGTAGAATAACGATGTAAAGTTGCACTAATAAGGGAGCGTGCGGAACGCTTTACAATGAGCGAAGTGCCCACAAAACGTGCGCTCGTGGAAGAAAAGCGTGATGCAGCGAAAAATGCGATTACATAAGCCGCTATGAATGTATGCTTTCCTTGGAACAGAAACTTATCGAATCAGCTTTTATTAAACTTATCGAAGAAGCTTTTCTTTAGACTGTTGGGCTGCGAAATGGATGTAACAGAAGAAGTCATGAAAGAATTTAACTTCCGCCAAAACTGGATGATGACGTCAGGGATGCGCTGGAAACGCTGATAATGGGCAAGCAAATGATGAACTTAGTAAAAGCAAGTCGCCTGGTACCGATGGCATCGGAAGGGGTTTTTATAATGCTTTCAAGGTTGAATTGACGGAGATGCTTTATCGTGTTATAACAGAAGCATATGAAGTTGAGCAACTAGATTCGTCGTTCAGAGCAACTCGTGTCACAATCATACCAAGAAGCGAACGCGCATAAAAGTTGAAATGGTGGAAAACTATAGGCCCATAGATCTCACGAACGTGGATTATGTGGTGTATATGAAAGCTTTGCAGAAAAAAAGACTCCAAAGAGTGATTGCCAGTACTGTTGGTGCACAACATACGTGTGGAATAAAACTAAGAAACATATTTAATAATATTCATACCGCAATAACAGTTTTGGAATGTTGTGATGCACCAAATGGCCACATAGGAATGATATGATAAGACTTAGAAATGCATTTGATAGAGCGAGTTGTGAAATATTATTTGCGCTGCTGGATCACGGTAATCTGGGCGCAGTCATAAAAGATGGCGTGAAAATGGCATCTGCTGTGCTAAGCTTACTATTACCAAATAGCTTAGCACTGACGTAGCTGTCACATCTAGTGTGCGGCAAGGATATCCTTGTTCAGCTCGGTTGTTTGCTTTGTACTTGGAACCATTTTGTTAAATATTGCTGAGCGATACCGAAATAACGGGATGCCACTTCTTGACACATAACATAAAGGCTTTAGCGTATTCTAATGATATGGCGATATTTTTTTTTTAATGAGAACAGTGCACGGGAGGTGATTAGATAGGCAAGAACCTTTTTCGACGGAATAATAAGGCTGAAGGTACCACTAAAGTGCTCTAATTCGTCCCTGAATCACAGGTGATCCGGGCCACACCCCGCAAAGTAAGTCAAACTCTTTACATGTATCTAAAGCGTAGCAGCATCTAATTTGCGACCAAGCGCCTCTACGTGATGTACTTTTCTTCAATCGGTGGAAAATGAAATCACGTCGTTCTACCTCCTGCGCTAAATGCAGCTCCACTGCTGTGAAACCTGAGTGAGTTCGTAGCACGGGTACCCAGCGATTCATGTTCGTAGAGTTCCCACTGCTCCGTTTAAGATACCGTCGATGACCTTAATATTTGCGGTAAGCATGTAGGGTTTCCCCAGAACGAGTAGAACCTTGTTAGAGAGATTCGTAAACTGATTATGCGACTTGCACGCTACTTTTTGCTGCGTTTTATCGAATTCCTGCATGTTACGGCAGTTGAGATATTTGTCGTCTGCGGCGAGTTTCGTCAGATTGTTTCCCCCTTCTGATGTTGTTACGAAGGCGTTGGACAAGCGCCAATGGAAGGAGCAATGACGCGCTTGGCGAGGTGGTGGCGCCCTCTCTTGCACGGCGCGGGTGTCAGCCGCATGCTTCCAAAACATTTTTTACGATTTTAAGGTAATTATTGCGATTACTTCCTGGTTATTTATGTTATCATATTATTTTCGACCTAGTTCACTTATTTTAACCTGGTTTTGGACATTGCTAGCCTCGTTTTAGGCCTGCATTGACCACTTGATTGTGAGCATGATCCCGCCATATGAGAGTTACGGATGGACGACCAGCCGGGCCCCTAATGTGCTACGCACTTAAGAGCATCTGTCTCCATCAAATTTGCGTAGATAATACAGTTCTTCCGGAGGTCGCCGGATGTGTGCATAAATATTATTACTTGGAAGGGCAGCGCAGTGGACACGGACTAGAGGAAGACACACGGACCCACAGACGGAAGTGCTTTAGCAACTGGTTTTTTTATTGAAAATCGGCCCCACATATATACATCGCGTTTATGGCCGCGTGACAATTTCAGCGCACTGAAGAATTCAGGAACATAATTTCTCTGACAACACTATCGACGGTGTCCTGACATATTTCACCACTTCTATAATTATGGCTTTTAGGCCACAATCATAGAAGGGTGGTTGTTCACCTGTTCACCACCATCATAGAAGGGTGGTTGTTCATCTGTCCACACATTGCAATGACTGTGGTTGTTCACCTGTTTATTCAAAATGTATCATAATCAGCCGCCACAAAGATAAGTGCACTCGAGAAATCATCGAAGCAGGGTCCATAATCATAAAAGGGGCGAAATGTGTCAGCACACCGTCGATAGTTTTGTCAAAAAAAGAAATTATGTTCCTGAATTCGTCAGTGCGCTGAAATTGTCGCGTGGCCATAAAAGCGATGTATATATGTAGGGCAGATTCTCAATAAAAAACCAGTTTCTAGAGCGCTTCCGTCTGTGTGTCCATGTGTCTTCCTCTAGTCCGTGTCTACCAGCGCTTCCCTTCCAAGTATGAATTTCCAACTCCCCCAAGCAACAGAACTCCTAAAATATTATTAGTTCATGCTTCAACATGGATTTATGTATTAGTATGGAGACTTCACATTTTTAAGTATAACTGCCAATTGGGGACGTTGGTACAGGTCACGGAGTGGTACAGGTTCATAATGACAAAAGTGCAACATGAAGGCAGACTAAGAAATAACAAACGATGTGTGTGCTCCTGTGTTACTTATTAGTCTCCATTCCAGGAGTGCATTATTCATTATGAACATTCATAATGCATGTTAGGATTGCTTCGTAAATTTGCCAACCTGTATTGAGCAAAGATTAAGTTATGCTGATTCTTATTGCAGTATCAAGGCTATTGTTATTAATATTATTAATATTTAGCACCTACTCCAGTCACTAAAGCTCATGCATATGGAAGCTGAACAAGAAATAATTATGAACACGTCTGCAAACCAAAGGTATAACCAAATTGTGCAAGAATATACACGTGAGAATAAAATAGTAGAGAAAGTATGTAAGAATAAGCGAAGTAATATATATATATATATATATATATATATATATATATATATATATGTATATATATATATATATACGTGTTAAATAGCGCAGACATATTCAACCATGACAGTCCGAACAAGTGCCCCTGCAGAAAGACAAAATGATAGCTACACAATGAGCAGTAGCGGTACGGCGACCTTCAACACAGGGATATTACTGTCATTCATTATTTTCTAAGAGAATCAGTTTATTTAAACATAGCGAAAACAGTATCTGTGTCATTCGAGGCGCAGTCGCTATTCTTCACAATATTGTTGATGTTTTCTCCCCCCGTGAGAAAAAGCTACGTTAGACAGTCGATATAATTCAGCTTAATCCTTACAGTGGAAATTTTATGTTCCAATTAAAAATACTCGTACATTGGAGCGGGAAACAGTATATAGCAATCTATTTTCCCATGTTTTAATAATAATATCTGGGGTTTAACGTCCCAAAACCACGATATGATTATCAGAGACGCCGTAGTGGAGGGCTCCGGGAATTTCGACCACCTGCGGTTCTTTAACGTGCACCTAAATCTAAGTACGCGGGCCTCAAACATTTTCGCCTTCGTCGAAAATGCAGCCGCCGCGGCCGTTATTCGATCCCGCGACCTTCGGGTCAGCAGCCGAGCACCACAACCACTAGACCACCGTGGCGGGGCTCCCATGCTTTCCCATGATTAAAGAAGATCGGTTTAAAGTCAGCGCCTGTTCGTGTCTTTTCTTCCTGTGTGCGTCGTCTTGATTTTTGCGCTGTTTACTCCCATGGATCCATACCAATTGGCCCAGCTATCTCCACTTCTACAATTCGCTACGAAGGCTTTGTCGTGTTTTTGTGAGCCATAATTGTTTCGTAAAATATATACTATGTCGTGCGGTGACGAGTTCGCTTTTAGGACGTGTAAAAAAAATGTTTCAATTGGCTATAAGAAGTAATAAAAAGGACAATCTTTACGATACTCCTTAAAAAGAAGAGTGGGTTCTGGTAGCCCAGCCAAGTAAAGTATTGTTGAAGTTAACGTTCTTCCTGATTCAGTTATCTGCATCATCAGGATCGGCACTCTAAGAAAAAAGAAAGAGTCAAGAGAGGGTCACAGCCACGTGACTCTCTTCGGGCGTCCATTTGACCTCTTTGCGAAGGTAGATGAAGAGAAAGAGAGTTAGCATTTCGGCTGGAGTCACGGGACTCTCCTGAAGCGCGTTTCGGTTGGCTTCCGTGATAAAGGCGCCGTCGTATACGCCATACGTATCGCGCGTTCGCTGTTCGGCGCCGTTCTGACGCGGTGGCTCGCCTGGCTCGCCGATGGAGCCAGCCAGGCTGGCACCGCGCGCGCCTCGGCTTCCTCTCTCAGTCTGCTTGGTCTCTTGGAATGCGTTGCGTCGGTTGCGCGCGTTGCGTCAGTTGCCTGTCATGCAGTTTTGTGTTCGAACAAAAATGCGCATCTTCGGTGGCGTTGACGCCAGGCTCCGTGCTCGAAGGCACGCTTGGAGGGCGGAATATTCATGGTGCTGCGGACACGGACAACGTGCGCCCGTTAACGGTGAGTGTACTGCTTTGGTAGGCACTAATTATACAGCTTTAGCTGGGTGTCTGCAGCAACTCTGCGGAAGTTATCTGCCAGCCATCTCCAACAGCAGCCTGCGTCCGCGGGGCTGTTGCGGATGCACAACTAAAACTGTCAGTTAACGAGTTGACACCGGTATGCGCGTTGCTGTACAAGCTCCCATTAAATGAGCGATGCGATTAATTATCAAGGGTCATTTTTCGCTGATCGCTCATTGTGTCTGCACTGCTGAAGGTGCAAGATGTCGTTCTGCGATGCGCGCTTTAGTCTACTTAATAACAACATTTCCATCGACCTTGAGTGTGCAGCGTGCTTCCGCGCGTGGGAACGTGCAAAAGAAGCCCGTCTACAGAACGCTTAGACGCACTATATATTATGGTTTTTCTTCGTTAAAGACGGTAGTTTGAGGTGCAGATATAGCACGATGCTTCCAGCACGTACGCGTTAGTCACTTCAGTTGGACACGCCTCGCAGGTAAGGTGAAAAAGCTCGAGACTTTCGGCGGCGCGCGTTGTTGGGGCCGCCGCGGTGCACTCTTTTCATTCGTTTCTGTTTGCTGTTTTCGTGGTTTGCCAACATCTGCGATGACGCTATAACAGAATCGAGTGCGTGTACGTGATTGTGGGAGTTATTTGCGCTAATTCTAGCATATGACATGTCTGATCTCGACGTAGACGGCCTCCACGCGAGCTGTGCGTCGTTCGGGCGCTCGTACTCGAATGTGTTTGCTGAGTATTTTGGATGGGTTAAGTTTGTAAAACATGCGGTCAGTAACCGCTGACGGCGTGCCCCTGACTGCCGGAGGATATGCTTGGGTGTCGGAATATGCTGGCTCTAAGCCGTGCTTATTCTGAAAGAAAATTTTGAAGCGATTTCTCAGAAAAGAAAACCTTTCATTCGTGCATAGCCAGTGCCTATTGCGAAACGAGGTTCCCGCTGCCTTTTACGTGAAAATTTGTTTTCGTTGGGAAACTATTTCGAACGAACACTCCTGTCAGATGTGTGTACAGTCGCCATGTGTTGAACAAAGGGTGGTTTTAAATACATGTAAGCAGTGTGTATGTTTTGGTTATTCCTAGAATCCAGGATCATTTCTCCCGCCTCTTCACTCCATTTGACAGCCACACTCGAGGAAACGAAGGTCGCTTGTTCTGGCGCCTCACCGCTCGTGATGGGAAAATCAACAGCGCCCTGTCAACCGAACGAGGCAGTCGGTCCTACATTTTCTTTGGTTGGACAAGACGTAGGCAAAGAGGTGAGTGGCTCCCACGCAAAGGGGCTTAAACCAATTTCATTTGTTGTTTAAAAGAAGCTCACAAGATCTTGTGCTGCAAGTTTGTCGCCAAGTGACGTGTTACAAAAGCTACTCTTTGCAAGTGGTGTTCTACATGATAACGGCAAAAAACTTGGTTCCTTACCATGCCTGTTTGCATTTGTTTTGTTGTGAGCCTTCATTATGTCCGTGTGAACTACTTATTGTGTAGATTTTGCAAATTTTTACTGTAATTTCATGTTCTCATCATAATATAACTTTGTGCTTTTCAGATACCGTTTTTATGGTGCTCACGCTGAACAGGAGCGACAGCATAACCACTTTTTGATTTATTCTTAATCATAAGGAATAAAGATTGAAACATGATGCCGATTTTTGCAGTTTATTTTGCACCATATGACACTATGCACATCAGTCGCACATTTTATTTGGCTATACTCATACAAGCTCTAAATAAGGAATACCTAAAATTCTTAATTGGAAATCACAGACCATCTTTTCGCGCTTTCTCTACCACTTTGCTGGAAAAGGTGTGTTGTTTTGACGAGTTTTATTAAAATAATGCTAAAATTGAACTATTCTTTTTTTGCAGTTGCTGGGCAGAACGGCAAGTATTATTGGACTTGCTTAAAATGAATAGTTCACTATTTTCAGCAGTAGTCGCGCGAAAGTAGAGCAAGGGTCGAATGAGTAGCCTAAAACAGTTGTGGAGTCGCTTGACGCTTCGGTGTGGGTCCCTTGACCCCCGTAGGAGTGTTACCGGCAAGAGTCGTCTGCCTCCCTCATAAGTGGTAACGTGATCTTTCGGATAAGTGTCCTTCCACTTTTCCTAGATGGTCATGGAACTCTCCTAGAGCTCGCCGACTCTTACCCACCAAGAGAGTCATCGTGACTCTTTAAAGAAAGTCGTATACGTGGCAAGTCAGAACTCTCCGAAGAGTCACCTATACTCTTTTTTTTCTTAGAGTGTGTGCTTGGAACCATTTTGTTAAATATTGCTGAGCAATACAAAAATAACGGTATACCAGTTCTTGACATTTAAGATTAAGGCGTTAGCGTATTCTGATGATATCGCGATATATATTTTTAATTAGAACAGTGCACGGGAGGTTATTAGAGAGGCAAGAACGTTTTTCTGCGTAATAATAAAGCTGAAGGTACCACTAAAGTACTCCAATTCGTTCCTGAATCACAGGTGCTCTGGGCCACACCCCGCAAAGTAAGTCAACTCTTTATGTGTATCTAAAGCAAAACAGCGTCCAATTTCCGACAAAGCGCCTCTACGTGATGTGCCTTTCTTCAATCGGTGGAAAATGAAATCGTGTCCTTCTACATCCTGCGCTAAATGCAGCTCCACTGCTGTGAAACCTGAGTGTGTGCGTAGCACGGGTACCCAGCGATTCTTGCTCGTAGAATTCGCACTGCTCCGTTTGCCATACCGTCGATGACTTCAATGTTTGCGGTAAGCATGTAGCGTTTCCCCAGCACGAGTAGAACCTTGCTAGGGAGATTCGTAAACTCATTATGCGACTTGCACGCTACTTCTTGCTGCGTTATATCGACTTCCTCCTTGTTACGGCAGCTGCGATACTTGTCGTCTGCTGCGAGTTTCATCAGGTTGTTCCCCCTTCAATGTTGTAACGAAGGCGTCGGTCAAGCGCCGATGGGAGGAGCAATGACGCGCTTGGCGAGGCGGTGGCGCTCTCTCTAGCACGGCGCGGGTGTCAGCCGCATGTTTGCAAAGCATTTTTTTGCGATTTTAAGTTAATTATTGCGATTACTTCTTGTTTATTTCTGTTATCCTATTATTTTCGACCTAGTTCACTTATTTTAACCTGGTTTCGGACATTGCTAGCCTCGTTTTAGGCCTGCATTGAGACTTGATTGTGAGCATGATCCCGCCATATGAGAGTTACGGATCAACGACAAGCCGGGCCCCTAATGTGCTACGCACTTAAACTCATCTGTCTCCATCAAATTTGCGCGGATAATACAGTTCTGGAGGTTGCCGGATGTGTGCATAAATATTATTACTTGCAAGGGCAGCGCTAGTGGACACGGACTAGAGGAAGACACACGGACACACAGACGGAAGCGCTCTAGCAACAGGTTTTTGTTGAAAATCTGCCGTACATATATAGATCGCTTTTATGGCCACGTGATAATTTCAGCGCACTGACGAATTCAGGAACGTAATTTTTTTTGACAACACTATCGACGGTGTGCTATGTGTATCGATACGATAAACATTCCTTTAAGTCCATCGCTTTTAAAATCATATTATTTTTCCTTGTAAAATGGCGAGAATTGTGATAGATTCAGGTACGGAGTGATTTGCCGTGGTGTGAAATAGAATATAATTATTCAGTGCTAGACAAAAATAATTGTTGAAGCAAACAGCAGTATCAAGATGGAAAGTTTCTGATTACAAGAAGTAGTAATGAGACATGTCATATTGTGTAAAAACAGCGGTTGAATACATTTACAAGGTCAAAAGCTGTGGGAAAATTAAGAATATCGAAAACCACAAAGATGCCTTATTCACAGACGACCTCGAAATGCAGAACAGTAATGGAAAGAAACACCTAAGAATGCCGCCATATTAGGTCGCAACAGATAATTCAACAGTATAATGATGATTTAGTGTGAGAACGTTCAAAGGAAGTATTTCATTTCTCTATGAAACCTGTGAGCGTTCTGCAATTTCAGATGAAATGGTATTATGTTCCCAAACGATTATGCTGAAAAGTTTAATGACTGTTTTCAGTAGACTAAAACGCGTTCTTGGGCTAGTTGGTGCATGGTCTGACAAAAATTTAGACGCAGAAAGGATCAAAACCAGGTGATGAGAGAACTGTTGGAGGCTTTCTGCATAAGTAAGAAGTGTTCCTAGTGTGCTAGTGTGCCGTCTTTGAATTTATATCGCAACTAATTGCACTTTTCAGACAAGTCTTGATAACAGAAGGTTGGTTTTCATTCTCTTGCGGTGATTTCATTGTGACTCGTGCATGCGCCTGAAGTTACCTGGGATGCAATGCTTTTTCCAATAAATCAGTTGTTAGCTGGCACCAGTCCTGTCATTTCTTGTCGTCGTCCTTCGTGCCTCCAAAATTTTGTCTATTTGCAGTAGTTGGTGAGTGCGCCAAGCAATATAAATATCACATTCTCTTCAAAATATTATTTGCAGGCAGTTACCGATTTTTCTTATTTTGACTTCACGAAAATATAGTTAAATAAATTGTTAACGACTTTCATTTGCTTTCAGTAATGCTGTCAAACTGCTGCTCCCCCTTGATTCAAGTGTTATAGCTAATCTGGCAATAAACAGACGCCTAATATAGCGACAATGCCCAACTCCCAAGGTGAGGTTGGATTATTGCAAAGAATTTTTCGCTTTGCTAAAGAGGATCACAAAGCCTTGCGAAACTGACGGCATCAGAGTATTCTTCAGCAAGTGTTATGGCGCATTATGCCTTCGTTATTGTTACCTGAAAACGAACTGACTTCGCACAGTTGCTCCGGAGCTCGTTCCAGAAAAGTAAGTATCAGAGTTGCCAGTTCCGCTTATAATAAGCGGATTTGGGCTTTTTTTCCCGAGTGGCTTGTAGAGTTTTCCAGTCGCTTGTCGCGTTTTTTGGGCTTATTTGCATTTGCAGACAATGTTAAAAAGTAAATAAGTGTTTTGGTTCATAGTTGCACATATTTTCGCTGTACAATATATTTAAAGTGATTTTTGCAGCTCCCTTCGTATTTAAGTGACATTTTTTTATTATAAATAGAAATATCTTCAAGAACTGAAAAATTCATAATATTTCCGCTTGTTTTTGGCTTATTCTCGAAAGTTGCGCCGCTTTTTTTGGGGCTTCCTTCTTGATTATCATTTGCTTGCTAGCTCGGTAGCACTTGGCAACTCTGGTGCCAGGTGCCAATTAGCCCTCAAGTTCTGGGGATAAGATAATTGTTGTACAATGCTAAACTAAGAACGAACGACTTTTTTATTTGTGTCGGTGGCAACATCAAGTGGCCGGCAGCCTGTGTCAGTTTTGGCTTCGAAATTTCTGCATGCGCTAGGCTGAAAAAAAAAAGACTATGATTAGTCTCGATGTTATTATTGAAGCTCCTGTTCCAGGCCTCAACGGTCTCTACTTTTTCGTGGGCTCGGTGAATAAGCTTCTGCATCTGGCGTGGATCGCTGCGACGCTAGACGGGCCTCCCACAAGATGTGTAGATTGAGACTGGAGCATTAGGAGGATCGATGGCTTTGCGTTAACGTTGGCACTCCATCGTGACAGGAAAAGCCGTAGGCTGCACACTATTCCCGGGCATTGATTGCGATAGGATGCGCAACACATGTCACAAATGAAAAACCGAATTTATTTCATTTTCAACATTCGGTTTTTTTTTTTGCATAAGCTGCTGCCGGTGAATATGAAAAAGCGTTCTTGCCGTCCTTAATCCCTGTCCGCTTTCTTTATTATACGATGAACTTCTCTTTTCAAGGAGTACCCTTCTAATAAATATTCTTCACACGGTGACTATGTGTAGTATTCTGAGGTGGACTTAGAAAACACATTCTCTTCTATCTCTGTGCAGACACTCATGTTAAAGACTGTAATTTTAAGTAGCAGTCATACTTAACCCGATCATTAATGAGGCGCCTTTCTGAATCTACTATAAAGGACAGGGAAGATTTCCTATTGCTGATGCATTGAATGGGCCCGCCTAGTAAATTTCTTCCTAAGGTTATCATGTTGGTTCCCTATTTGAGCGTTGTGCGGAGAACGCTAAAATAATTCAGCGATGTTTTTACCATTTGGAATGAATTTTATCGTAGAGCTTAGCGCGATTACACCTCGACAGCTCTTGAAGCTTTTACTCTCAAGCGTTGTGTCAGTAAGCTAAAGCGACAAATGTGCATCCAACGCACGAATCTTTGGTGTTATACCTGCCACCACCATTCATTAAAACGTAATCCTAGTGTGAACGTGATTATGATGCGTAGCTTTTCTACCGCAGGAAGGATGACAGCAAAGCTAAAAGGATGGTGGCAGCCGGTGTATCCTTGACCGTCATCGTAGTTATCATCCTGTTTCTGCTCGAGGGCAGCTCATGTAAGTCATTGTTATATCACGAAAAAGCGCAAACGCCCAAGAAGATGATGTCAGATTTCACTTGGCGCTGTCTACCAACATGTTGGCAGAGTGTACTCTTAATTTCTCGTCCTTCTGTGCTGTTTCTTGATATTACGCTTAAAGTATGAGTGCAGTAATGACATGTCGCACCCCGCACATGGCACGCTGTGTGACCGAAGAAAAGCTGATGATAGAGTACGCCGTTATCGCCCTTCGGACAGCATGGGGGAGGGGTGATGCGCAGTATGCGAAGCTGCAGATGATCGAGCGCATTCAAGACAGAATTCATCATATAACATATAAGAAGATAAGGTGTTGAAACACGGAGACCACAGTCAAGAAAAAGACAAGGCAAATGCCGTGTTGCCTTCTCCTTACTTGTTCACCTCTTTTGTGTCGGTGCATGTGCACCTTGCCTTCTTTTGTGTTGAATCCTGACCAACAATACTCCGTTTCGACATCAGGTGCAACGCTGATGCACGAACTTCGGTCAGCAAAATATGCAAGTACCCGCCTCTCGCGCTTAGATTTCGTCGTTGTAAACGTGGCCTCCGTGATTAAAATCGGCTGCGCACTGCCATAACCAATCGCGGAGGCCACGATACGACAATAAAGAAACGCTGAGGGATCCGGGACAAGCTATTGACCAGCTTATAAATAACGGGGCTTGTTTATTTCTAAGGCACACAGCGCCTTCATTTGTTATTCAGTGTAACAACGACAAAAAAATCACATTGCGGGTGTTAAAATCATTGAACTATTTATTGGTTTGAACCAGCGCCTCCTCTGTGCCTGGGCGAAGGAGCGGAGCGCAATGGGAGCCGACCGTCGGCGTTAGTGCGGCTTTTAGCCGCCGGGCGCCGCCACCGAAGTAGACCCGCCGACGCGTCGTCGCTCGTGCAAACGAATGCCGTGGCTGCATTCGAAGCTGCTATATGGTTCAGTTTTCGGCTGTATTCGCGTTGTTTAAAGTATAATGAAAACTTGTTAAGTTAAATCATGAAACCCTTGTCGTTCTGGGCAACCAGCCCATTTCGAAGGCGTGTGTCTTTCGCGGCTATTTGATCGAGACGCTCGCGCGTCGTCTGCTAGCCCGATTCCAGAGAGCGCGTGCCAGTGATACGCGGAAAATTGTTTTGTCACCGTTACGTTCGCTTGACTGAGAGTCGGTTTTTGACTGTCTGAAAGTCGATTTTCGAAAGCAGCATTTGCTAAGAGCTAATGCTGAAAGCTTGGGCGCTTAAAGTTCCGCGATGCGTGCTACAGTTTACTGGTGTAGCGCACTATACGCAAGCCTGGAGTTCATGCGCTAAATAGCATGAAATGTCACTAGACTGCTTCCAGGGATATACGTGATCGCCCGTTCCCTTCGTAAAGCTTTTGAGAATTGGATTTGTTGCCACCGGGAGAAAGCAACAGCTGGTGCCAGAAAAAGAGGAACTATGCCAAGTGATTCCACCATTTCAGAGCTTCAACCAGTTAAATCATGGTGGTACGAAAAACAAACAAAAACAGCTACATGTGCCGCGCGCTTCCTGAAACACTGACCGATGTGTGTGAACAGACGCTGTCGTTCAAGTATAAAGTCGTAGTGCCGACTCTCAACTTGAGCGAATGTCAAAGGCGTGAAAACTGGCGCGGCCTGTTGTCAGTTGCTTGAGCAAGTCGTTTGTATTAAATGCGAAGCATTTCTTAGCAAACCTCAGACACTTTGGACGTTTCTATCTACGTATCTATCTATCTATCTATCTATCTATCTATCTAGCCGCCTACGTCTGGGCGCTCTCCTGGTCGTCTCTATAACTTGTAATATACCAAATTTGGCATAGCAGGGGATCAGTATATGGCGAACACGATACACTGGTCGTGACATGAATAACGCAAAACACCTATCGCGTACGTCATGAAACCCTTTCTCTCAGTCACGTGTGGCACATACCCGTAAACCAGAGTTAATATTATGCGGGTATGTGCCACAGGTGATACAGTCTCAGCGAACACAGTAACGGCGAACACACACATTGACACGCAAGGAAAGTGATAATAATAGTTGTTGGGGTTTTATGTCCGAAAGCGACGATACGATATGAGAGACGCCGTAGCGAAGGGCTCCGCAAATTTTCACCATTCGGTATTCTTTAACGTGTACCGAGATCGCACAGAACACGGGCATTCAGCATTTTGCCTCCATCGAATTGCGACCGCCGCGGCCGGGATCGAACCCGAGACCTTCGGGTCAGCAGCCGAGCACCTTAACCGCTACACCACCGCGGCGCACGCAAGAAAATTGAGGAAACTGAAGACAGAACACCCCTGGAAGACGCTCAACTACCACCCACTCGTCCTCGTGGTCCGCAACGTGCACCACGTGGATTACGCAAAAACCGGTGTCAATGCCTCCTACAATCAATATGCGGAGAGTACCAGGCCTCTCATCATTACCGGTGACTTCAACATTGATTTATCAAGACCCAACAACGCTTGGTCCTTATACTGCGTGAAACACGGATTGGGTGTGAAGAGGGAATCAGAAGACCTCGCTGCCACGTCCACGACAGGAGGCCTCATAGATCGTTTCATCTTAAGAGGCATCCAGGATTTCCACCAGCTGCACTATACCTCGCACTTCACTACACTTAGACTCTTCATAGCCGATATCACGAACAGATCCGATTAACAAGTCCCGTCCAGCTGCTGGTGCTGACTGACCACGGTGACGATAACCTTGTTCAAGAACTGTCGAGAACCCCTTCTACACATACACACGGGTTCGTGAAACGTGTGTGCGTTCTCCGTCGTAAAAGAAAAACATAAGCATAATTACTGTAAGTCACCTCTACCGAATTTTATTTCTTTATCAAGAAAGGTAAATAAAAAAAAGACAATCGTCATTTCCCTCAGTTCCATTTGCAGAGTGGAACAGAACAGCATGACATACTAAGGCATTGGTGCGGTTTCAATAGCCTGAAATAGGAAATAAAACGCGAATACTATCAAACTCGAGTGCAAGTATCGAACCGGCAGCACGGACTGACAGACTGCCTGCGGAATACGTACAGTGGGAATGCAAAGACACGCGAACATGCGGCATCTGCATTCTTTGCTGTTTCGCATTTATTTTCAAGTGGTTATAGCCTGGATGATTGATGAAAAGACGACGTCATCCACGACACAATAAAAGACCATCTAGCATCTTTTTATTGCCACCACGGTTAGAGCGTGATGAAAACAGCGAGCCGGTATGTTCGCGTTTCTTTCCATCCCCCTGTACCTGTGAAAGCTTGCAAGAAGCATAAATGCAATTTAACTCGGATGCAAAAACGAATTCGTGAGCTTCGCGATACGCGCGGCAGTTCAGCGCCAGCTTCCCGTAGTCTACTTGCACAGCACCACCACGCGGCGGACGCGGAGCGCGCGCTCGACGGCCCGAGGAGAGCGTTCGCCCAGGCACTTTGAACGCATCTACTGCAGGGAGTATCACTAGCTTACACCGCGTTGCACCTGATACGTGAAACGGAGCGCAGCTTAATTTTCAGCCGTTAAAAAGAGGGGTTGATAAGAGATATGTGCGCCGTAGAAGAGGGAGAGACAAGTGAACGGTAAAGAAGTGAGAAGGAGGGGTGTATTGAGCCAAGTGTGCGTCGATCTCGTCCTCCACTTCGCACAGAGATATAGACGGGGTCATTGCACCGAATTGCAAAGCTAATTCGATGGTCGTAAATGGCAGCGGTGGATCGAACGTATTGGAGTCGGGCAAGCGGGTGTCCTTTCGAGCAGCAGGTTCTTTTTGCGCGCTAATATGAATACCACACAGATCGAAAAATAAAGGTCTCGTCCTTGCAACCTGTGATATGATATTTGGCTAAGCAGCAATGTCATAATCTGAGATGAAATACGGTCACTGACCAAGTCTGATGAAATTATCTGACGTTTCTGAACCGTATACGGGTTCCTTGTTCACTGAGCTGTACTGGAAGTCGTTGTGACAAGGACTTCCCGTCCAGCTCAGTTAACCAGGAACCCGTATGCGGTTCCGAAACGTCGGATAATTTCATCAGACTTGGTCAGCAGTGTTGAAGGTAACGCGTTACTTTTTTTCAGTATCTAAGTAACGTACTCGTTACTATTTCGGAACTGTAACGGGTAACGTACTTTCGTTACCATTTTTCGGTAACGTGAGGCGTCACGTTACCCGTTACTTTTCATTCCAATTATACTCGCAGTCTTGCACAAAATTCATTCGTCTTGTAGAAGCGCCTTTTTCAGAGTGCGCCCCGACGTTATTTTGCCGCTGCGGCGGACTGCTGTCGGCCCGCCAAGCGTTGACAGAGCGATAGTGCATGGGGTCCTCTTTAGCGCGTGGGAAACAGCAATGGGGAGCAAATTGCCGAAATTTCTCAAACGGATTTGCTATAGTTTCGGCTACCTTGCTATTGAGGTTCAAGTTGTCGTTGACTGTCGATGAAGTGAAGCGTAATGCGGTCCTTGTAACCGTCAAAAGCCAGATGTCGAGATCTGCTCGACTTGCGGACATCAAGACTCGGCGTGAGCTCCAGGATAACGGATGATGACTTCTTCGTAAATGCCTTCTGAACATAATCGCTAACTGACGATGAGCGACTGTCTCGGTATACCTTTGGTGCTGCATGGCATCGCCATGAGCGGGCTCAAGGAAAATTTTCCGCGCCTTCACCAGCTCTTCGTGAAAGTGAATGCAGGAGTACCATATTCGCAATGCCCACGAACTATAGGTGGCGCGCCGTGCTTTTCAAGATGGTGCCAGGAGGAGGGTCAACCCGTTTGTTAGCATAGGAACAGATAGGACGTGCTGACGTACGGCCCGTGCCGCTTTCACCGGATGAAGTCATGAGCCGCGCTCAATTGGATATGAGACTAAAATACTTTCCCAAACCATGAAAAGTGCAAAGTACCCCCCCCCCCCACGTAATTATTTGCTGTGATGTGAAAGGTTATATTTCAGCTCCGTTACCGTGCATAACGATGCTTTGCGAAATCCTGTGCGTGCTACATAAAACTGCATGAACTAAAATTGACGTATGAGCTGAACGGCACACCGAGGTAGCCCGTACCGAGCCTGCCTGACGGATTTGCCGCAGTAGTAGGCCGCCAGCGAGTAGCGTCATCGCTGCAGCACGGGACCGCACGTTTAACGTGGTTATGGTTTGCAAACATAATACGCCGCCGTCATTACTTGTGCAGTCGGGAACGCGGTATTACGTCTTCAACGGAACACGAGCATTTAACATCCCATTCAGTAGCGCTTGTGTCACAGCCATGCTGAGACTCTAGCCGTGTGCAATTCACTTCACTCGCATGTTGCAGATTCGATCAGCCCGATCCAAACGTGAATATCGAAAAGAATGCACACGTATGCTTTTCGCAACGTCGAAGAAGTTAGCCGAGAGGCGTGGATTGTGGCCGTGACTGCACGTTCCATCGCTCTAACCATTTCGCTTCGCTGGTCGACTTCGAGCGTGTTGGCGATGCGGCGCTCCATAATATCCACAATAATTGTGATACATGCAATGCACATTGCACAAGAGGAACTATGCTTTTATTCTGATCTCGCTCAAGGATATTATACATTAAATACAATCAAAGTGACTTACGAGCGTGAAAGAACATTAACGCACGAGGGGACGTGAAGTGCAACTTGCTCCTCGGGAGTTCAGCTGATCGTTCACCGTCGCTGTCACAGCGGTCACTCTCGGTGCTTTCACAGTCTTCAATGTCCAGTGAAAAATCCTCGTCGTCAAGATGGTTTCTTTCAACATCACTGCAGAAAGCAATCCGAAGAAATTCCTCCGCCGAACGACTGCGACCACTCCGCGTCACCACGTTTACAATTGGAGAGACGTCTGGGCGCGAAGAACAT
The DNA here is from genome assembly GCF_013339695.2 of Rhipicephalus sanguineus. Taxonomy (NCBI): domain Eukaryota; kingdom Metazoa; phylum Arthropoda; class Arachnida; order Ixodida; family Ixodidae; genus Rhipicephalus; species Rhipicephalus sanguineus. The sequence goes on from NC_051185.1 coordinate 146,700,330, forward strand.
TATGCTCCCAGAGAATATCTACCACTTTAGAGAACGGAAACTGTACCTTTGACTGTAGTACGGAAATAAGGGTAGCGGCGGCGTACTGAACTGCAATAGAGCGAGGCGAGATGGCGCTGCAAGTACTATCATCATCATTAGACAAACGCGTTTTTGCGGTTGGTTCGCCCTGGTCGCGCTACTGCGCTTTTTGCTCTTTATGGTATTTTGTTCTTTGTCGTTGCTAAATCGCTGCTCGCGTGTGTAATATTTATCGCCAGGTGACCAAACTGGCCTCGACTGGCAAAAACAACGTCAATCAAGTAAGGTTTGCATCGTTTATTGTGAGTGCCCAAGCTGGTACAAGCAATGTATACAGTCAGGTCCAAGCAAAACAAGTCACTCATACACGTCGAAAGCTTTCAACCCGTACGTGTGTAATCAGTCTGAAAGCTAACAAATATGTGCATATAACTGAACACCGAGATCGCTGAAAGAACGTTGCTCTCGTTGTGTAGCAGCGTCCGAGTTTTAACAGCATAGCTTTAGGACAAGGGTCTTATCCTTCCTTTAGTTATGCGGCGCTTGCCAGGTTGTGTTGATCTTGCATGGTGTGGAGTCGGAAACGAAACATGCGCTACGCCGACAGATAGTTGGCGCAGTGAGAGCAATGTAGTTTTGATTAATCTTTTACGTAAACAATCGCGGATGCGTACAGTTCTGCATCTTTCTCGCTCTGCGATGTCACCTTGAATGCGTTACAAATAAAGAATATCGCGTCGTGTCTACAGGGCAGGCACGAATTTCTCGGCCGTGAAGCCATACCATAGGTAGTACGTATTCAGGTAATAGGTGGAAGAAAATATTTCAGGCTCGTTTTGTTCCTCGATATAGTTCAGTTACACAGTTTCTACAGCTAGAATTTCTTGGCGCTAGTAGTAATCGGACTGCTGAGTATGCAGCGTAGATGAATGCTAAAGAAACAGAGATATAAGGCGAGTGCTTACAGATTCTAGAAGCACAATTCTAAGAAAATAAGCTTTAGGCATGCAGTGTACATCTTCGTTGGTGTTCGCACAGAACACTAAACAACTGCTCAGCCGCAAGCACAATCTCTGTATCACAAAGACATGTCGATAGAACTTGAGCACTCTGTTGCAAGCAAACACTCACGAAATCAAACTGTGGGGCACGATGTGAACCTGTGCCAATGCTGGATAAATAAAGGTCATATATATATTGCATACTTGTTATTGTGTTATTTACTTTTTCAATATATTTGGGCTTGGGAGCACAAGTATGTATTCTCCCTGCTACTTTTAGAAGCTCCGGCTTGAAATACTGTCACATGCGCTCCTTTCTTTGTATGTTTTATGTTATTGGCCAATTGCACGTGTAGTTACTGCATTGCACAAACCGTGCCAGAATGTCTGGGAACATTCCAGATTATTTTAGGATCTTCTGTTAGGCTGGAACGTGCAATTGCAAACAGCTCAGTTTATTGTCGAACTAACGCAGCGACCAGTGATAATGCTGGAATGTTCGATGCCGCAGGTATAAATGCCGACGCGCCTTGCCACAGATCAGTTTATCGACGGCCGACGCCTGTTCGCCGCTATCAGTGTGCAGTGTGTATTGTTGTAGTTTGACTTTTCGTTTCCCGGCCACAAGTTCGGCCGAACAAAAAGTTTCATCTTGGACACACCGACTGCTGCTTTTGTCGACGTCACGACCCCGTGACAATACGTAAAATCTTGTAGTGTGGCTGTGGATAAGTCCAAGTTCATGTATGTTTTAAATTACCTCTTCGATTTCCTAGGTTTTTCTTCGTGACAGTAGTTTACAGACTTTCACTTCATAGTGGTAGGTGCTACAACTGTGACATGTTAATTTAATCAAACAGCAGAAGTAGGTGTGTTCAAACAAATTTGGCACGTTTCTCTGCTATGTAAAAAAGAAAACACTACCATACTCACTGAACACAATCTCACTCATCACGACAACGTAAACGTGCTTGGTGAAGCTGTGCTGGAAGAAGTGCTCGTCACACTTATAATTTGTTTATTAGCTGTAAATAATTTGAAGGAGCCCATTGAACATATGTGCAAAGGCTAATGTAATTGAGCACAGCCTTGTAAAGCTTTGTCGTATCTTTTTGTAAACTTCTATGATCTAAACACAGTTATTTAAGGCAAAACAGTTTTCAGCATAGTGTGTAAACTATCTCATAAGGCACAACTAAATGTTGCATTTACGTTGCGCGGCAGCTGTATTTTCGATGGAGGCGAAAATGTTTGAGGCCTGTGTACTTAGGTTTAGGTGCACGTCAAAGAACCCCAGGCGGTCGAAATTTGCGGAGCCCTCCACTACGGCGTATCGTGATTTTGGGACGTTAAACCCTACATATTATTAGATGTTGGAAAGACTGTTAATTCCCCTCACTGCCGTGATGTTCGTTTTGTAATGCGATTTATAATTTAAAAAAACTGACCCTACGTTTCGAGACCCGTTTGGTCTCTTAGTTTTTTTTAAATTAAGAAGACTAATGATTAAATGTGGCTGGAGAGTGTTTTTATTCTTATAATCTTGCCCAGCCAGACAGACTTCTATATATTTACCCTTAAATTTATAATTTACACACCATGATATTATTATGAGTCATACAGTAGTGGGCAACTCTAGATTGATTCTAACTGACTGGAGTTAAACAAACGCAGTTGTAGCCTTGCTGAAGACAAGACTGCTTGTCGAAACATTTGCTCCAGCGACACCTCTTGTTAACAAATTCTTCGTCTCTTCAAGCTTCCGCCTTTCCCTGAACTTCAGACGCAGATCTAAGCACACGAGCGTCTTTGCATTTCGCCCCCAATGAAATGTGACCACCGTGGCTGGGTATAAAACCTGCGTCGTTGAGCTCAGCAGTGCCAGGTAACGTAACTAATGCACGGAGCTAGTGCTCAATTTCAACGCTATTGCGGTGTAGATTGCATGACACAGTAGACAGCTAATACTTGTGGACGATTGTAGGCACACCTCCATGAGATGCCTGGTAAACCATTCACAAATACAGCATTGCAAGCGTGAGGTTCAAGATGACCTGTTGTAGCAGACGTTCACATGTTTCGCCGCACTTGCAGGGTGGACATTCGGGGGTAGTCATCCTGTCGTTGCCCGGCAATCCTGGAAAAACAATGACATCACCAGATATTGATAAGCATTATCAGTGAATATTAAACTTTGGAAAAATAAACGTATAAACACAGTGAACAAAAACAGTGGTTTGTTATACATATATGTAAACGTACCTTATAATGCATGTTGTTTCACTCGGGCTAGCTTCTTTACAGGCGTGTCATGTAACAGGTGCCTTGCTCATTGCACACAGCTGTTTCCTTGTCAGACCAGGAGACTATGGCAGAAAAAAAAAATATATTTCTGATTATAGTGCCGGTTTCTTCATCACAATAAAGTGAATGTGCACTCACAATTATGTGAAGCTTTCGTTGCACTAAATGTGCAGTAAAAATAACCTAAACTGACAACAGGAGAAATGAGACCTCTAAACCTGGCTTCTCAAACGCTACTGCGGCAAAATATAACTCGTATCTTTTTTGCACTGATATGCGGGCTAGTTACGAAGATACATGCGAGACGTTGGTGACGCAGTTGCCTTTCTTTATTGCAGCGGCCTGGTCAATGTGAACCGAACGATAAACTCAGCAACTTGCTCCCACTTGAAGCCACGCCTCAAGTATCGCACGTTTTCTCATCGACAGAGTTTGACACGTCGAAAATTTTAATATTGCAGTGCGTCGCCTCCGTGTGACACCCACACGGTCATTGGTAAAAAGCTGAAGCAGTGGGTTTTTATACTCACCGGTTCGTATATTCTCGAGCTTGAAACGAGTGTTCATCCGGTGAACGATTCAACGGTCCCTTCGTTCTCCCGAAGTCTGCTGAATGCGTTTCGTGAAAGCATTTCAACGAGTCAAAACAAATAGAACGAAAGCGAGTGTCTCGGCCGGCAGTGACTGGAAACTTTTACAGCGAAACGAAAGAGCGCGAGACCCATCCGAATGCACCGTGAACCGTTACGTTGCCTCTGCCGCCGTATATTTTGAAATGAACATAATGATGCCGATAGGCTGCTGACAACTACGAGTCTGTTGGAGCAAAAACTATTACAAAAGATTGATGACGTGGTAACTGGCAAGGCAAGGCCACTTCGTATAAACAGCAATTTGTTTATTGAAGTGTAACAGTAAGCAAACAACTAAACTTCCTTATTTCAAGAATATTTTAATTTGAAGTTTAGGCCCGACGAGGGCGCCCCTACATAAAAAGTCAAATAGCGCGAATGGCGGCCACCACAACGTCGCCATGTTATCCTAACGCAGAGGTTAGTAGATCCACTCCCTGTGTTTGAAGCTGGAACTCGCCGCGGTCGATTTTTTCGCCCTCTGTGGCGATCGCTGGAACTTGCGACTTTCCGGGGCCTGATGCTCTCGGATCGGTCAACGAGCAAATCGCTTGCAGTGTGCTGCCACCTATCAACAAACGTACAAAAACAAACGGCGCAGCGCTGGCTATGAAACCAACACCAACACACTGGCGAAGGACGGTGTGGAAAGCGTTCGCTCCACGAAAGGCGTGGAGCAGACGCGTCCTCGGATGATTGAAACGTCGCTCGCACGATTAGTAACAGCGCTTTGCTTGCAAAGGATAGAGGCCCTATTTTAATGTATCGACAACTTGAGATCGCTGAGTTTTACAAGAGCACATCGCGAGCCTGCGCGACCTCCCGCGTACAGTGTTATGGGATTCATGCTCTACAAGAAACACTGATCAATGCTATATACAAGTAAAACAGGGTGAGATTCAACTGAATATGTCAGACGATAACATTTAACTAACCTACGTGGCTACAGAAAGCCTCGCGAAGCTGATAGTATGCGTACGCTGTCGGCTAGCATTGAAAGCGCCAGTTGCCACGTATTTTCACGAAAACTTCGCGTCTCGCAAGAACGAATCAGATTTCTCATGTCACGGAGGGCCCGGTTTGTTCACTGATGCAGGGAACATGCAAAGCCGTAGTGTTCCTTTCTTGCCAATGCGTTAACACTGAGGTTAGCACAGCCGAACAAGGGAGCGACTGCGTAGTGCTGCCATTTTATCGTCTACTAACCCTCCTCGAGAGGACGCTCCTTAATTCCGCTTGGCGGCGCGACACTCTATGGGCATTGCGAATAGTGCGTCCGTCGAGTTCCTATTTAGCACAGGTGTGGACTTATTCTCTAATAAGCGAGTCAAGCTGTCCGATTGAAGCTTTGAAACGCAGCTATTGCTTATATTCAGCGGATTGTAGTTACATCAGAAAACTTTCTGTACTACTCTAGCACTGTTTATAAACTTCGCGTTCAAAATTAGTTTTGTTTTTTGCTATTTGCAACTGCTCCTACGTTTCTGGTTATTGAACTCTTGAGCAAGCAAGCCTAACCTTGAACACTGCCACATACGCAGTTGCAATATATATTTGCGGCAATTGTACCGCTCAAAGGGAAAACAAAACTTGTTTATGTGCGCAAGTACTTTTCCCCACATTTATGCCATTTAAGCATTCTTTTATTGTTACAAAATTTGCGCATTGATTTTTGCAATAGAAGCACGCCGTCATAATTACTTCACGTTTGTTCGGTGATGTATTCATTTCGGAGAGCGTTGATGATGAAATTGGTAACTTTGTGTCTAATGACTCATTCCGAAAAATAGCTTCCCCATGTTCCCCAGAGTTAGAAGCAATCACATGTAACTATACAGCCAACTTTAGGAGATACGGCACATTTGTGCAACTTATTCTCGTTTAATCAGTATTTGGGGTAAAATTATTTTCGTTTGGGTGACAACTTTACTGTGATATATAAATATGAGTTTTATGAAGTAGCTATTGTAGGTTCTAGAGGCGCAGACGCATCGATTAATATTTATGTCTATGGAGTAACGGCGGGAGTAACGCCCGTTACTTTTTTTTTTTGGTAACGGTAACGGTAACGCGTTAACTTTTTTTATTGGTAACGCAGGGCGGTAACCCGTTCATTTTTCTTTAGCGTAACGAGTAACGCATTTAGTTACATTTTTTTCGGTAACGCATGCAACACTGTTGGTCAGTGACAGTGTTTCATCTCATCCAGTGCCTCACCAGACGAACTTACGTCGAACTCTTGACAGTGTCATGATCTCTGATGAAATTTTTTGCAAGACTTTCACGTTTTCGACATTCCGTGCTCCGAAGCGAGACTGTGCGGTAAGAGGCAGCTCATTATGACGCCTTACCGTAGAACTAGCGACAGGAACATGTGTCTGTATGGTAACACGTACCAACCATCTGACACGTGAAAAGTTCTTGACGTCAAGTAGTGAGCAAGTGTGATTGGATTGAACGTCTGTGCAAATTCTCTCTGGATGGGACAGTGATGGTAGTCGATGAAGCTTGTATTTATTATTAGGTTATAACCGAGTACAGACTGCTTCCTTCGTGTGCACTGTCTTGGCGCGCTAGAGGTCGCGTATTCTCACGTTATAGCGACGCTCAATCAAAACAAAGGCATCATAATAGGCTGCTTTGAACCAAGCAGTCTCGCCTTAGAACACGGATTCTGCCTACCACTTGTCATTGGCATGCTGGGGAACAAGAACGTCGCTTAATTGTAGCAATTTTTGGACAGCTGTCATTGGTCACTTGTATTAATGTATCGTTTATTTTTTTTTTTCGCCGAAGTTCTGCTTACTCCACACCCAACTATTGCAGAATGAAGACACCAGTATGCATGCAACATGACATCCGAAACAGAACTGTCCACGCTAATTTATCTCGAACATCGTGCTTATCATTAGGAGAGAAATTAGAGATAAGCTCACAGTTGAGGTTCTGCTCTGCAGTTTTTTTTTAATGGTAGAGCAGTTTAAGGCGGCTTGTAGTCCGTGAGCCACGAACAGAAATTCATCATCATTATGAACCTGCACGTGCTCTCTTCGTCATCTTCTTCATCGTCGTCGTCTTCTTCATCTTCTGCTTCCCTCCCCAGACACGTGCGCCGATTTCTCCGTCGCGCGATGCAATAACTATGATGGGCGAGACAAAGAGTACAGAGAGCGAGAAAGAAAGACAAAGATATATACATAGAAAACAACGAGCTAGAGATGGAAAGAAAGAGTAACGGTGAAATAGAGAGAGACAGAGAGAAAGAACGGGGAGAAAGAGCAAGAAAGATAGAGAGAAAGAAAGAAACGAAAATAAACAGCAAAAAATGACGTACAGAAAAATACAGAGAAAAGACAAAAATAAAGAAAGAAAGAAAGGAAGAAAGAAAGAAAGAAGGAAAGAAAGAAAGAAAGAAAGAAACGAAAGAAGGAAAGAAGGAAAGAAAGAAAGAAAGGAAGAAAGAAAGGAGGAAAGAAAGGAAGAAAGAAAGAAAGGAAGGAAGAAAGGAAGGAAGAAAGGAAGAAAGGAAGGAAGAAAGAAAGGAAGGAAGAAAGAAATTTGCGAAACTTAGCAAAACAGCAAAACCCGGGGCTACATATAAGGTGCCTATCAGCTCTGCTGTCTCTTCAGCATTGCGCTACCAGTTCAAGCTGCGCTAATACCTTTTTAACAATACAGACTTTTAAAAAGATTCTGTGACTGTCGGGCTCCTCGCGCTTTCGCACGCGTACTGTACTTTGAGTATGCTTTGCGGCAGCTCAAATGATGGATGTTGAAATGTCTAATTAAAAAATTTCTTAATTAACTTCTTAATTACTGACTTCAGTGTAGAGTTACTGATATGGGAAATCTGCAGGGTGGGCAATTTATGCCATACCCATATTTCAACATATCGCAAAGGTTGCACGTAGGTTAACATATTCATGGTCAAATTTTAATGGTGATGTCCAAATTGAACGCACACGGCGAACAAGAAACGCCGCAGTTCTGTTACGCCAAGGCGACTCTAGCCAGAGCAGGCATCACCTCTTCCCCGACTAAGGCGCGAGCAGTTACACTTCCAGGCACTCTAAGGTCGACGATTATGGTTCATCCACTTCCACGAAATATGAATCCGGTACATAATCAGGGTAGAAGGAGAGCGCGGGCTGAAGCCTTCCTTTCTAAGTTAAACACCAGAAGAGAAAAGATTACACCATCTCCCGCTAAAGGGAACCATGTGTGGATGCGAAGCAGCAGGGAGATGGTTAGCTTGAGCGGCAGATGGTGTAATTTTTTTTCTTGCGTTCTCGAGCCTGTGCCTTCCTCAGGCGTAGAATCAGCACTGTCTTCCAGTCTCCATCCAGCTTCCGCTGCGTGGAACTGCCGGCGTCCGAGGTATTTGACTCCCGCAAAGTCGCAACATCATGTGCGTCTGCCTCTCCGCAGTCCATGCCATTGGTGTCGTCGTGGGATTCTTCAGTGAGGGAAGGAGAGCACGAGCGCCCCGCGTCTAGAGCCACAGAAGCAGACGCGGCCATCGGCCGCTCGTGGCACGTCAAGACGCTGGAGTCGTCGCTGCTGCCTACTCGTCGCAGGAGAGAATGAGGCACGCGAGAGGGGGAGATGGGGAGTGGGAGTGGAGAGGAGGAGCGGAGAGGAGGCGGTGAAGAGGAGGTGTGTGGAGAGGATGTGCGCATGCGCAGTAAGGGTGGTCACGCCGCACACCACCACCACCACCGGATTGAACTCCGCCATAAGATGCTTCGCATCTAAAAACGCGCGCTGCGTAGAGGCATCTCGTTCGGGACCGAATAGGTTTGTGGCCGCCGTGGCAGACAGGAGCGGCTGCACCGTTTGTGCCGCCTTGTAAGGACCAAGTCCTTCGGGGTGGCCGAACAGGTCGCCATCTCTCTGGCGCTAACGACTAGAGATCCATTTTTCTGATTCCATGACGGCCGTCAGGTCGTCCGTCAGCTATCGTCGCGGACTGAGAGGTCATGGGTTCGACTGCCGTTTACAGAACATTTTCTTCTAGTTTTCTTTCTTTTTGCCATCTGATAGTGTGCATATTACTGACGTAGTTCCGTGACGGAAACATGTCATGAGAGTCTTGGTGGACCCCGGCATAAAACACTTTCGTGTTAAAATGATTTCATTAGAGTTCATTACTTAGCGATCAAGTATTCTATCAAACGCTGTATCATGAGGATTTTTACTTGCATCGCATCAATAGAAAAATTATGCGCCAAATTGCATATATTCTCTGATTGCACAATTTTTTCTCCGGAAGACTTGAAGTCTATTTCACCACTAAACGTCTTTGTACGAAAAAAACACTTTCGTGCGAATCACACTGATAATAAGTTTGCTTAGATAGAGTTCGAGTTAGCTTAAGAAGAAATCGCGAACTTCGAAAATTTTCGTTGTTTTTGAAAATACGTAGCTGGCAGTTCAGCACGAAAATTTCAGAATTGTTAAATAGCTAAACTAAACAGAACTTCAGTAGTAGCGCAAGCGCTGTTTCGAAGCTCCACACACAAAAATAGATTTTATATGCGTTTTTCTATTAGGCACAGATTTAAAAAAGTGCCTTGCTGTATACACGGTGTTACTTTTAGAAAATCTAGATTTTTAATAGAAAAATGTAATGACAGTCAGTGTCCTCTCGTCTTCGCACACGAACTCTACGTCGAGGAGGAAATACTGTGCCACAGCTGAACAAACCAATTACAAACGCTCGTTTATTAACATTTTACTTATTGACTTGAGGGAACGTGTTATATGGGAGAGTTGCAGGGCGTCACAATTTATGTAATAACAGTTTTTTTACACATGGCCAAACTTGCACGTAATTTTACATATTCATCATCGAATTTTAATGGCGATGTCGAAAGTGACCACGACTGGTGCTCAAAAAACGCGGCCGTTCGTTAGATGAGAACGGAAGTCACCGTGACAAGAAAGTGACGAAATTTTAATCAAGGCTCATCAAAGAATATTCTGCTCAGGACAATCGGCACGCAGTCTGAAATACACAAGCATACCACTTATTCTTCGCGCGTGATGCTTGGCGCTTATCCCTTTCTTTCATTACCTATAAACAGGCGCAAAAATTTCTTTCGCCTGTACTCAAGAAGAAGCGCCTCAAAGATTGCCGCTGATTTTTGCGCTGTAGAGAGAAAAAAAGTTGGATGCCGCAATTTTCTTGCGTACAGGGTGAAAGAAACAGATAAGCTCCAAACATCGCACACAGAGGTTAGGCGATACGCTGGCGTAAGTGACATAATTTGCCGCTTATATATACATATAAAATGAGTTATTCCATGCCAAGTGTCCTAGACGTGGCGTTCGCCCATAGCAGATTTTGCTGACCATATTTAAACCCTATTCTTATACCCCGAACATTGTGGCAAAACGTTTTTTCCTCGAAAAGGATTATCAGGACCATGGCGCTCCCCTCAAAGTTTGCTTGCTTTTGTTAAGCGCAGACGGTGCGCAGACGGTGAACACAGCGTTTTTTTTTCTTTTTTGCTGTATTTTGTCCCATTCACAGCTTCCTCTGCCGAACGTCTCGCTGCTCAACACGGTGAGGACAGCGACACCACCACCAAACCTGCAATATACGTCGTGCAGGGGGCACCAACGACTAGGGCCAAGACCGCCACAGGCAGTAAGTGCGAGACCTTTTTCACTGCTGGAGTGAGCCCTATAATTTATTTATTTATTTATTAGGACTGCTTGGTACATGCAATGTTGCACTGGAGACCTATTCGAGAACAATGCAGGGTTATACAATACAACAAGGACTGAGAAAAAACAATAATTGCATGATAATTATTAACACACTCTTATACAGCAAAATCAAACAACATTAGCAGGAAAGAAACCTCAGATCTAATAGAGAATATGCTCTTCCAGAGACTGAACAAAATTAGGCTACGCCTTTCTAAAGAAGAAAAATAGAAAAAAAATGTCACTAATTTGCCTATTTAGAAAGACCCATTAGGACCTTGGTGTTTGTACTGAAACCAGGATTTACCAATCACGAGTTTTACAAAAGAAAGAAATGTAATTGTAGGTGCTGCTTAGCACACGTTCATTGCTTGACAGAAGCCACAGCCCACTGGCCAGCTATGGTGTGGTGACACTCGAAACACTGCCGCTGCAGTTGTGGTTTGAGCATTTCTTGTTTGTGTTGGCACGCACCGTGGTACAGTCGTTACGGTGCTCGACTGCTCACCAGAAAGTTGCGAGTTTGACCCCGGCCGCGAATGTCGCATTGCGATGGAGCCGAAATGTTAAGAGGCCCGTGTACTGTACTGTGCGGTGTCAGCGTACGTTAAAGAACACCAGATGGGCTAAATTTCCGAAACCATCCACTGCGCGATAATAATATCGTGAGTTTGGCGCGTAAAACCCTACAAAACTATATCTTGTTTGTTTTCGCACACGCGTACTTGCAAATTGGGAAATACTTGTGTCAAAATACTTCGCAAACCACCTATTCCTCGCCCTCTTTTCGTTGTGTGCTAACAGTTCGACGGAAGATTATGCAGAATATGCTCAGCTTTTCAAATGTAGATCACAATTCCATACTTCGGTACGCTCACTTGATGACGAAATTAACAGGGAACACGCGACAAGTCGCTAGGATTTCTCCACGAATGGTACCCGGAATAAGTTATTAACAAATTCTAAGTTAGTTTCCTCCTGGCTAAGCTACTTAAAGACACGTAATTTGAAAGCCACTCTGGCGTTCCATACGTTTCAAGAGCTAGCGAAGTTCTATAAGCCACATGTTCTTATGATACAATCTTCGAATATTGCACACACTTCCAACGGACTGATAAGTCGGCATACTTGTGCGAAATACCGGCTGGTTAGTTGCCTAGGCTTAACATCCCAAAACGACTCAGGATAAGGCTACAGGAGACGTCGTAGTGGACTCTCGATAATTTCAACCGCCCGGGGCTCTCCAACCTACAATGACCTCCCATACTACCTCCCATACTCTAGCATTTCGCGTGCCATCGACATGGGACCGGCGCAGCCGGGATCGAAACCGCGCCGTTAAGGTCAGCAACCAAGCACCGTAACCACAGAGCCATCCCAGCGGCAGGCGAAATATCAACTGGAGAGCGTAGATAATATCCGGTGTAGTCTAAAAATGCTATGCGCAGACTGCAGCTGCAGTTCTGTCGGCAAAGCTTCCAAGTTAAAGACACCAAAGCGACGTCTACAACAACAAGATGGTGTCTTATTCGCTTGCCGAGCGAGCCGATAATCAGTCACCACATCAACAGGAAAGCAATGACTATCTGCTAAGCACGAAGGCTTGGCTTAGATCGCCCGCCACAGCGACTGTATTTCGATGGGAGCGAAATGCAAAAATGCTCTTTTACTTAGGCCTCACTGATGAACCTGTGCTTTTTGACAGTCAAGGTGAAAAACACACCGAAACGTTACTGTACAGCACGGGTTCCTTGATGTTACAAACGGACGGGCGACAGCGGGTGCACTCGGCATTCATCGTGACACAATTCATACACGTCTGAAGCACGAAGAGCTGACTGGTCTGTACGATACGCGTCTTCAACTGTACGCCATACAGACTTCGCCTTGTGCACTATTCTGTAGTTTCATAACAATGTTCTCCAATAAACTGCTGGTGTTCACTGCAAATAGTTGGTAAACAGTTGCCAAAGTTATACGAGTTAAGTCATAAACAAACGACACGAAAAAGGAATTCAGGTGACGCCGTCGGCTCCGTAGTTTTGGTATTTACCGTAGTGCCATTAATTAAAATCTAATTTAGGCAATGTGTACACATTTGTGCTTGTTTTTCTCAAATATAAGCAGTGGTGCAAATTTGGAAACATGCTACCACGCTCGATGTCGCGGAAATCACTGCTATGATGAAAGCACTTTATTTATTTACTCTTTATTTCTTGCGTTTCGCTGTCACTGGATGTGTTCTCCGAAAGGGAGCTTTTGCATTTCGATAAGAAATATACGAATAGAAAAGGACACTCATGCTATGCCTTGGCTTCTTAATAGCGAAAACACGTGGTCGAAATGATGTCAGGTAATTCCACCACGACCCTCTATGGTAACTTATACCGAGTGTCTCACGTAAAAAGAGCCAAGTATTTTAAAAAAGTGGTTGCGCGTCTCGTCTCGGCCAAACGCCATCAACGCTGCGCCGGACACTGCCGGCGTCGTCGCGCAGCGTGGCGCCATCTCTCAAAAGAGGAGGTGCGAAACGCGTGCCAAGAAAACTCGTCAAGCGCTGGCGTTGAAAAAAAGCGCAGGCAACCCTGCCTCAGCGCCAAAAGATGAGAGTCAAAAGTAGGGTGCCCTGTAGGGCGCCTTTAGAACTTCGCTGTTGAAAATAACAAATAAAACTTCAGCGTACTAAAAGTTACAGCTTCTGTGATAATGACAAGAAACAATTAGAAGAACTTGGAAGCAAGATATTTTGTAATAAGTCGTTTGGACTTTACTTTCTCTGCAAAGGGTTGCGGGCCAGAGACCGCGCTTTCTTGCCTTTGACCAGTTGCCTGGATGAAGAGAACGCAACGGGGCCAGGATAGCAGCTCTGACTTTTCGCTCAAGGTCACTTGAAGGCTAACCTGATCTAAAAGCATTTCATGCTATATAACAGGGGTCGGCAACTTTTTCAGGCGGAGCCGAGTTGCGTGTAGCCGACAGGCCGGAGGCGAGACGGCAAGTTCGAAGGGGAAGGGGGGGGGGCTTTACAGGCAAAGAGAAAAAATTCGGAGAATTGACGATAATCGTTATACGTAATCAATAGATATAGTGTTCAACATATATGGGAATAGATAACAATAATCGTTACCTTTAATTAATAAAATAGGCGAATTATCAATAATCGTTCTGACTGACAATAATTATAAGACCTTTCTGGTTAAGTGTGAAGATGGGGCACACTGCCACCCGGAAGCAATCTTTATTTGCTTCTGTCCAACCCATTTCACGTCAAAACTGCCATGTCGGCCTTCAGATAAAAGTGTCACGGGGAGGGGTGGTTCTGACGTCGTGCCAGAGGCCGCATAATACAGCCCCGCGGGCCGCAGGTTGCGGACCCCTGCTATTGGCCGCGAGATCGAGCGGAGTCGCCACCTGGCGGCTCCTGACTTAACCGCGCCTAGTGTGGATTGCTCCATGCGTCGTCTGCTAGCCACGTTGTGTTTGCATGTGTGCGTACGTCATGCAGGACCTCAAAAGGCGGTTTGTTCCGTGCGTTAGTGCAACTTTCACCGCTCGTACGTAAGCCTAACACGACGTAAAGCAGCATTTGGCCTTGATCGGCTGTATATGTACTGTAATAAGATCAGTGAGTGCACTTGTCGGGAGTGCTGTGTGTAGTCGCCGTACCCTCCGTTCACGAGAGTCATATCAGTGTAGGTGACGCTCAGTGGTTCAAGCGCATTGGAAAGTGCACTTGGCGTTGTCCTGAAGCATTAAATCTCATGTGAATATAGCCTTTTATCGGCTCGGTGGTAAAAAAAAAAAGGTTCTCATGCACTTGCGCGTTGTGGTTAGATGTATAACTTCGCGACTGTCGTTTATAGGTTACGCAACGAGCTTGAGTTGTGTATAGTCTTGGCCCCACTACACAGAAATATTTCTGTCAAGTCACGTCCAACACTTCGGTACTTAAATTGTACCCTAAAAAGAACAGAAAATAGAATGACATGGAAATCGCAAAACTGTGTTGCCTTGCGCAATTTTAACTTGTGGCGAAATTTATACAAAAACACCGATGTACCTAGATTAAGGTAGGAGCACTGATGGAGCACTGATGGTCAAAATTAATATAAACGGCGTACTTTACATTTATGTCGTAGTAATTTGACGCGAAGCGACATCTTTTTTTTCTTTATATTATCTTGAGCGTTTGTGTTGCGCTGTAATAGATTGACGGAAAGCAGCGGACATTATTTGCGTGAAAAAACCTACTTTGGTCCTGTGAAATAACCGGGCCTTTGTTTCATTACTGTCGTGCAAGTAATCAATCGAAGAAAGTTCCGTGCTGTACAGTTACCTTTGTGTACTGTTACTGGAATAAAAACAAGCGTGTGCGTGTTAAACGCTTCTGTAGCGCTAAAGCGCTGTCAGCCACATAGCTTTCCTCAGTAAACCTATCAACTGTCCTACGTTGGTGAGTTGAATAAGAAATGCGGATGAATATTTGAACACTCAGTGTACAAAGTGCTATTTGAACTCATCGTGCAGGAATACGGGCTTTGTTTTTGTTGCGGGGTATCCTGATCAACAAGAAGTAAATACTTAATTCAGTCGCTCTACAGCAGTGCGTAGTAGATAGAACACAAGCTAAACATGTACAGAAAAAACAACAAGAAAACGTCACCCATTGCGAAAACGCCGACTGTTGCCGAAGGCGAGCAACCCCGTTTGTTGGCAGAATCCGCTTCCCTCAGAAGTAATAGTAACGTTCGGCGCGCTTCGTGCATTAATTCGGGAATGAAGAGCACACATATTACCAGAAAGCTGCAGTCAACGCAATTTGTTTGCCGGAAATCGGGTCAAATCGCTCACAACAAAGCGCTGTTGTGTGCGTTTGCGTGCGCGCCGACGACCTCCTATCCACACTGGCGCGGCGACGGTGCTGCCACCTGTAGCCCGATCTCGCGGCGAATATATTATAACGCGCCCGCATTTTATGCACGAGTCACGGTACATTCGAGCACTATTGCGGGTGCTCGCGTTTCTTTCATAATGCACTCTCTGTTCGTGTCGTGTACGCAATCTGTTTAGAACAACCGAAAACATTAGAAGATGTTGCCAAATGTTCAAACGCGATGAGCGTCGAGCGATATCACGTGTAAGACTTTAAGTCGTTTCATTCCAATGAACGAGGAGCGACTCGAACTAGTGTCCCGGGTAGTTGTTCAGCAGGACCCTGTATATTTCTCTTACGGAAATGACTTTGGGAAAAGGAGCGGGAGTAAAAGTGAAATACACATAATATGGCACCGTCATTAGCAACGTCCGAGTTTAAACAGACACGTATGTGCTTGTAGAGAGATGCATAACGCTACAGTGATTTCACGTGCACAAAAATTTTACTTGATCAGTACAAGGAACGAGAGGCTTTCCTTGCGTAACTTCCAAATGAAACTTGCCCGCACTAGGACTGTCTACTTGGAAGCCTGCAATCTGTGTTATTGCTCATGTAATATATTTTTCCACTCAAAAACTTTAGTGTATTTCCTCGTAATATCCAGCACAGAAGGGCCTCAGCAGGCTTTTGACTATCACTTATACGAAAAATTATACACAGTATTTGCGGCGTAGCATGGCAATAGCGAAGCGTGTCTGTGCCGCCTTTACATTAAAGAGCACTTATAAATTTGTGAACTACTTGAAGTACTTAGTTTTTATTTATACGCATTTTAGTGCTTAAAAAAATTCACAAAACATTTTTCAACAGCCACGGCAAAAATTGAGATAAAGAACGTGACCACCATTACATCAAAGACACCAACAAGAACAACAAAGACCACGTGTAAGTCACAAATACATTCGCTTCATTTTCCAGTACATGAAATATTTGTGAGTGAATGCATTTTACTTACGTACGTTGAATAGCTTTAAAAGCGTTAACAAAAAATTTTCCGCAGCCACAGCAAAAAGCGAGACAAAGAGCATGACTACCACAACAGAGGAGACATCACCACCAACAACAAAGACCATGCGTAAGTCATAAGTACATTCGCTTCATTTTCCAGTTCACGAAATACTTATGAGTGAATGCTTTTTGATTACATATATTGTAGTGTTTTACAAACGTTCACAAAACATTTTTCCGCAGCCGCAGCACAAAGCGAGACAAAGAGCATTACTACCACAACAAAGAAGACACCACCACCAACAACAAAGAGCACGCGTAAGTCATAAATGCATTTGCTTCATTTTCTAGTTCACGAGGTACTTATGAGTCGATGCGAGTTAAGGTGACGTGCATAGATTACTCATTATAACCAGTATTTTGCACAAGTACACACTAGAAAACAGGTACTTCGTCAATGGCCAATAATTAGTCGAAATTGCCGCAAGAAAATCACAAAGCGTACGCGATGCCGTTGCGGCTGACTTTTTCAGGTCCTAACTGAGTGCTTGGCAATTTTGCAAGTTTTCAGTGAACTTCGGATGTTACAGCTGATAGAATATTTGCCCCTGTCTTGCGAAATTCCCTGCATTCTGATACCTGTTGTCTGATAACGATATGAAAATTTCCCTCCCTGGCCTAGCCAGGTGACGTTGAGTTTACTCGCGTCTATTGTGGACCGAATAAAGTTGCTTCACTCACTCACTCCCTAGAAAAAAAAAAACGACCATGATGGCCACGTTTATGTAACTTTAAAGGATCGGGTGTGTTGATGTGTGAACTCTAGCATAATAAGTGTTCAGGTTTTAAGTCCCAAAACTAAGATAATATTATGAGAGGTGCCGTAGTGGAGGGTTCTGTAAATGTCGACCACCTGAGGTGTTTTGATTTGCACTTAAACCTAAGTACACGGGCCGCTAGCATTTGCGTGAACATTCTATATCTTTACATTACGCTGTCAGCGACTTATCTAAATTCCCATACACACGGCATGCAGCCTACAGCTCCTCTTAAATGATTTCCAGCCTATTAGCAGATTGAGCATGCGTTGTTTTTCACACCGGAGAGGACACTTGGGAAAAAATGTGAAAGGTATTAGCAAAACGTTTTATTGGGCTAGTTGGTTCACGACTTCTGAAGGAAAAATTGTAACGCAAAGCAACACACGGACAGACAAAGAGCGCAAGTCCCGTGTCTGTCCGTGTGTTGCTTTGCACTACAATTTTTCCCTCAGAAATGTGAAAGGTAGGCGATGATATTCCTTTCAGTGAATGAGGAATTGTCCCGAATCTAAACGCTGTGAGTCCCACGTTTAGTGACATCAATGCAATGGTTCATAGATTCGGTGATAGCATCGCGTCATGCAAGCAGAACTTTTTATACCGGTGGAAACTTCAAAACATAGTGGAATACTCTGCGATGCTTGCTTTCAAATGATCTGGCTATGCATGTACCGTATTTACTCGAATCTAGGCCGGCCCCGATTCTAAGCCGACCCCCGAAATTCGCAAGGCCAGAAAAAAAAAAAAAACTTAATCATTGTACTCTAATCTAAGCCGAGCCCCCTACTTTCGCACATCGTTTTTTCGAAAAAAAAAAGCATCTGCTTAGATTCGAATAAATACGGTATCTAACGAATAGCACACTACATCTAGTAACTGTTTCACCGATGCGCCGTCTTTTTTTAACATAGCATTGGAGAACATCTGTTAAGATTTAGGTTGATATTACACATGCCACGTCCCGTATTATTGTTGTTGCTTTACACTTGCCTCGCACATGCAGGGCGGCCAATCCCAGCGCACACGCTAGTGTGCACCTACGGGCCGGCGATTACGGCGAGCTCAGCGTTCCCTGACGATGGCGTCTGCGACTACACCGTTCTTGAAGAGATGCCCTCCTCGCGGGCTCAGGACTTCGGCGCTCCGTATCCTCCCGGCGTGGAATACTTCGTTCACGCTGCATCGAATCACAGGAAAACTGAGTTCGCCGCCGCTTTCGATTACAAGTGAGCCTTCACCTCGGTACTGAAGAACTGCGCGTTGTTGTTCTGAACAAAATGCCATGAGCTGCGCTGCGAGTCGATGTTTCTGAGCTTACATTTCTATTTTGTATTTTTTTGAGGAGAGTACATACTGAGTGTACGGAAGACGACAGGTATGTCGATGAGACGAAACAGCAATATATGATGACTGATGGGGTTTAACGTCCCAAAACCACAATGTGATAATGGGAGACACCGTAGTGGAGGGCTCCAGAAATTTCGACCACCTGGGGCTCTTTAACGTGTACCTAAATTTAAGTACACATAGACCACCGTGGCGGGTAAAGAACAAGACAGGGGAGAGTATAAAACAGGTTGGCATACCGCAGCTCAAGACAAAAAATCATAACGGTCAAAGGTGGATTAGGACATGGCCGAACAAAGATGGGTAACGTAAGCTTCAGTATGTACATTTGTTGCCAGAGACAAGACTTGCATGCAAGCCCTGGAAGTCAAGCGTGACTCATCGCTACCTGCAGAGATGCTTAACTAAGCTTACCGGAACGCACAAGACTTGTTTGCATAGGTGGTACTTGCCTTAATCGACTTCAACGCTTGGTCAGAGTAAAGCAAACTTGACGCTTAAACACCGAGTCAGAGCCCGGAGTTGACTGAGCAGAAGATGGCTTAAATTAGGAAAAAGAAAAAAAAAAGCCTCCGGGATTGGCCTATGATTCGTCGATCGACGATGACAGTTGACGACGTCATGTAGTGACGTCGTGATGACGTATCATGACGTCACACATTTTTTTGCTATCTGTGATGCCATGATGGCGTCCCATGATGACGTCAACACGTGACGCAATCGCTTCTTTGGAGGAAGTCACGTGGTTTTTTTCTTTCTGTTCGTGGACGCACGCTGGCGGACGCCACAAATCAAGCAAATGTTGCAATCACAGCTCCGCGCTAAAAAGAAAGCTGGGCTCTTCGCGTGTACGTTGCACTGTCGGTGCCCCGACTCTGTACATAGGCGAAACCAAGTAACCTTTGAGGGCGCTACTGTCGAGGCTTGGCATAGTGTTAGCGTTGGGAGTGAAGCTCATCACTCGCAGTACTTTCGGCTTGTCAGTCTGATTTCCGTTGCCATTTTAATGCAGTCACAGTTTGGGCACTAGACAAAGAGCCATGAGAATGGGCTTGAGGGCATCCACTGACCATCGCATTTTACACGCTGATATACAGGGATGTGAAAGAAACAAGAAAAATACTTTAGAATGTCTGATAGAAAAAAGGGTAAACCATCGATGATGTATATGCTGGGAAATTTACATGTCTTGCCGTGACAGTTCCAATAGACAAAAATATAAAAAGAGCGACTACAAGAAAATGACTATTTTTCGCACTGTAAATGTTTTAAAAAACATCATACTGCGTGCGTGACATGCGCTCATATCGCATAACGTAACCATTTTGCAAGATAGAATTTTCTAAATCCTGCAATATATTTAATCGATTTGAAAAATTCTTGCGGTAAAATCATCCCTGGACAGCACCTTAACGTTTTCAGTTCAGAACCGAAATTTGCGGTAGTGCCTCAGGAGAGGAGTGTTAAGATACAATTTTACGGTGGTGATAAACACTTATCGGTTACAACCTATACAGTCGCAGAATAGCGTACGCAAAGATGGCGTCGTTGCGTACGCACGCCATTTCCGTCACTTAACGGGGGACGCAAGAGGATTGCGTACGACACATGGGCAGTGGCGACAAACGCTAACGCGAAGCACTGCCTATCCTATTCTACAACTACCTAATAAATACGAGGTCTGCCCACAAAACCCTGGCTCGATTGTCAATCACCTGTGTAAAAGGGTCATTGAAGCTGGTTTTCTTTCGAACAGTAGTACTTTTTTTGCTGGTGTAAATAACAAACATATCGAAAACTAAAGTCTACCTAAAATGTGACATTTGACTAAGCAGTGATGTCAGAATATCTAATGAGATTAGCCACGATCAAGTTTTCGACTTAAAGCCAATGACACAAACATGTGTCTGTATGGGTGCACCAACCATATGAAACACGTGAAAGCTGCTTGAGGTCACGGAAACGAGGAAATGTGATTGGAGAATACGTCTATATGAATTCTCCCTGATTGCGGCAGTGAGCCCTCTGGGTGGAGCTTTTGTTGATTCTTAGATTGTAACCGTCTATAATTTCTTTTTCTCTGCAGTCTTAATAATTCATTTTGTCATGCTCAACTTTTTTCATACCTGTATCAACAGCTGTGTGCACGGTGTTTGTGCATGCTGAATTCCGTGAAAGTACAGGCTCTCTTTCTGGTTTGCTCCACATCCTGTATCCTCTAGAATACGGGATAAGACGGATGCGGCATCGAAAGACCTTTCCGTGAAAAAGCATTTACATGCGTTGTTTACGAAGAGGATTTTTCACTACGGCTACATCAACACCGACACCTACGAATTCAGCAAGGATGACATGATCCTGTTGCTGCGCATCCTGAAGGTACGATTATGGTGGCTTCGTTTATATGAAGCCTCTGAAAGGAGTTTGCTTTTGTAAGATTGGAGACGTGTAACTAAGCTTAGCTCGGAGCAATAAACCGTAGCTTCATCTTTATTTAATTTTTAGTTTTGTATTTTTGGTAATTTTTACACCGATGGGTAGTTGCTTCTGCAATAGACTAGTTTTAAGAAGGGCAACTTGGAATCAAACAAGCCACCGTTTGTGGTGTCGTGACTTCTTTCTCGTGTCCGTCTTTGCACACCCTGCCTTTTTATAATGAAGGCTCCGACATCTCTAGGATATGCCACATAAAGACTGCAACGTGTGTGGGCGAGGTACATTTCATTATTGTGTTGTCTACACTTAAATTGAAACGAAAGTCAGAATTGTATTATCAAAAATTCCGTCATATTATAGGCACTTTGTTAGCAGAAGGAGGTCGCAAAGTCAAAGAAGGCATAGCGCGTGATTTCAATTTCTGTTGTTTTAACACGATAGCGTTGAGAAGCTCTTCTCGCAGAAAATTGGGTGTCGTCGGCGTCTGTGGCGTTCTCCGTGAGTGATAAGTTTTGAGGGATGCAAAGAATAAAACCAACACGGTTGATCTATCCGTCATAGGAATCGGTACAACGCGGAAGTAACACGCGTCCTTATCGAAGTAGTCGAATGTTTACATTCAGGGGCGTAGCCAGAAATTATTTTCGGGGGGGGGGGGGGGTTCACCCATACTTTATGTATGTTCGTGCGTGCGTTTGTATGAGCGCGTGTATATATACGTAAGCAAAACTAAAAATTTTCTGGGGGAGTTTGAACCCCCCCAACCCCCCCCCCCCGCCCTCTTTGGCTAAGCCCCTGTTTACATTGACATAATACAGCTTGCACAATGTCTGTTGGTGTTTGGTAGCTATAGCACCGTTTAATGTGGATGCACCCACGTTGACGCTTGGTGGTACATCTCCATCCTGACGACTAACCCTCATGATCTACGATTAAACCAACCTCTCTGGTAGCAGTAGTGAACGCTGAGAGCGGAATCAGAGGAACCGGCATGACAACCAGAAGAGCGTCCCTGATTTGAAGCAGAACTAGGGCTAATGTCCCCATCCCGCTTCATGTTAATGATGTGGCCGCTAAATAATTAACTGCCGTGACCACTCTAACACCATGGCCAGACTAGAGGGAAACGCAACGAGTATCGCGTCTCCTCTCTAGCCCGGCTGCGATTTTTCTCAGGGCGAGCATAAGCGGGGAACGCGTTGTTACAGCCAGGCGAGGCAGGCACACATCGCAGGGCTATTTTTAACATGGATGAATGCTGAGCGAGGCCAAGGCTTGGGTTAAGATCGCCACCTCGGGGTGGATTAAGGCGTTGACAAAATTGAACTTGTTCTATTGGAAACGCGCCGAATGGGACGGACGCGTAGCAGCGACGCGCTGCAGGAGCTGATCGCGGAGGCCACGGTCATGATGCATTACTTTACTTTACCACTCCCAGACGCCGACACGACCCGGCCGACCAAGAGCGCTGTGAGAGGAAAGTGTGATATAAAAGGCGCGTTTGTAAAGCTTCCAGAGTGTGTGACCATGGCGCAGTGGACAGCGTGCCCGGCATCTGTTGTCGCGGACCGAGAGGTCGTGTGCTCGACTCCCATTGACGGAAAATTTCTTTCTTGATGCCCTTTCTTTGCCATCTGATCGTGCACATTTTTAGGCGTCATTCCCGTCATGGAAATAAGTCACTGAAGTCTTGGTGGATCCCGGCATAAAACACTTTCGTGTTAAAATCAGGGTTTGAGCTGGAATCGAAGCCAGGCATTCTGAGTGGCAGTTCTGTTCTGTCCTCTTCATACCCCTTGTCCCTCTGTGGGATCATTGGTTCTCAGGCTCCACCGAAAAATTGTGCTTAATTTATGGAACAGCAGATTTCTCTATCGGAGGACAAGCATTACAATGCTACAAGCATGTTACTTGCATGAACCTACTGGCCCAAGCCTCAGTCATAGCAAACATTGTAACACCAGCTGTGAAGAATGCGCAGCATTTTCTCGCTTTCTCCAGACGGCTACGTTGCTAGAATCTGCACGAGTATGTCTCAGGCCCGACGGCAAGGCAAGATCATTTCGATCAATGATAACAGTTTAATGTAAACCTCTTGCGATACCTTTATATCACTATTGTTTAAATCACTCTGCAATATCACATCACCATCTAGAATAGTTCCTTATGTAAATTTTCCTCCATAACTACCCACTTGCATGGCCGACTTCGCTTACTACGCTCGAGTCCTGCCCGTGCAAAATCAAAAGCCAGCGCAGCAAAATTGCATTCTGCAGAACGTGTAATTTTTTTCCTGTCGGAATGATCGGAGTCACATCTCATTGACTGCGAAAACGAACACAATGCAAACATCACACATATTTCCCCCAATGGCACCGCAAGCATGGTTAGCGTAATGTAGAATCTGCAAAACCCGTTAGCTGAAGATGAAAATAAGAGAACAATAACACCAAAGCGAATTCTGCAGTTACAAATAGCGGCTTGTCGTTCTCATCGCTTTCGTATAGTAACAGTACCCATTGCCCACCTATAATTTCTCACTCTGTTGCTGGCTAGGCGGTCCTTAACTTGTTGCCAAGTTTGTTTTGCTAACTTCTGAATATACGAAGGTCACTATCAATGATCTCCAGTTGCATCCTCTTTGCGCTAGCTAAGTAAATATTACGTACTGGAGATTTGTAGTTGGATCAAACCACCTATAATTTTCCGCCGTCATCAAGTCCACTGTTCGTCGTTTGTCTGTCACTCTGTGAATGCAATATATAGGGTGCCCCAGCTATCTTTAGCCAGAGCTTAAAAATATGCCCACACACTCAATGACGACGCGACCAAATGCATGTTCCTGACTGTTGCCTGCAATACGTCAGACTATTTCTTGTGTTGTGATTATTTGCTTAATTACGCTACTTTAACTAACTTTCGAAGCAACGAAGCCGGGCAAGAAATTTCAATGGGAAATTTGTACATCGGTTTGCAAAACGTCCGATTAGACAGTTTCAAACTTTCTATTCACTAAGTATTAATGCTTTCCTGCTTACTACAGATGCCCGCGAAATACAAAAAAAAAAATACCACGTGACATGCCCATTTGCGCGCCTATGCTCACCGTGATTCTGGTGATCCCTAGCGTTCTGCGTACAAATCATACGCTTCCCTCGCGCAGGTTCAAGATAGCGATAAGCAGACGCAGCTGTTATCGATTGTGTTGCCGCTAGCAAAACGTGTTCGTCGCATAGCCACCCCTATCGTCGCTGCCCCGTCGAGGCAGCACAATCGGGCAAATGCTATGGTCGTTTGAACGCGGAGCGTTAGGGAGCGCTAGAATCATCGCGCGCACTGGAGCACAGGCGGGCATGTCACGTGGTATTTTTTGTATGTCGCGGGCATCTGTAGTAAGCAGAAAAACACAAATACCTAATAGATAAGAAGTTAGAAGCTTTAAAATAGGACGTTTTGCAAACCGATCTGCATCTTTTTCGTCGGACTTTTTTGCCCAGCTTCATTGCTTCAAAAGTTAGTTTATTAAAGTAGCCTAATTAAGCAATTATTCAGAACACAAAAATCATCTGACATAGTCCAGGCAGTAGTCAGCAATATGCATTTGGTCGCATCGTCATTGAGTGCGTTGGCATATTTTTAAACTCTGGCTAAAGATAGCTGGGGCACCCTATGTATAGGCCACTGGATGACCACCTTACTTACTACAAGACCTGGCCAGATGCACTATTTTCTTTCATTGCGGATTATAATATTGGCTGCGTCGGCTCTTCGAGTAATCCGCACTGCTGCCTTCCTCTCACCTATGACATCTCGCTCTATTACTGGCTACGTCGTCACTAACTTGTTACCGAGCTTATTTTGTTAACTTCTTAAGTTTCCTCCACATAAGCTACAACAAGTAGGAAGTAAAGTGAATTTAAAAGCGGAATTCAACGTGTCGCAGGAATGATCACTCACTCTCATAAGGTAATATTTCGCAGCGGCTCACAGGTTACCTCGACGGCAAGAAAATGAGAAAGCGCCCAATCTACACTTTCATGTCGTCAGTATGGTCTCAGTTCTACGACGAAATTTCGGCAAAGGACGTAGCGGAGGCGTTCAGGCAAGTGACCTTACTTTTCTCCTTTACGCGTCGTGGTATCTTAGCGGCTAAAGTGCTGTGTTGCTGAGCACGAGGACGCGGGTACGATTCCCGCCCACACTGGCCATATTTTGATGGAGGCGAAGTGCTAACACCCGCATACGTACATTTTAAAGTGTGTTAAACGGTACCCCTTCATTAATATTTCTCGGCAGTCTGCCACTATGGCGCTGCCCGTAGTTATACGGATGTTTTGGTACGTAAAAATGCCAGGATGTCGTGACTTTTATACTCTTAAAAAAGGCGACTGTTGGGCGCAAGATGAAGATAATGCAAAAATAAACCTGGAGACCGAAAACTGGGTAAACTTTGGTAAGACGACATTGCCTGCATTAAGCGTTCGATGCCAGCACGTGTGATGCCGCTGGGCGGCCGCGGCAATGGGGACGGTGAAGCCGCTCATGGTACCTGCGGTCACAAGCGTTACATCGATTTCGACGGTGGCGACGTATGGTGCGCCGCAGTGCTAGAGGGGAGACGCGACGCGAAGGAACGAAGGGTGCTTATACTGCTGCGCGCCAGCTGTCACGACAGTGGAAATCAGTGCAGTGTCTGAGATCAACTCTTGCGCCCAAAGAGACATTGCAAGTATACATCGCAAGTATACTGGCAGCAGGTGCCCTAAAATAATTTGCAGCAGGCTCTACGAAGGCCGCTTCTCCAGCTTACGCTGTCACTGTGCTACGAGTTCCGCGCAGGCCGGGTGGTGTATTTGACAGATTGCAAAACTCCATAGGTGGGCATGCGCCACAGGAATTTGGCAAGCCCCAGTACCGAGTACAGCAGGTGCGAGCGTTAAACGAGAACTCGGTTCGGCGAAGTGGAGCGCGTGAAACGCATGAAAAAGAGAGAGAGAGGAAGAGTTAGAAAAGAAAGAGAAAAAATAGCGAGAGAGAAAATGAAGAGACAGAGAGAAGAGAGATGAAGAGACAGAAAGAAAGCGATAGGAAGAAAGAGGAATAGAAAAATAAAGGGAATAAAGAGATGAAAAGATACGAAGACAGAGAAAGGCATAGAAAGAGAGAGAAACAGACACAAAATAGAAATAGAAAAGACAGAGAGCAAGAGAAAGAAAGAGAGAATAAAGAGAAACAAAGAAAGAGAGGAAGAAAAGGAAGAAAAGGAAATGAAGATAGAAAGAGCGAGAAAGAGAACGAAATAGAGAGAGAAAGAAACAGAAAGGAAGAAACAAGGAAGCCGCCCAGATCCGCTCTTCCTTCGGGCTTGGTACCGCTGAAGGGCCACCATTGCGAAGCTGCCAGAAATGTTTCACGTAAAATTCGCCTTTTTCAGGTGGTCCATTAGCTACGGAATTTGTTACATCTCATGGTGAAGCTTATTGTATGAAACTCCGGTTTCAGTGTGAAACTTCTGCGTTAAATTTCTTTGGATTTCTCTGAAATATGAAAAAGAAATGTGATAAAGCGAACCTCTTGTGTTTTTGTCAATCACCTGCTACCTATTTTCGTTTAACTCGAGTACATTTTATTGAAATATGAACTACAACGCTAAGAAAAAATTCTATACCCGTATAGACTACTTTCATCGGAATCTGTGCGAGTACTATGCGTTGCAGTGTATTTTATTTAGCAGATATCGTGCCTTGCCTCTAACAGGGACTTCAGCTCTTCACGCTGTTTTACTTTTTTTTGTTTCATTTAGGACCGTCCTTACGCCGGACATGTTCATTTCGAAGGCCCATATCTATGACGGTGATAGCAATTACGATGACTGCAAGATCTTGCCGCCAAATCTTCTGAAGCAACCCCCGCACGTGAAGAATAACAACGTTTATTTCTATAACTTGGTGAGATAGCTTTACTAAGCAAATTTCCGCCGTATGGTCAGAATAACAGCAGAATATGTTATTAATGACATCTGTGTATTATTATCAATTTAAAGGCCATCTACAGGTAAACAGCAAGTTGCGCTAGAACGAAAGGTGGACGCTTGAGAATGTCTGAAACGTCAATAATATGCACAGCGGCGCATTGGTAATAGAGAAATTACACTATATGTAGCACACGTGGGACATTCTAGAACAAGAGCCCGATGACGTAGAACGTCCGCAGTACAACTAAGCACTAGTACTGAAACTACCCATGATGAAAAGAATGTTGCAGTGCATTACAAGACGGAATAAAATGAAGCTTGCGCATCCCTGTTTGATTCATGGAAAAAGAACTTCGCGTTACCGCGGAAGGCAACGCGAGGGGTCCAAAAGTTCCGTTTTTGCCTTTCTCTGCTCCGCTGGCGCTGTTAATTGCGTCTCATTGGTAGCTTAATTATCACGCAAGAAACCGCAGCGCCCGCTGTCGAATAAGGCAAGAGATACGCCTCTTGCCAACTGTGCGCGGACCACTAAAACGTGATTTTCTTTCTAACTAAGCATTTTTTTACACTAAACAAGCACAGTGAGGTTTAATGCTATTTCAACAATCCCCTTCGACCTACTATTTGCCCTTAGTGTCTCTTTAAGTGTCTCATATTAGCTACTTGGCTCTTGGAGTAGGAACAGGGACTCAATCGACAATTAACGCTTGTACTCTTGTGTTCGTTCATACATTTTATAGTGTACGTCTCGATCATGGCTAAAGTTCTCTTGGCCTCTTCAGTCACTCGCGGTGCACACAGTGCAAATGAAATAGCCTTCGATGGCTGTTTTCGTTACTTAAAATGAGCTGTCTTTGGGTGGAGGGGAAGGAGTGATTCGGAACCATCTAGCTGCGATTCTTACAGGCAACCTATAGTAACAAAGGAACAAAGGAAGTTCGTATAGATTACTCAGAAATTAAGCTTTCTAAGTGATGTAAAATTCATTTTTGTATGGGATTCAGAAATGGCCCCAACGCTTTTTCATGCCCTCGGCTAACAGCGCAAAACGACCAGACGGAAGAATGACGACACAATTGGTGCTGTCGCTCTAACATCGGAGCCAAACGGAATGCTAGTAGGTCGTAGCGCAAGAGCGAGTTAGTCGACAACCATACACGCATGGACAGTAAACATGAAAAATCCCTTTCACAAACCGTCTCATACATCACTGACTTCTGCAGTGCTGATTTGGATATTTAGTATTCGTGTGACTTGAGTTGTCCACCGATTTGCCATAGCACTGTGACCTCATTGGCCCCTCTTTAGATCAGATGGTATACGGTAACCGAACCGGAAGGGCATTGTCATGGGTTCGAATCTCAAACCACGACGAATTTTAATAAGCTTTCTTTGTAGCTTGGTGCTCCAAACGTCCGACTAGTTTTCCCCTTCGATCTGCTAAATGTAAATGTCCAGTCATTGATTGTGTCGTGTTCATATTGCTACGTTCCAGTGGCATCGGGAACAAGAAGACGAAGAGAAGGACGACATAAGATAGACTGGCGCGAGCTGTTCGTATCGGCAGCGCTGCTCGCCTGACCAGTTGCAAATACATCTATACATATTCAAGTCTATCTTTCCCCTAACAATGTGAACATACGTCCCGTAATACGTTTGCAGGAAGGCTCAATATCTGTGTACAACCTGAGAATCGGTGAAATCTACCCTACTGGCTAGGTTGTCGAGTCCATTGGTAACTGGACGGAGCGGAGGCTGTAGGGGAAGCCCGAAATCAATGCTTGAATCAATGCCGAAATCAATAGATGTTTGAGCAGTAGAAGCACTCTCTTATAAACTCAATTTCTGTAGCAACAACCACCGACTTTTCCGCAGGAGAACATAGACCATTAAGTATATTATAGATGTGGGCTAGTTGGTACGGCATTTGTTAAGAACTTAGAGCGCCGGAAAGACGACAGACGAAAAGAGCATCGAAAATAGCTATCGTAGTGCGTCGCATGCACTTAATGTGTCGTCTTTTCGTGTATACATACCGCATTGTCACGTGACCAAGAAATCAACTCAACTCCGTGCACTACGCCGTTCGCAGTACTCTGCGCTGAAGCACATCAGTGACCTGGACAAGTTGCGAAATGAGGGCATCAAAACGGCGGCTCTTACGGTGTCCGTGGGGCTGTACGGCCGCTGGTACCTGGTCGACACCGACTCACAGGGGAACGTGCGAAACTACACACCTGGTGACACCTGCTTTCAGGACAAGATCGAACAGCAAATGGCTGGCATCGCGACAGTACGTCTTCCACTTAGCCTTTCAGCAACAACCAAGATGGTGTATCATCTTGCTCCGCACTGCCCCACTTCATGCAACGCAAAAGAATGTTGCCCAATCCATCACAACATTTAACAGTTGTGTTATCACTCACATTAGGAAAATCATAGGATTTCGTATGCAGTCGCCTAAGACATCTCGAATGCGAAAGCATGTCTTTTCCTCAGTCGATGTACTAATACACCCCCACCCCCCGAAACGTTCTTGCGCCTAAGGTGGTTTTCAGCTGCCTCTAGGATCGTGGGCCGAGTAGAAGCTTTCCGCAGCTTACCTGGTTTTTCACTGCCTCCGGCACCGGCCCACCTTTGACGAAGCGACGACAACATATGATGACGTCCTTATGTGACGTCACGTTAAGTGATGTCATAGTGACATCCTGACGTAACAAATTTTGGCTATCTGTGACGTCGTGATGACGTCATATGGTGACGTCATTGCATGACGATATCTTTTCATTACTCATGTTGACGCCACCGCCGACTGTCAATTTTGCAGTTTGATAAGGCATCTAAGATTTTTCTTTTAATACCAAAATGCTACCTTCGACGTTATGCAAGGGCATAATGAGCAATATAATGCACTGATAATAGTGGGGGAAAAACCCGTGCTGACCGTTTCTTTCTGCGTTTTGACTAGTGCTGCTACACTCAATCAATCGAATCAAGCATTCAGTGAGTGCACTCATCTTTAATTGAATCGAAGAACAGAACGTTGTAAGAGCTCGTAGCGCCAGGTGGTAACGTTGTTGTGTGGCAGTTATTTGTAGTTTCGATGCTGAATTTAAAATAATTGCGCAGGATAGCAGCAAATACTTACTTCGTTACCGTTTTTATTAGCATGTCTTGCTTACACGATGCTCTGATTTCTCCAAGATCAATATAAAGTGCAATACCTGCATATAAATGTGGCTTAATATGCGAAGAAGTTACACGCTGTCGCACAAGACAGTTCATATTGCCCCTTTGATCTCTCCTTTGTCCTCGTTTTAGGGCTCCTTTAGGAAAGTCCTCAACAAAAATTGGTGTCAAACAAGGAAACGGGCCCTCAAAAATTCCCCTAGGAGAGGCAGTTATATAGCCCGAGATATTAATGACACAACAAAAACGCTCTCTGCAAAACAGAGCGTATGAAAGTACGATGATGCACATTCAATAAAAAAACCCACAGGGTCCCTCATGCATTCTAAGACGACTCCAATGCGAAAGACATCTGCTTTTTCCTCTCAACCGATGTATTGGTGCTGCGCTTCCACCATTCGGAAGCTTTCTGCAGCAAAGGTGGTTTCACACTGCCTCCAAGATCGGACGTACCTCAGCTGGTTTTGCATTGCCTCCGTGATCTGACTACTTTCGACCAAGTTATGATGCGATGTAATGAGTCATCAGGTTACGTTACGCAGCGGGACGTCACTGTGACGTCCCAATTCGACGTCACAAATTTAGGCGATCTGTGACGCCATCGTGCCGTCATATGGTCACGTCATCACGTGAGGATGATTTTTTGCATCCCTCCTCCACGACGCCGCGGGACGCGAGACGCCGCCGACGCGGGACGCCAACGGTCAAATTTCGTGTTTCATGAGGCATCTAAGGCTTTTGCCTTAATAAGATAAAGTAAACGGTAGCGCTAAAGTGTACACACCTAAGATTGAAGTGTCAGTCTTTCGTCCAATCCTATCAAGCATTTCAGAAAGACGTAGGACAAATAAAATAATGCATGTAAAGAAAGTCTCACCACAAGAACGAAGTAACTAATGCGATAGCAATCGATTAGAGTGACCCACGAAGAACGGCAAGCAGCTCAATACTTGCAGCGTGCCGCTGAAGCGCAAAGGACTCAGGAGAATAACACACACAGGGCGAGCGCGAACTAACGATGGTCACCATAGGTCGGCAAAAAATGTCGAGCTCACTCAGACTCACTCATGAAATATATTTTGTCCTTAGAGCTCACTGGGACTCAGATTCAAAAAATTTTCCTCTACCGCACTCACTCGAACTCAGAATCACTAAACTTTTTCTCAGCCGGACTCACTCGGACTCAAACTCACCAAAATATTACTCACTCTGACTCACTCAGACTTAGACTCACGGCTCTATCTGAGTCTGAGTGAGTCTAAGTGAGTCGACCCATGAGTCCGTTAGCGTATAATTGGCTTTTTCGACCGTGGTGTCAGTGCTCCTTAACAGCAATGCCTCGCATAATTGCTGCTCCACATGGCGCCTTTTCATCTCGTACCTTCAGATATAAGTTATCAGCGGACGCATTCCAGTAAGGACATTTTTATTGAAAGAGATGACTGACATGAGATATCTTTATCAAAAACATCCTTCAAAAGAGTCTGCGGGAGAGAAGTCAACCTGCCCCCCTTCCTCTTTTTACGTAAATCACGCCTCTGATTTATAAATATTGAGCTGGCGTATGAACGCTAGTGCTTTGAAGTATGTGTGACCCGGTGGGAGTATAAACGTGAGCCGAACTAAGGCTGATAGTAATGCAGAAGTTGTGTAGATAGAACCATAGGTCGGCAAAAAAGTGTGGAGAGCACTCAGACTCACTTAAGAGATATATTTTGCGCTTAGTGCTCACTCCGACTCAGACTCACTAAACTTTTTCTCATCCGGACTCCCTCTGAGTCAAGCTCACCAAAATATTACTCACCCGGACTCACTCACTCAAACTCAGACTCACGGCTCGATCTGAGTCTGAGTGCGTATGAGAGAATCGACTCATGAGTTAGTTTGCCGACCTGTGATGGTCAGGGCCCGGCCCGTAGCCAGGAATATTTTTCGAGGGGGGGGGGCACTTGCTGAAAACCATGACTATTTAAGAAAAACGCCTATTTTCATGATTTATTTTCGATAAAACACCTTGTGTAATCAAAATACCGGGGAGGGGGGGCTGCCCCCCCCCCTGGCTACGGGCCTGGTCAGAGCTCGACACTTCCAGCGCGCTGCCAAACACAAGAAAGGACGTTCGAAAAGAATGCACAGGTATACACAGGACGAGCGTGAACTAAACAGCATATCCACGGAGTGAATGATGATGAGTGGGCGAAGCTGCGGAGGTTCATCGGTAAACCGTGAATCTTCCGTGAATTCTGCCCAGTACATCATCACCGACGTGAGATCGGGCGCGTTTATACTAAAGGTTCGATGAGTTATGACGACTTGCAGCTCACTTTAATTTTACATGTACGCTGTGAATTTTCATTGTTTAGAAAACCATTGCTTTAGAAAACACCTTGCGTCTTTCGTTAAGCAGCTGGCGTCTTTTTCGTTTTGCTTTAGAAACATCTGGCGTTCTTTCGTTTTGTTTTTACAAAACATCTGGCGTCTTTCGTTGGTTTATTTCATCAATCAACGGCGTTTTGAACAAAATTTTTGTTGTTTAATCACGCACAGGAGAAATCTCACCAGGCACTGCCTTGGAGGTAAACAATGGCTGCTAATGGGAATGAGAGACAGAAGAAGTCGGCTTTTAGCTAACACTTACACTTCTACAGAGACAGAAGAATTCGGCTTTTAGTTAACGCGCACGCTGCGAATTTTTTATTGTTCAACAACGCACAGGAGAAATCTCCCACCGGCACCACCTTGGAGGTCAAAGGGTAAGACTTGTTACTCACTACTACGAGCACGACGAGGGACGAACGGGTGCCGCCTTAAGGAGCTTCGCCCCTAAAACTGTCACAGTTTTTACACCTTTGTGCTTGAGAAGCGCGCTACAACCCGGCGTTCCTAGATACTTTTTCTTCTTGAAAACGGCGTCGTGTGGAGTTACCCCTCCGTGTCTCCTGACGCGCGGTGGCGTACGACGCATTGTTTAGCCAGCGTTGCACATCGCGAGTGCAGGAAGGGGCCACGTTTTGGTGCGCGTCTCAAGGCCAGTTTTCAAACTAAAGCAAAATATAGGAGCGTTGCTTTAAAGCGCACACTTCTGGCAATCTCGCGGGTGATACGGCACACGCTGAAGCACCGCCAAGCTCTGCGTACCGCCAGCAGTAAATGTGTATATATGGTGCCTTCCATAGGAGAGAAAGAACGCCGCCATGCTCGGCTGCCTGCGGGAGTACAAAGGCTGACGTCACAGCCTCAACAGTTCATTTTTGGGGGGACGCATATTTAGCGTCGCCCAGAGGAGATTGTGGCACTGCCCAAGGAGCCGTCTGGGAACAGGTCTATAAATGGCTCACCGTTAGCATTGAAAACAACGAATGGTGCGTGGCCCATGGTTCTCTAACGCGCCGTGCTGCGGAGAGAGGGGTCGCAGGTTCGAATCCCGGTGGCGCGATTCGTATTTTTTTCTTTGTAGCTTATATATATATCCGGGACATGACAGCGACGGCAAAAACCCGGCGAGAGTGTCCATATCATTGCTACCGCAATTATATATTTCTCAAGATATGGCGCCGTAATTTCGTTGTTTTGTAGTGTTCGAGATTTGTTACAATATACATTGTTTTGCAATTTGCAGAGTGTTATCTGCCTTGGTGCTTTTGTGCAACAGTCCTCATCCAGTTAGGCATAATGGTTGTATAGAAAGCAATTTCTGCGTTTTCGTGAATATTTCGATGTTAAGCCTACTCTAATGTACATCTCATGATGGCCTGCGCAAAGTACACACAGGGCTAGAAGAATGCACACGACACGAGCGCTATCAAACTGAAAGTTTAACAAAAAAGCATGGAATATTTAAGCAAAGATATGTTGGAACTTGTTTTCGTTGCTGTTCACTGACTTCCTTTCCGTTTATATATCTTACGCTTTTCCATTAAACTTTCAGCTGTTAGGCAGCGCTTGTGTCGTGTACATCCTTCTGGTACTGCGCCTTGTTCGCGCCGGCCATCATGAGTATCTTCCATCTCACCCAATATGCTACCTTAATACTATATTGTTTTCGCTCACAGACGCACGCTTCTGACATTCTCCGCAGGTGTGCAAGAATCCGAAGTACGACAGCATTCGCGAAAGCGAAGAGATGAGCTGCAGTTACGTCGTGGACAAGAACGCAGCGATGACCTTTGTCTACGACACACCCGCTACGCTAAGATACAAGGTACGCAGAGTCGTTGCCGCCCAGTGATTCAA
This sequence comes from Rhipicephalus sanguineus, assembly GCF_013339695.2. Taxonomy (NCBI): domain Eukaryota; kingdom Metazoa; phylum Arthropoda; class Arachnida; order Ixodida; family Ixodidae; genus Rhipicephalus; species Rhipicephalus sanguineus. Next base: position 146,734,886 of record NC_051185.1, read on the forward strand.
TTGTTTGTACATTCACTATTTTCAAAAAAACATTTCTTTGAAATTTAAAGCACTAAGGACTGTTTACAACGAGGGATAGTGATGTGAACTTGTTTACGCTGATTTATCATTACTACTTCTAAGGCAACCAGGACGAAGACTGCATTAAGCGCAAAAATACTGGACCACGCGTTGACTATGACTTGATGTATTTTTTTATTATTGCGTATTAGAAATTTATACAGATTATGAGCCACTTCTCGGACACGCTCTCAATACTGACATACCTTCATGCCAACGCACAACGCCAGCAAAGTAGGACTCCTTCTAGCCCAAGTATCAGACATTAATGGGAGAAGCTCTGTTGTCCGGCACAGCCACTTAAAGGGACACTAAAGAGCAAGACGATTTTTCTCGCATTAGTAAAGTAGTCTTCCACGATACCAAAAACACCACGCTTGCTGCGAGAAGACGCTTAATAAGCGAGAAAACGCGAAAAAAGAAAATACAGGTGGCGACGCCACCTTGGAATTCCCGCACCATTTGCCGTGACGTCACATATTTTTGACGGCGCCTCTTGGGCCTACGTAGTTCCTAATCGGTTAAATCGAAGTACGTTGTCCTCTGAGGGGGCCAGAGACTTGACATAACGAGTTTGTGGAAATTTAGTCGAGCCAGTGGCGCCAAAATACGTTAAATGCTCTTTGAAACCTTTGACGTCCCGAATTACAAAGTTCAGCGCGAAATTTAAAAATGAAACTTTGAACTTGGTTTTCACCTCTAATAATAAACCTATGGTGGTGAAATAAACTACACAAGAGTTCTCTGAGCACACTTTATCAATCTAAACCAATTCATTGTTTCTCTTTAGTGTCCCTTTAAGTGCTTCACATTTTTCTTCTTTCTTTACATATTACACCTTCCCTACTTCATATTTATCGCGTCTTTCGTAAGAAAACATAATTTCCGTTCCTTCTAACTGCACTTGTCACGTATAGCTTCTGCAGTAAGCGCTCAGATGTGAGTAGTTGTCCAGTTTAATATATAAATGTTATCCAAGGCGTATGATTAGGCACCCTCTCTTCTGCACATTGCATGTCCAGAGCTCGTTGTCTTCAGGTTTAGTGTCTACTGTGCACTTCGTCTTCTTTCGCAGTAGTTATAAGGTTCAGAGTGAGCGCTGTTTAGTTCGTCAATGTGAACCATGTCCATGTCTATCGTTCATTACGTACAGCGTCAGTAACATAACGAACGCGAGGACATGAGCAAAAAGCTGCTATATTGCCCCTACTTTTGACAGCCAAAAAAACATACATTGCATAACAATTTTTTTTTAGTTCTCGTATGTAGCGTTTTCACATAACTAAAGAAAAAAAAAACAGAGTAATAGTATATAAAGGTGAAGAAATTCATAGAAATTCTTATATGGCAATTATGACACCTACGCTTAGTTTTAGCAAACGGCGTTGCCTCATTTAAAGGTGTGAAACAATGTATGAAGTTTGCACAAAATATGCTTCTCTCTTTGCACAACAATCGTTATCATGTTCACGCTGTGGGACAAAAGCCTTTCGCAGAGATGCTAAACTGACCTCGTATTCTTCCAGAAAAGCGGCCCTTATTCCTTGCGAATTTTAAGTTTTATCACACCCATTAATTTTCTTCCGGTCCACGTCTGCGTTTTACTTCACCACCGCTTTTCCACCCAGGGAATTTAAGAGCATGCTGCACTCAATTATAAAAAAGAAATTACGCGCAGCTGATTGTCTCTCTCTAATTGGCACCGATTTTTTCTGTCCCTTAGCGAAACTATCTTGAACAATTACGAAATGAGTGCCCACTTTACAGCCAACAATTTTCGATAGCATATCTCTTTATTAAACTTGAACCTCGATTGTGTGTTCGTTGAGCTATAAAACTCGTCGCCGGAATTTCTCTCCGAGTTACATGTCGGGTTCTTCTGTTTTCGAGAGCCGGGAACCAGTTGATAACTTTCTGTTCTTGCGTTTCGAATAAGCGTGTTTTTCCTCGAATCCTACCCCGGTGTGCATTGTCGTAATGCTGAGTGTTAAAAAAAATGTTATATTCCCCGATAAGAGCACTCAGATTAGAAACTATGACCGCAATAACGCACACTAAGTACATCTGTTTTTTTTCTATGTTGAGTTTTGTCACGCTCTCTTAAACATTACTGTATTCATAAGCATTTTATGCATCAGGCTTGAAACTTCTTTGCATTCTGGCTGATAGTTTAGAAAATTTTGACTTATGGGTGCATTTCCACTCAAAATGACTATTCCAGACATTTTACTTCTGAGTGAGTTTCATTATAGTTACACATCCCGCATTTATTGCGGCATGACAAGCATGAGATTACTCATTTTCATTGATTTTCAAAGCTTTGCCTAACGAAGAGGAACGTAACTGGACTACAGTACGGGATCACGGCGGCGCGGCTCGAGTATTCGGATGCATTCGACCACTGCGGTTTGGGCACGTTTCCAATGCTGACCGCAGTTAAAAACACGCTTACGTTCTTCAAGGAGAAGTACAATTCCCCTGACGCCTACGACGAGTGTCTTTCAACCAAGAGTTCTGCCGAAGAAGACCAAGTGACAGATATGCTATGAATCGGTGACGTATTTTATATTAAAAAATAGTATTTTTCAGTCTTCAATGTCAGTGTTTCCGATGTATTACTCGCAAATTCACGCTTAGAATTATTATATCAGCAGCCTATTCTACCTGCCGCATATGCGCTCTAATGGAACTTTAGTCTGAAAAATGAGAGATGCCTTGCATTAGCTCTTTTTTATGATATGAATAATATGTGGCGTTGCCGCCGATATGTTTTGTTTTCTGCTTCGGTTTTGACCCTAAAATATAGCTTCAACAAACTCTTCCCCGCCTTTGGCTTCTTGAACCTGACACATTTATTCACAAGGTAAGGGCATCTGACCACGTTGGATTTTAGTTTCACGAATGCATGTTTCAAAGCGCACGAAATGAGAACCTATGTGTCAATGACTTAGCCATTGTAAACTTAGACATCAACAAATGAAGAGTTGAGCGCAAACTTCGCTTCTGCATAGAGCTCCTTTTCGGGCTGCTGCGTGGTCACTCTTACGCTAGCATGTAGCGAAAGTTGCCGTGCCTTTCCTTCTGCTGTCACTCAAGTCATTCTCGACAAATGGCACGTGGTTCAACGCATCACTACTGCATATCAACACCATATTAATGGAAGGACTAAGCGCGCGCATTTGGTTGAGTTTGCTGCACTATTTAACAAAATCATATGGGCTATTGTGGCTTTCAAATTGCGCTACGTCTATGCGGACACTATGACAATTTGGTAGTTCTTCCTTATCTCTTGCGAGGTGTACCAAATTTTTTATATCCGTTTAACGATATAGAGGACACAACAATTTTCCGAACTGTTAAAACAGCTTGAGCGGAGGAAGGCTGCCGAAAAATGGAGGCACGAACAGTGGAAGACCACTAGTGGGTCATTCCATGCCAACTCAACCATTTATTTTCCAACCATCTTAAATATGGCTGACAAAATTTCAACATTTTTCTTGAAGCTGTAAAGTCGTTCCCCTCGTGTGTTTCTGTTCCCAAAAATATTCCCGCCTATTTGTGAGAGTTTGTCGCTTTGCGCCGATTGAGCTAGAGGGCATCATACAATTTTTTTTCAAGGGGGGTTTATGTAATATAATCGATAAAATAACGCTTGCGCAAGCTAATGAAGTAGTGTAACTATGAAAATAATGACGTCTTTATGTATAACAATTCTTCGAGGGCTTCTGGCACTAGCAAAATAAATAAAGTTGCAAAATTTGATAATTTTTTTCCAGCAGCATTGCAAATTTAGAGGGCACATAAATATGTAATGTAGGCCTGTTCAATATGCTAATAAATAAAAACAATTTAGGCGCTGAAGGTATAACAGGTCGTGTGAACAAAAATTGCGAATTTCGCTTTTTTTTTCAGAAAAGCTCTGTACTCAACGACAAAAAAGTCGCCTTGGTGTTCGGACTAAAAATATGCATGATACCTCATTGCAAAACTCTGCGTATTAGCTGAACGTATACGAAGTTACAAGAGGGTATTATTTTTCAAACTCGAGAAATATGTTTTTCCATTTTTATTTGCGCCAGCTTTCTCGTCGTCGCATCTCAAACGGCATGAAGCACACGCAATGGCCATCTTCTGCCCAAGCCCGCTGACCTGGGATGCAGACGGCAAACTTGGCACCGTCTTCAAAGCAATCGAAAAGAAAATAGGGTATCATCTGCGTTTTATTGCCAACAGAGGTACGCTGCAAGCAATGTGGCCAAAGTGTGATGACTTCCAGATGAGCCATCCAGCCATTAGAGATATAAAATTATAATATGGTACTTTCCTTTTGACAGGATATGGCGCGCACACAAACACGGACACTAGAAGAAAGACTCAAACATCTTCTACTGCCCGTGTCTGTGCGCGTGCCATATCCTGTGTAAATGAACAATTACCAACAAGCCCAATTAGCTATGGTACTTTCCTCAGCGAGTTCTGCCAAGTCGAAAGGTGCGTTTTATACACTTAATAAATAAAAAAAACATGGTTGATTCCTCTGTCATAGGAATCCGTATAACACGAAAGTAAAACGTGTCGTTACAGAAGTAGTTGAATGCTTACGGTACATTGGTATAAGAGAGCTTGCACAATGCCTATTGGTCTTTGGCAGCTATAGAACCGTTTAACGGGGATGCACCCACGTTGACTATTGGTGGTACACTCTAAGAAAAAAGAGTCCTTTGGCTCTTTTTGAAGAGTTCTGGCTTGCCACGTATATGACTCTCTTTAAGGAGTCACGTCAACTCTCTTTGGGCGTCATTATACTCTCTTCTGAGAGTTGTGTGTCCCACAAGGGAGGTAACATGCCTCTTTAAAGAAAGCCATATACGTGGCAAGTCAGGACTACCCGAAAGGACTCACATACTCTTTTTTTTCTTAGATTGTACATCTTTATCTCGACGACTAACAACCATGATCAATGATTAAACAAACCCTTGTGGTATCTTTAGCAGTTAACGGTGAGAGCGTAAGCAGAAAAGGCAGTGTGGCAGCGAGAAGAGCGCAGCTCATTGGATGCAGAACTTGGGCTAAGGTCGCCATCCCGCCGCATGTTAAAGAGTTATTGAACACCACGGCCGGACTACAGGGGAACGCAACACGCGTCCGGTCTACCCTGTAGCCTCGCCGCAATTTTTCTCAGGGCAAGCGTAAGCGGTGAACGCGGTGTTACAGCCAGGCGAGGCAGGCGCGCGTCGCAGAGCTATTTTTGGTATGAATGGATGCTATGAGCGAGGCCGATGCTTGGGTTAAGGTCACCACCTCACGGTGTTTTAAGGCGTTGACAAAAGTGAACTTATCCTATTGGAAACGCGCCGAATGGGACAGACGGTTGGCTTCGATCAACGACGCATTGCAGGAAAAAATCGCCGAGGCTACGGTCATGGTGCATTACTTTACCGTTCCCAGAGGACGCCACCACCTCGCCGACCAAGAGCACTGAGAAAGTAAGGTGCGAGCTATAAAGACGCGTTTGGAAAGCCTCCACAACGTGTGACCGTGGCGCAGTGGCTAGCGTGTCCGGCATCTGTTGTCGCGGACCGAGAGGTCGTGCGTTCGACTCCCCTTGACGAAACGCTTTTCTTCCTTTGCCATGTCATCGTGCGTATTTTTTCTACGTCAATTCCGTGACGGAAATACGTCACTGAAGTCTTGGTGGACATAGGCATAAAGCACTTTCGTGTTTGAAAAATATTATCATATGCAGTAAATAATTCAGACAGAGCGTTCGTAGCATTCACGCAGTTCGTTGATAATAACTGTCGTATTACAATTGCCCATCTTTTTTTGTCCTGCTTCCAGGCGAGCACCCTGCTCCCTCAGACCCAAAGACTGCCATAAAACTGCACAAGTGAAGAACACATATATATTACACACTAGTAGGAAAAAAAGAGTGTTACACACTAGTAGAAAAAAAGAGAGTTCCACACTCGCCATCATGGCTACTGGCGGCCTTGATCGACGCTCCCACGTTTAAATGTACATATATACTCTATAAAGTGGACGGGGGGATGGCCGCCGCAGAAGCTCAGTTGGTAGAGAATCGGACGCGTTATTCGAATGTCGCAGGTCCGGTCCCTGCCCGCTGCAAGTTATCTTTTCGTCCACTTTTCTTTCTTCACATTTACCTCACATTTACTACTAATAACATCCCCTATACTTTCCTTGGCATCATTGTCTGTTAGTGCTCATTATTATTGTGTATAACAAAGAAAAACGAGCCCTTAAAATTAACGCTTCTTTCCTTCATTCATAGCGAGGGTCCCGTTCTGGCAGACTTGATGCTTTCAGGTGGTATGCGAGGGATTATTGGTCAGCTGCCAGCTCGTAATAAGTCCACGTGCTACGTGACGCCAACAGGCAGAAAAAAATGTGTTCCACACTCGCCGTCATGGCTACTGGCGGCGCTGACTGACGCTCCCACGTTTAAATGTACATATATACCCTATAAAGTGGAAGGGGGGGGGGGGATGGCCGCCGCGGTAGCTCAGTTGGTGGAGCATCGGACACGTTATTCGAAGGTCGCAGGTTCGATCCCTGCCCGCGGCAGGTTATCTTTTCGTCCACTTTTCTTTCTTCACATTTACCTTACATTTACTATTGATAACATCCCCTATACTTTCCTTGGCATTATTGTCTGTTAGGGCTCATTAATATTGCGCATAACAAAGAAAAACGAGCCCTTAAAATTAACACTTCTTTCCTTCATACACTAGTAGCCTAGCCTTATGACACTTATTTATGTTGCTAGTAACATATTGCGATTGTATACTGTATATAGATGGTTTCGCCAGCGCTTACCGTTCTCTGGCAACATTGTGTGTTCACCTGAAATGCTCCCTAGAAAACTTCCTGTTTACCTTGTTTTAGCGCGGTTTTAGCCTGCGTTGCTGGTCGTGACTGCATGTGTTTCGATGTTTTCTGCGGATGAAATTATTCCGATGAATCGCTCGCAACTCGGGCACTGATGTGTAGTGCCAGGATGCAGTCTGCGATCAGCAACTAATTCGCTATCGCAAGTCAAAACGTTCTGTTCCGCGACAGATGAAGGCAGAAAAAGTGACTGGATTGCAGCGATCAGGCGACAAAAACTGAATTCCCACAAAGAGCCCGTAGATTTGTTCTGCCCATTTCATCAAATTTAAGGCAAGTAAAGTTCAATGCATACTCAGACAATGCTCAGACGTTAGTCGAAGGTCCCCATTTACAAGTAACACGTCGGACGCCATCGTCTGCCACCCATGACAGATAGCTGCACTGACGCCTGAAGTGGATAGCAAAATGTGAAAGCTGGCTAACACCGAAAATCCATCGTAAATGTGTTTCTTCTAGTTGGAGCCTCATCAGTAATGTGTACTGTTCGAAGCAACACTCGGGACACCAAAGCAGCCGTGCTCAACATGAATACACAGTGTACGTCGCGGTGCCCACGTTTTGTTGCCAATTGCAGTGGCGCCGTTGCATATGCCTTTTATGTGAGCGACGCCTGCGAGTGGGTTCTCATCGGTGCGAGCAAATGACTCATCAACTGTCGTGTTGCCGCCAATGGACCTCGTTGCACTCAAGGTTCACTTGAAAGCTTAATACATGAATACCGTGCTCGTGAGTAAACCACAGTAGTTCGCGTGACTCAGCCTCACCTGACGTGCCATCACATAATGAGTACGTTTTATAATTTCTCAGTCACACCGAACAGTTTGGATCACGATGGATTCCGATAGGCGCCGATCCCTATCAAGAGTGCCCGTTGTGGCACAAGCGCAATAATAACTTTATCGTGACCTTGTGTGTCTAGACAAACTACATTATGTCCGCGGCTGTGACAGGAGACAGGTTTCTAGCTCCAGTAGAAAAGCTGAATTGCAAAACTTCCCTATCCAGCGTATCAGGCAAATTCTACTCTCCAATGCAGTTTCTGCTTGTGTCTCCCCCGTGCGACGTTCTTGAGCCGCTTCATATACTCCCTAGACATCGCTCCAAACACATCTGAAGGAATGCGCCAGAAATAATAGAGAAACAAACTCAAACACACCAGAAAAACACCGCTGGGACCATTGAAAAAGTATTACCGGAAGTGGGGCACCGGAAGTCTCCTTAGGCAGACTGTTCGGCGCATGCCAGTTTGCTTACAAACAGCGAAACCGTCTCTACACCTCTAACAGCTGCACGGCTCATCTGGAAGTCATTAAACTTTGGGCACATTGCTTCTAGCGTACCTTTGTTGGTAAGATAACGCTGATAACACCATTTTCTTTTTTATTGCTCTGAAGACGGTGCCAAGTTTGTCGCCTGCATCCGAGGTCGCTGGGCCTGGGCTGAAGATGGCCATAGATAGATAGATAGATAGATAGATAGATAGATAGATAGATAGATAGATAGATAGATAGATAGATAGATAGATAGATAGATAGATGGAGATGGATGGATGGATGGATGGATGGATGGATGGATGGATGGATGGATGGATGTATGTATGTATGTATGTATGTATGTATGTATGTATGTATGGATGGATGGATGGATGGATGGATGGATGGATGGATGGATGGATGGATGGATGGATGGATGGATGGATGGATGGATGGATGGATGGATGGATGGATGGATGGATGGATGGATGGATGGATGGATGGATGGATGGATGGATGGATGGATGGATGGATGGATGGATGGATGGATGGATGGATGGATGGATGGATGGATGGATGGATGGATGGATGGATGGATGGATGGATGGATGGATGGATGGATGGATGGATGGATGGATGGATGGATGGATGGATGGATGGATGGATGGATGGATGGATGGATGGATGGATGGATAATTGTATTCGGGTCCGGAAGAATGTATATTAAAACGGGATGTCCGTGCCACGTCGTAAATCTTGCAGCAAAGGCAAAATCGACCCTGCCTTGAAAGGTGGACGAACTTCTTGATATTTTTTTTAACCTGGAAAAATTTGCGACGAGAAAAAACATACTCTGAACAAAAAGACGAAATCAGCTGCAGCGAAATGTCTGCAGAAATGAGTGCTTGCTGCTTGCGGAGCCACATGTAAATATGTAAGTAATGGTGCAGTCTAGTTATCTTCGCGCAGACACCTTGTCATTGCTTAAAAAAAAGAATGTTTTGAGAAAAAAAAAAGCAGGGCTGCGGGGGTCGGACTGAACTCCCCCAGTTTCAGAGGTTTTTTTTTTGTTTTTTTTTAGAAAAAAACGAGGTAGGTAAAACTAACGTATTATATGTCCCTGAGTTTTTATCCCGATCGTAACTTAAAGACACCCCGAGCAAACCGCGCTGTCGCAGCGATGATCCGTATAACGGCTAAAAGCGACGAGATGTGTGGGTGAGCTGAGAGCGATGCTCACTTGATGTGCCCTGTCCTTCACTACGTGCCGTGAAGTGCAGAGGAGAGAGGAGTGGTAAGATACTTTGAGATGCGTCGCAAGAGGGAAGCCATCTGCTGCACGAGCGACCCCCTTTCCACGCAATCTAGAGAGCAGGAGGGCTTTACAATTCAACATTGTCTTTCAACCAACAAGAAACCACCTGATAGCCCCTGCACAATTCTCTTCGCAATACCGCTTCCTCGGGCAAATCGGGTCCTTTCGATATATAGGAGGCTGCACCCAATTTTCCTTTAAACTCCCGAAGGCTCACCATCCAACGAGCTTTGATAAAGCACCTTCTAAAGCTTCATAAGTGCGGATAACCTAGGGTTATTAGCGATGGCCCAGGACGCCTGACCCGAACACATGACATTCTCAACTAATGACGTCTCTCGAAAGCCACACTATCAAGATACTGTTACATACATACTATTTCTTTTATTTCTGTATGCCCGAGCTGGCCGTGATAGCTGATAAATTCGTGTGCGCCAAGTGTGAGAGACCCCCCAAAAATTATGAAGCTGCGATGCAACTTAACGCATTCACTGACCTATGTGTGCGCTGTTCTTCAGCCAGCATTGCTAAAGTGAGTTTTCCCGTTCTTAAAGCGGGATATATATAAATTTATCACTGAAGTGCCCCTGCGCCATCCCACCTGTTAGTTTGGTTCGTGAGCCAATGCAAACCGCATTGTGTGCGGTTGACTGAAGTACGAACCTTGCATGGCGAGGTTGTCTGATCTATTGCTACAGCTATCCATTAATCGCTTTTCGCCAAAAATTGCGACACCCTAATTATTCTTAATGGCAGAAGATGAGAATAGTGCAGGGAGGAAGAACGAGTTCATCGCACTTTTCCTGCGGCTATTCATGACACCTTGTCATGAAGAAATGAATATTCTTAACACCGGGTGTCGCTGCCGCCAGCGTTTCGACAAGTGGTACTCTCTTCAAGGCAGCAACCTTCCTCAGTATCTGTCTCGAAGACGGCAACATTACTTGTCGAAAAGGATGCTCCAGCTACAGCCAGTGTTCAAGAACATTCATCTCTTCAAGCCTCCACGTTCTCCTGAACTTCGGCCTTGTCCTGAAGACCACTCAGAGTTTCAGTACTTCGAGTCGGCATTTTATTTTGAACGAAACTTATCTATGGGAACGTAATCGCCACAATATCAATGTTAACGCCCCTTGATGGTTCGCTATTTCGCTCTACAATTCGCTGCAGAACGCATCTTCCTGTTGAGGCAGGTAGCAAGAGCACACGTCTATAAACGGCGTGCTATCCGTTTTTCGGTAGTGCAGCGAAAAGCATCTCGGAAGTATTTAAAGCCCTTCACGGTGCTCGCACATCGCTGCTGGCCGCGTGTGGGCAACAGCTGGCACTGGCTGTGGCAGTAGGAGACGAAGAAGATCTGCTCGGGCGAGAACTCCTCCAGCGACACGACGTGTTGGCCCCGCGTTCCACTCTTGTTAAAGAGCATATGCGCAACGAAGGCGTCGTAAGCGATGCCTAGGGCCCGCTGCTCGGCGACTATGTCGTCCTCGGTGATGTTGGCGCGGTCTCTGTGGTGAACCAACCATTGGCCGGCCCTGCGTAGATCGAACAGTTACTGCTGGCAACCTTGACATCCAAAACGCTCAAGGTAACGCCACGATTACCGTATCGCAGGTGATGCAGCTGACGTTGCAATCAGTTTTGCACGTAGCATAAAAGAAAACTCACCCGGTCCTTTACGCATTTGCCCAAGACGACTCGAAAGCGAAAACCATTTTCATCGTCTATTTCAGTCGATTCGATTTTACCGATCCTCCCCTCTCCCCTTCAAAGCTTTCTGTACCTCGCGTGGTTTTGCAGTGCTTCCTGGATCGGTCCATCCTTCACCAAACAGCGGTCATGTGATGACATCATCATGTGCAGTCTTTTTATGTGACGTCATAATGACGTCATAGTAACTTCATGATGGGGTCACAAATTTTAGCTACCTGTTATGCCACGATGACGTCATATGATTGCGTCAACACGCGATGGTTTTTCGCATCACCCTTTTCATGACGACGCCGACGGTCATTTTCCAGGTTTGATGAGGCATTTAAGGTTTTCGCCTTGATAACTTTATTTGAGACAGACATTAGAGCGCCTACCGGTATGCACAGTGCTGCGACATCAGGATGGCCTTTTCAGCCCCTGAGAAGCTCTCCAGATTGTGCACACCGGTGAACGCTCCCCCAGTAAACCGAGAGTTGTGGGAAACAACGCACCGCCAGACATTTGTGCCATGTGCACAAGTAATCATGTACTGTTCTACTGTATGCCGATGTCATGCGGCAGGTATTAGGTCGGACAGGCGGGTAGGTGCCTTAATGTCCGTTTCAGAGAGCACCAACAGAACTTGTACATAGCCGCGTGCATTCATTTAGTAATGCACTGCCGGGATTGTGGCTGCTCCCCGCATTTCGAAGGGTGCACTGTCATAGGTAGGCGTGGCGAGCAACTTGTTCGCGAAATTTCGGAGGCAGGTGAAATTCACAGGCTTGGTGATAGTTTTGTCAGCACGTCATCACATTTCCTCTGAAAGAAGGAGGTACACTACCTGGAGTGCATGCCTTCTCACTAGCATATTAACGCGATAGCGTTCAAGAGCTCGTTTCGCAGAAATTCCGGTGTCGGCGTCAGTGTGGGCGTTGGTGCCATTGGTTGCGAGCGAAAAATCATCTTGTCCGTGACCAAAACATTGAGAAAGATGCAAATAAAATAAATAATAAAACGTTTTCCGTTCGAGTAAGAATTGAACCTAGGCAGTATGCGTGGCAAGCAGCTGTTCTACCACAGAGCGACGCTTTTGCTTGAGGCGGCTTCGGAAAAAACACTGTATGAATGCATGTAGTGGAAGAAGTCTCTTCAACGCCTTTCATATTACATGGCAGAGCGAAGAATCGCGCCAGGCGCCAAAAGATCTGTGAATTGCGCAACGAGTGGGTGTTTCATAGGCCCACCCATTACAAAGCGCTCAGACATTCTTAATCATCATCAGCTGCAAAAGCATCAACAAAGTGAGCAGCTGCGTAGGTTCGCGTGTTGCCTTACGGACTCGTAGTGGGCCCTTCGCTGATTCGCAAAAGGAATAATTATGACGCAGTGGGTACTTAACAACTGCACTTGCAATAGGCATTCTACGATAGTTAGAAACGGCCACTGTTACACGCACAGTCGTTGGCTTCCTTACGACACTGTTGAGACATGCACCGACCGCGGCGGCTGCACTTTCGATGGAGGCGAAAACGTTTGAGGCCCGTGTATTCAGATTTCAGATTTAGGTGCACGTTAAAGAACCCCGGGTGGTCGAAATTTACGGAGCCCTCCACTGCGGCGTCTCTCAATCATATCGTGGTTTGGGACATTAAACCCAGGTATTAAAATTATTATTATTATGAGGCATGCACCGAGAATCGAAGCTAGGCTAGCAATTGACAAAGTGATGCGCATGGGGCCCGATTACGCTATCGCGTTCTACTCTTGCAGGCGAAGTTCCAGCGTCCTCCAAGTTTTGCTGACCACGTGTTTTTATCACTGTACTCGTGCAACTTTCTGGCTTTCTTGGTTTTATCTGGGTTCTCAGTTGGTTTATGATGTATACTTGTAATTATTTTCTTTTCTTTTGTGACTTCGCTTTGAAAATCGTGAACACGCTTCCGTTTTATAAATTTTAGACTGCGCTGCCACCATTCCTTGATTATCCTTTCTAGCAACATCTCGACAAGTGACATTATCATCGCAATATTTCATGTAATCACCTTTCCGTTCCTTTCATGCGTGCCGCAAAAAAGCCTTGCGTTCGAAGCTGCAAAATAGTTGCGTTAAGTGCTATATCTGTGCGTCTTCGTGTTCCGTCTTTTTTGCGCTGCTTAATCTTTCTTAATCATTAACCAACTCGCCTAAGCATCCGTTTGAACTAAATGCACGTGATGTTCGTTTCACTTGCTTCTGCAGATGTTTGGGTTGTTTTTCATGCGTGGCATTGGATGAGTGATAACTGTGTGTTCATATGGTATTCAACATTCCACCCCCCCCCCCCCCCCACTCGACTCAGACACACGTACAGTCTTCTCTTTCCTTTTTTACGCATCTTGTACTTTTACTAATGTTTCATCTTCTCCGTCTTTCGTCCCAGTACGCCAAGCACGGGTCTGAGGCGTCAGTGGTGTGTAAGGATTACGTGCCTAAGTTGCCCTTTTACCCAGTGTACTCTATTCGGAAAGGGGTCAGTACCGCGCCGTAGGGTTGTCTGGCATTGCCCTACGTGAAGCCTGCTTTATTTCCTACGCGCGTGATCCCGGTATTGCTCTAACTCCGGGATCGGCTCTCCTGATGGACAACGGCGAACCACACGAATGATTCCGTAAGGCCATGACTCGGGTAGTTTTGGTCCATGTCAGTGCTTTGATGATGCGCTGATTAAAAGAATCACAACAAAGAAGACAGACGAAAATTAAACATGGAATGAAATATAAAACAGCTGAAAGTTGCACTTTATCGGTCAACCTCGGTCCGTCTGTCTTCTTCGTTGTGATTTTTTCAGTCAAAAATAAAGGAGTGCAGAACAGGGTTGCATGACGGTGGGGGGAGGGGAGAGGTGTTGGTAGGGCTTCGGTGGAGGACAAGTACTGGTGTGGGTTCGAGGGGAGAGGGAACCCCCCTCCCCTTGCCAACTACTAATCCTCTAGCCGCTTCGTTGAAAAATCGCACCTCTCTGCATATAACTGTTTCGTTACCGTATGCGACACCTTCTCATTTTGCCCGCTTACCCGTTGTCGAAGAGCACTTCGTCGACGTCCATGGCCGCGGTCAGCTGCCGGGCGAATGTGACCCCAACGCCGCCGTAGTTCATGGCGTTCGTGCCTCCGACGAAGAACAGCGGCTCCTGCATGGAGCCTGGCCACACGGATACGGCGTTCGCGAAAGGGTCGTAGCAGAAGAAGCCGTCGCGGCTCCGTGTCCCATGAGAACCGATACCCATCATGGCGGGGTAGCTGGCTGAGCCCAGCAGGGAGCGCAGGACTCGGCGCGTGCCGAACACGTGCTCCAAGTACGAACGCGACGCGACCAGTTTGGGAAAGCTGGCGTACATTTGGTCGAGGTCGTCGTGCGATTTGCGAATAACCTCGTCGCTGGGCCAGACGTCGAGATTGAGCCTCTGGAGCCTGTTGATGGTGGCGTCTATGCTGCCGTACCTGCGCCGAACGAGCAGTACTGGTTGGCAAGATTCAGATCCTGGAATACGGCTGACGTCACCTGAAAGCTCGCTTTTGCACGCGGTCGTGTTATTAAACGAATACGAGAGCACTATTCCCTGAAAAAAAGGGCCGCAGTGAAGGAATAACCATACTAAATGACACCAATACGAAGCGAAAGAGTTCGCGCCTCGTAGAAAATGTCAAATACGGCGACGTCGTTACACATGGTTTAGAATATTACCGACAATGGCTCGTTTTCAGGAAAGCAGGTCGATGGTGCAACGTATGCGTACTGTACATCACTCGAAAGCCTCGTTCATGTTCCTAACAAACCGGTGTGCGTATAGCAAGAAGTGCTTGAAAAAAAAAAGAATGGCCGCGTATCTGCGCGCTCCGCTGCAAATGCCGCCTAAAGACGATAGAGGAGGCGCTGCGGGAGATATGGACGCCATCTGGCAATACGTCTGGAAAGATGAGCTTGTGCAGAGGGTTTCATTCCTCTGTGGCAGAGGGCGGTCGTCGGCGCGCAAAGCTAAAGTCACTGGAACAGGAAAAGTACCGCGTTCGTTTTCTCTTCGCCGCCGCGCCCTTTCGGCGGCTTCGCCGCCCATAGGGTCCAGCTCGCTCGCCTCGCTAGTGTCTCCAGGCCGCCGGCGCACGGCGCTTTGGGGGGCGATTGTTTTTATAGCGCCATAAAAGCCTGCAGGAACATTACGACATTCCGTGTCGTTTTGACACTTCATCGCAAGCCTGTAGAGGCATCGAAGAAGGCCTGGGTGCTGCGCTTTTGAGTACAGCAACCGGCGGGAAACGGGCAAAGCCCTCTTCGCCATTCCCAGCGGGAAAAAGGATGCCAAGCGGCGGGCTGTGTGGCTGCACAGAATACGGCGGGAATAATTTGTTCCCACGATTGATACCCGCCTTTGTGAGTCAAGCGCTTCATTGAGTATTCGCAAATGTTGTTTCAGGGAATGTTTGCGTCTCCGGTGCACTAGTGCAGCTTGTTTCGCGTGGTTGCCGCAGAACGTTCATGCACAATAACATTGCCGGGCAGCTGTTATGTTTGGCGTAAAATTGACGCCATTGCGTTCACATATAACGATCATCACGCCATGAAAACTGTCTGCTACAGATTGGTACTGCGTGACGTCACTGTATGACGAACGTAAATAACAGGTAGTACCATAAAATAATGGCGCGCGTGTCATGGAAAGCATGATTTACATGCCATGCTCATGGTGCACTCGCGGCCGGTTCGCTGGCTTGATATGCACCAAAATCGGTATTGCGTGACGTGACTGATGAACATAAATACCACATAAATAAATTACGAACATAAATACCAGGTGGTAACATGAAAATAATGGCACGCATGTCATGTAAGGCATGATTTACATGCCATGCTCATGATGCTCTCGCGGCCGGTTCGCTGGCTTGATATGCACAAAGATTGGTAGCGCGTGACGTGACTATAATTGTGCCCTTTG